>NC_139954.1:19586298-19818798 GCF_963454915.1 Gymnoscopelus microlampas | reverse complement strand
CAGTAAACTGTCCATGTTACTACAGTAATACAACATGCGCACATACACACACACACACGTTGTTTGCTTGTTTGCTTTTGTGCATGCCTGTGCACAGTACTGTATATGTGACTGTGCTGTATTGAGTTAGTGACCTTGACGGTGCATTCGCAGTTATGTGGAGTGCAGCATTTTTAGTTTTTTTGCCGCTATTCATTAATTTTCAATGGAATCAAGTGGCATTCCCATGCAAACAATCATGGGATTGGCAGTGGCGAGGAGTCGGTGGGGGAGTGTCAAAAAGTTGACTAGTTGAGTTCATCACAAATGAGAACTGTTTCTGCACAGAAGACAGGCATATAAGTATTGTCATTATTTTGAGTTTGTGTCAGTCAAAGACACAAACATTGTTGTCCATTGTAATGTAGTGTAGCTTTCAACCTGCGGTCCGCAAAGTATTCAACAGATGTTTTTTGCTCCGCCTGTAAGGATAATATTGTTCCAATATTATGGAATATGCAGAAAAAAAACAGTAAAAGTAGTAATATGTAATATAACTTATTACTCTTGATACCAAGTAATAAGTCATCTAATATTATTACTTTTTAAAGGAGGACCACTACAATCATTTTCAACCTTTCGTCATATAATTGGTCCTCATTAATCCCTCATTAATGTGTAGTGCAGAAAACCGCCTACCAGTGACATCATTCATAGGGAATACAAGCTAATAGAAACTACAGCCATTGTTCTCACATTAATAGAAAACATTTAAAATCTTGTTTGAAATGTCCAAACCCTGCCTACTGTCGTGGAATTCTGGATCAATCAGCAATCGATAAGGCACATAGGAGTCGAGACAATATTCTAGGAGGTTGTGGTTATGCTTTATGTACATGATATCATGGTCAGAAGTACATTAACACTCATGTCAGTGGTACGGTAGTTCTGCCTCGAACACAGTGCAGAGATCGTACAGTAGTTATACTGTAGCTGCCTGAAGGACAAACTGAACCATAACAAGATGTAGGCTGTACCAAAACAATAGCTATTAGGCCTAGTGGAGACATTTAGGCTCTTACAAGCTGTCAAATATCATAATGTAGAACTATTATTATAAGTGATGGTATAATATAAAGGTTAGATACAAGCAGCCATATAACTTCTTCCTCACTACCAATGTCATTGGTAGGGGGGTTTCTGAACTGTGCACCACCCTCCTCTGAGACAAGTAGACAAAAGTGGTACCATTTTATATTGAGCAGTGAGGACCAATTATATGAAGATGGGTTGAAAATGGGTGAAGTGGTCCTTTAAGTAACTAGTAACTGATTAGTCTTCTTGAGTGACTCGCTCAACACTGGTTCAAGCTTCTCCTATGTAAAGGGTGGGAATGACACCCCCGCTAGTGGCAAACATTTAGCGGAGAAGGCGGTTCAGTTCCTGTATATGCACTGTGACAATGACACAGGCCAAAAATACACTCAGGATCTCAGACAGACCATATCTCTCTATCATTCAGTTTTCATGTCACTCCGCTGTATGCGCCACAGCTATTCTATCATTCACCGCCCACCCCTCTTCTTATGTTGATGTTTGTTTTATGCTCCATCACATTTGGTCCTCTCTAACGTAACATATTGTACTGTCTGTCAAACTTCAGTGTGAAGAACACACTCTGGTGAATTTGCACCATCGACGTAACATGGGGGTCATCTCTTTATACACGTGATTGCCCCACCTCCACAATCCCCCTCTCTCTGTCTCATTTTGCTCTTTCCGTTTATCTTATAAGCCCATGTAGCATAGCGTAACCCTTGCTGTGAGGTAACATTAGCAAGCACTTGCGTGCGTGCGTGCGTGCGTACATGCTTGTGTATCACAAACAGCTGGTGGTTCTCTCCTATTCAGAGTTGAGAAAATACACCTCATGTGTCGTCATACTCATTCAAATGTAACATGAATGTAATTGAATTTGTGCCACTCGGGGAGTGTCATGCTCTCTGCTTCACTTCCGTTTCAATCAATGTTCTTTGCTTTGGCTACAGTCTGCCTGCAGCCAAGCTAGACTTTTTGTTTTGCTATTATATCGTTATTGGCTTTGCTAACTGGTTTCACCAAATCAGCTTGCTTTTTTCATGTTGATCTGTCTTGTCTTTAAGATCATTCGGTACGTTATGTTTCGCTGTAAATACTGTAACTGCCTTTAACACCTTTTGTACACTTGCCAGTCGCCCCCCGTGCGCCTCCGGCAAGGCGGTACATATGCATGCATTTCTACATTGTATACAGCAGGCTTCACATGTATTTACAGCACGAACCATTACGTTTCATCCAATTGAGTTGGTGTGGTAATTGTAGCCGCTGCAATCTACTGTGTACAAACCAACTGTTTACACGGAAATATGCGTTCCTTCTTTGAGACCTGTGATTTGTCTTTGCTTTGTGTTTGATTATGATGCTTGACTACGTTCATTGACTTTTGGGATGTGTTTGTGCATGTGTGTGTAATGCAGCTGGAAATTGCTACGTGACCCTTCACCCCATGCTTGTAGTGGAATCCCCCAAGGGCCCAGGCAAGCTTACTTAAAGAACTGTGGGAAATGAGGTGCTGGTTTACATGCCCTGATCCCTGCTGAGCACTGCTGTACCCAGTACTCACATTTCTTACTTAAATAAACGTATCGATACCACAATGTAGAAATACTATGTTATAAGGAAAAAGTCCTGTATGCAAAATGTACATGCAAAAGTACTCAAGTGTTCAAAATGTATACAAATCAAAGTGTGAGCTTGTAGATCTGCTATTTTCAAATAGCCAAAGTATATAGGGATGGAGTGGTTAATTTATGTGTTGTAATAATAATACAAATCGACAAAGTAACTAGTAGTACGTTTTCAAATAATTGTAGTACAAGATATAGTGGAGTAGAGGTAAAAGTGCTACACATTTAAAATGCTCCAGTCAAGTAAAACATCCTCAAATGTGTACTTAAGTACAGTACTTGAGTATATGCACTTAGTTACTTTGCATCATTGGCTGTACCCGCCCTCTCAGCCAGAGTCACAGCAGTGGACTGCTCTTCTCATCACACTCATACTGTGGACAGTGTATACTTTAGTTTAGCACTGCTGTTGGGTCTTATGTGAACAGCATGCCGTGCACAACCACAGTTTTTTTTCTTCTGAACACTGTGGACAGAATACAGTACAATACAGAGAAGTCTTGCATCATCGTGTGCTCAGTGTTCATCTCTGCTGGCTAATGTTAAGTTCTCTTGCACAGTAAAATTCTTGAGTGTTCACAGGACCCTGAGATTGTACACATTGCACAGTACATTTTGAGATTTTACCACTCAAGCACTATACAAATAATTGTACGATGAATAGCAAAAATCGAACAAGCAATGTGACACGTTGTGAGATCTCCTGTTTCTGTAGCGGGAGGCGGCTTGATGTATCAGTACATACAGTACATCCCCACCAGTGGGGCGACAGTGGCTCAGGGGTAGAGTGGCCGGTAGAGCGGCCGTATGGAAGACGTGAAGTTTCCAGTTCGATCCCGGGCTCCCCCAGACGAGTTAGTGTCGAAGCGTCCTTGAGCAAGACGCTGAACCCCTAATTGCTCCCGATGAGCAGGTTGGTGCCTTGCATGGTTTCCTCCGCCATCGGTGTATGAATGTGTGTGTGAATGGGTGAATGTAATGCACACTCTAGGTATAGCGCTTTGGATAAAAGCGCTATATAAATGCACAATTTTTATATAATACATATATATATATATATATATATATATACTCTCTGTACTGTTCTATACTGTATGCTGTTGTAGCACGTCGATGCAGAATTGCACTGGCATCCACAGTTATCCGGCATGTAGCTACCAACTCCCGGGGTCTCTGTCAGCGGAGAGACAGATAAAACATTAAAGACAAGGCTCTGACAAGGCAGAGTCATCCGGGGCCATTTAAAACCAATACCACAGGGCGGGGAAAGGGCTCCCATCAATTACAACCGTATTAGCCTAATCGTAATGGCATAATGCAATCCAGCAGGACAGCTAAGCTAATGCATAATTTATGCTCCATCATACAACCGTGCTGCGCGCTGAAAATTGCAGATTTACAAGCTCACAACGCATTGCATCTGCGAAACGATGTGGGCTTGTAGATCATCGTCGTACAACAAAGTAGAAACCAGGCTCAACTCTATAGATCACACACCAGCCAGCCAACCACAGGCAGGCAAACTGCATGAGGATGAGAGAGTGGGTCGAGGGAGAGATGAGGCGATAGAAAGAAGGGAGAATGAAGAGGGAGTTAAAGGGCGGACGAACAAGACATGTTAAGGGAAGTAAAGTGCTGAAAAGGTGATACAAATGTAGGAGATGAAGAAGGAGAGTGCTTCACCTGACCTGAAAATGACTGATTAAAGACTGATTGAAGAGGAGGCATTTGTTATACTCTCTATACCAAGGATTCTTTTATACAATGTACCAGACAGAAAAAGTTATATAAAATATAGAAATGAGTCTCTTCCTCCTTCCTTTCTGTCTCTCTCTCTCGCTGTCTCTTTCTGTCTCTCTCTAACTCATCTGTTTATTACTTGCAGTTGGCCTCTTTCTATTTTTTACAGTGTTAGAGTTACACTAAAAGAGAAACTGACCAGGAACAACGTAATTTCTGAATACGCCATTCCAGACTAACAGTTATCAGTTAACAAAACAGTACTGTACCTAATACATTTCCCATCGCAGGCATTGGGCTGCACAATAAAATCAACAGTGTTGATGTTAATTTATATATTTGTAACTCTGAGAATGTACAAATGCAATCAAATGGACCCTTTGTGGTTTTTACAGTATATAGATGATGCAACACTACTGGACCCTCATGCACACATTTCCACTTGACTGAGGAGTAACCACCTGTTGCTTGGCATGTGTGATGCACTGCACTTTTCCCACACACGAGACACAACTCATTTGTTGCTTGTTTGCTAAAGTTAGGTTGATTTGCCTTCTGACCTCGGATGAACCGCTCTGTTGTTCACTCAGAAGCCGCCCGAGACCGGCCACCGCCTGTCTCAGGCAGACCAGGGTGCGGCTGACAGTTGGAACACTCTGTTTCAGTAGGTGTGTTCTCACCACACCACAAGGGGTTCGATTCAACGGTGCTAAAATGAGGCAGGTGTGAAAGCGTCTCTCTCTCTCTCTCTCTCTCTCTCTCTCTCTCTCTCTCTCTCTCTCTCTCTCTCTCTCTCTCTCTCTCTCTCTCTCTCTCTCTCTCTCTCTCTCTCTCTCTCTCTCTCTCTCTCTCTCTCTCTCTCTCTCTCTCTCTCTCTCTCTCTCTCTCTCTCTCTCTCTCTCTCTCTCTCGACAGTGGAATGATTAATCACATGTCAAAGGCATACAGTATACCGCAGTTTGAGGCTGCTGGGGTCTCTCACCCAGCAGCAGTGGGTTTTACTAACTAGGACAAAGGGAGAGAGGGCACACATCTGTGAAGTGCAGCGTCAAAGCCACGCCGCAGTCTCCTACACTGTTTTTCACACCACAGGGTTGGTTTTAGACAGGTGTTCTGCTGATGCACAAGTTGTGTGCTCAAACCTGTCCCTTTTTATTCTATTTCTAATTAACCACATGAACCCTAGCATCCCTATTCTGAGCATGTTGTAACAGGTGAACATATGGCAAAAATAGGTAAACAAAGAACATTTGGACTGTGGATTTTACTGCAGCGTCTTCCGAGTTCTCTTTCAGAGTAGCTTTGTCCACATGGCACTTAGAAGTGAGAACATGACACAGGCATAGATGAAATGGCTTTTTAGAGGTGTCTCTTCAGGGTTCCCCAAATTAACGCACAAGAGGTTTAGCTGGCCTTTGAGGTAGTGTTTAAAGGTAATCTCTCTAGTTGTGACGTTATTGATTATCCGGATTGATTTTTGATCCATGTCTAAGCCCCAAGGGAGTTGGAGGTTGGTTGACGGTTTCACCTTTGACATTGTAATGTGAGATTCTGCTGAGTGGGGGACATACAGGAGCGGAGTCGCTGTACATGGTCCTGACCATGAATGTAAGAATGTAAAAAAAATGGACGAAGGGAACCGTCACGTGACCCATTGGTTTCTGCAGACCCGCTTTGAAGCAATTTTTTCAGCGATTTCAAATCCACCATCTTGGAACTTCCGGTCCCGGATAGCAACCGGAAATGACTGCTATTGACAGGGAATTTCGTTCTTCCGTGTGAGCTTCAATTCGCCTCGAGTCGAATATCGCCTCGAGTAATTCGCCTCGAGTATCCAGACTATATCACTGCGTGGATATGAGTCTGGTGCTTCTGTGGGGAAGTTTTTTTCCCAGGGGGCGGGATCAAAAGAATAGCTCTGGATGCAATTGGTTAGACCTACAGCCAACTACCAATTACAGTCTCCCATATTTGAATACTGGGCCCTGATTGGACCCCAGACTTTTGGAGCAGGAAATGGATTCACAATGGAGCGGGGCCAGACCCAAATTGCATAGGGCATTTTTTTCTTTTTTGCACTGGCAGATTGGTCTGGTCCCAGGCTAGGTGTCTAGGGCCCTGACTGACAGAATACGGACTGAGTCACTGTCCAGGGTCCTGGCTGACAGAATACTGGACAGTCTTGAAGGGCGGATCCAAACCCAGCCGCCCGGATTCGTGCGGTGCTTCCTATTGCTTCACCAATCTATGTCCCCGCCTCCCCTCCTCTCCCCCCCCCCCCCCCCCACGGCCTGTGCACGGAGCACGCTGATGTCACCAAATTTAGAGCGACGCCCCTCTGCACTCTGATTGGTTAGGAGATAACAAGGTCCTAAGACCATCGTTCCTGCATCGTTCGCCCAGACTTTTTTTCTTTTGTAACAAAAAAAAAGCATGGGTTTCCGAGGCTACTGTCCAGGGTCCTGACTGACAGAATACGGACTAAGTCGCTGTCCAGGGTCCTGACTGACAGAATACGGACTAAGTCGCTGTCCAGGGTCCTGGCTGACAGAATACGGACTGAGTCGCTGTCCAGGGTCCTGACTGACAGAATACAGACTGGGTCGCTGTCCAGGGTCCTGACTGACAGAATACGGACTGAGTCACTGTCCAGGGTCCTGACTGACAGAATACAGGCTGGCGTTGTTGTCCAACTGGAATTTGGACAGCGAATGTGAAATGGAAAATGAGATATGTTCTTGCGAAAGAAAGTACATAAACACTCGTCACACAAACAAACAGATTCATGTTCACAGATTGATGTGTCCACACACTACACAAAACAGGTATGCTCAATCACTCACACAGAGACACAGAAATATTAGTCTAATGCGCACAGGATGTGGCATTAGCATGGTCACGTAAACACATTTAACTGTGACATTCTCACAGTGACAGTATCTTCACGAGAAGGGCAATGTATTTGTGTGTATGTACAGTATTTGTGTGTGTATGTGTATTTGTGCGCATGCGTGCTCGTGTGTGTGTGTGTGTGTGTGTGTGTGTGTGTGTGTGTGTGTGTGTGTGTGTGTGTGTGTGTGTGTGTGTGTGTGTGTGTGTGTGTGCGCGCGTGCGCATGTGTATATGTGTGTGTATGCGTATGTACGTACGTCATTTGCAGCAGCCATCCTTATCATCCATCAGAAGTTTAATTACCAGCACACAGGTCTGGATGTGTGTGTTCAGTCAGTCATGCATACATTTATACCTGTAAGCTATATCTGTAGTGTGTGTGTGTGTGTGTGTGTGTGTGTGTGTGTGTGTGTGTGTGTGTGTGTGTGTGTGTGTGTGTGCGTGCGCGTGTGTGCACACGCGCATGTATGTGTGACAAATGATGCACGTCGGTTACTCTTATCAGTTAATGTGTTATTTGACACATAGTCAGAAAATGTAGATGTTGTAACATTGCATCATAATGAGGCCATGACTAGCACGGTAGTGGTACAGGTAATCTGATCAACACATATTAATATTAATCAGAATAATTTCTATCTAACGTAATGCCATTCAAATCAATTTGCAGCCATGTATCAAAAATCAGATCAATTTGCAGCCATGTATCAAAAATCTGATCCATTTGCAGCCATGTATCAAATATGTACTGTATGAAAAGTTGTCTTTGGCATAAAAAAAAGAGTGTAAGTGTTTCCATGCGTTAATCATTGTATGGATGTACACCTGTCACTGCATGCATTGTAATAGAATCAGATGCAAGTGAGGAATCAACCAAACACATCCAACCTTGAGAATGATCCTTGAATATTTGTGTCATTCAATAGAAGCCCTGGGGTTGCACTTTAACAACTTAAACCCTATATGGTTAAGCCCCTCAGGGCTCTATTGTCGGGGCAACTTTAGCTGAAAATACCCGATCAACAAGCTCACAGCGCGTCACATGACCTATGATGATTTAGTGTGGTTTGCTTATGAGTGACAGTTCATCGTAAGAGGGTGTCGCTCGCCAAAGATCAGTTATAGCTTGCAGTGAGTGCTAACTCTCCTAGCAACTGAAACCTGTGATTTGAAAAAAGAATAAACAGAAAGACTTATGTTTGAATAGAAACAATTTCCTTTGTCATACCGTGATTTCACTACAGTCTTTCCATCATGGAATACATACAAATCACTTTTATGCACTGCCTCATCAGAGGAGTTGGCTGTTGTGCAGGAGGTATAGCGGCGGTTCGATACCCGCTTATGCTGGCTTTCTGTCTTCAACTCAACTCCAACTTCAAGTTCACTGTCACGTCACAACTTTACAGGTGTAAAAAAGTGAGTTAAATCATTTTCACCCAAGCTTCCATGAAATGCAGTTTCTAAAGATAATCATAAGAAAAGGAAGATGTCAAGAAACAAAACAACAATATCAAATATTCATAAGGTGTGCACTGAACAAAATAATATAAAAATAAGACACAGGAGGCACAGGAGTACCTCAGTCTCTTATGCAAGGATCAAAATCAAAATTGAGTTACATGTTCTAATTATTGTTCTAAATTGTATCAATTAATGAGCATTATACAGATGCAAAAGTACAAGATGTAAAGCGGATCAGGGTTGCCTAGTAGCTCAACCAGCTCAAGATAACCATATGTCACTACAATTGTCACTACCAATTGCCAGAGAGCAACAAGGACTGTGATTATTACTGTTGATCAGGGGTCAGTGGCCTTTAATATCAACAAAGCCATTATTGGCTTCCATAGTGATAAATAGTAATAATCTATAACCATAGAAAGAGTCATAAATGCTCATAATCATACTTATAAACTAGGCCCATTCATCATAACTACTTAGGTGATTCCTGCCTTCTCCTTTTCTCCCATTCTGCAGGCTCTGCCATGACAACCTGTGGACCTGACGACGTCGCCACTGTCTTTCACACCATTTCATTCTTATCCACCCTTTACACAAATAAACTGCTAACTTCATCTCCTGCGATTTCAACTATCTTTTCACATTGTACACCACTGCACACTCCCCACAGGTCTGCCATACCAGGTCTGAGTAATCACAAAGTGGGTTTTGGTCATTGGAGAGGTGATGCACGTCACCTCTTTCTGAAGTGGGTACTTTCAAAGCCTGCCGTGGATTTAGGAGAGCACAAAACTCTCTCTCACACTGTGAGGTGCCTGTAAGGTGGCACTGCAAAGTGAACGACGCGTCACGCTAGACGTTCGGGCCGCGTAGCGGCCCGAACTTCTAGTGTCACTACAATTGTCACTACCAATTGCCAGAGAGCAACAAGGACTGTGATTATTACTGTTGATCAGGGGTCAGCGGCCTTTAATATCAACAAAGCCATTATTGGCCAAAAATGTATCAATACAATAAACAAATCAGTCAGCTCCATATATGGGCAGAGGGCACAAAAGGGGGCATGCCCATATATGGGTACATGCTGATGACATCAGGGATCTCCATATATGGGCACAAAAGGGACAAGGACTAACAGATACAGAGATCTCCATATATGGGCATAAAAGGGACACGGGTAGATAGAGAGAAACGTCTCAATATATGGACAAGACGGGTACAACAGGTACCCCTGACACTATGCAGACATATTGATCGGATCGGACCATCTTATAGACAGCTAGACTCCTACAGAGCACACAGTAAAAAGAAAAAGAAAAAGGTATCATTGAAATAACAGCAACTGCTGTCTTGTGACACGTACATACTGACAGTTGTTCTCGACAGCTGATTGGCTATTGGCTACTATCTGTTGACTCAGAGAAAGTGTTGACCTCCCAGCAGCAAGCACAGTATAACAGCATAACATAGTGAATACCAGGAAGTCCAATCAATCCTGGCAGATCGATAGCAGTAGAGGTCATGGATGATGTGTGTATGTTGTCTGTACGTGTATGCGTGTGTGCGTGCGTGCGTGCGTGCGTGCGTGCGTGCGTGCGTGCTTGCGTGCGTGCGTGCGTGTTTGCGTGCTTGCTCGCGTGCGCGTGTGCGTTTGTGGGTGGGTGTTTGTGGGTGTCATCAATTGCATCCTCCTCTAACCCATCAATATACACTTCCCATGCTCTTCCAGCACTCACCCTGTCCTTATCTCCCTGTGTCCTACCTAGATGGCGTATAAGCCCTGGCTGTGTTCTCAGTACTTCCAGACCACACAGATGCACTGCAGTAAACGGATCCCCTGTCACAAGTTCTGTCTGGAGGTGCAGCAGAGGTGCCCCTTCATCTTGCCTGACAACGACGATCTCATCCACGGAGGCAGCCCCAGTTTTATATGCACAGGTATCTCAATGCATTATATTTACCAGGCTGATTAAAAGTTACGCTCTTGTCCATAGAAGTTGCTGTGCAGAGCGTGACTAGCCTAGCGTCTCACTCTCCTATCTAAAGGCCACTTGACATCCGGTGGATGGAAACAAATGGTGGTGTGTGGGGCTTGAACCTGTGACCTTTTGAGATATGGGATAGTGTCTCTATTCGCCATGTCTCCCTTCCAATCCATTGGACTGCTGTAACTTCTCAGGAAGTTATTTACACTTCTCTGTGCATGCCTTGCACATGTCACCAATGTACATTCTGTATGTGCCCACAGTAAGGTGGTGTCCCAGCATGTGTGGTTAGCCAGGCGGCAGTGGCTCGGGAGGTAGAGGTAGTGTTATAATGCATTATAAGTACGTTTGTAATGCATTATAGACATGGTACACACAAACCGGAATCATATACACACAAACCGGAAACCGACAGACACATGCACAAACAGTGGCGGACGAACTCACATTTGTTACTTGAGTGAAAGTAGCGATACAACAATAAAGAAATACTCTCTGTCCTCATTTCAAAAATACTTTCGTAAAATTACAAAAGTATTGGCCTTTTTCAAAAGTTCCAAAATAAAATGAATTGCAAAGATTTTGTTGCATCATGACGGATTGTGAGCTTGTAGATCAGCTATTTCGAATAGATTAAGTATACAATAGGGCTTAATTGTATGTTCATGTACTGTATGTTTTGTAAGCTGAAAAGCAACTTGTGACTAAAGCTGACAGTCACATAATTGTAGTAGTGTGTGACAGACAAACTGAAGGCAGGACCCAAAAGCAGGAACTCTCCTGCGCAGGAAAACCAAACGCAGGAGACAAAGATAAAGTTGATGAAGCACTTACTCAAAACACTAGACAAAATACAGCACAAACTTTCACAGTAACACTCACACTACAATACTGGAGTAAATGTACTTTGTTACTTTTCACCACCGTGCACAAACACACCATATGTGGATGTCTCCCTCTGGTGGTCGTGTTGAAGAGTTGTTACCAAAATGGGGGGACAATGTTTGGGGTCAAACTTTGGTCAGGTTGTATTTGCTTAGGTAAAGTACTGGAGTGGCCACTTTTGCCACATTGGTGACATCTAAAACAGCCATGTTTGACACACGATTTACACTACAACATAACAGTGTGTTTAAAAAACTATGTTACTGTGGAGGTAGTAATAATTTCTGAATGGAACACTTCACGCTGCTGCACTCTGCTCCTCAACTACAAGAAGAGTAGTGGAGCAAAAACAGCAGAAAGGGGCACATGGAGAAATTAAGAAGGAAATAAAGAAGTGGGACAGAAAGATAAGTGAAGAGAAAGATTGTGTATTTGAGTGACTAAGTCACCTATAGGCTACATAGCTTTTCCCCCTCTCACTACAACAACGTTACATGCTTGTGTGCGTGTGCGTGTGCGTGCGCGTGCGCGCGCGCGCGCGTGCGCGTGCGTGTGTGTGTGTGTGTGTGTGTGCAAACATACACATACAAGTGTGAACATGTGTCTGGGCCCTCTACAGTATATGAGTGTTTTCTCAACAGGCCTGCATGGGTGGACATGATGAACGCAGACCTTGTCAGATTACTGCAGTAATTACATGGACGCTCTTGCCAGACTTAAGCTCTTTACAGTCGAGCTGTGCAGACTGGGCACAGATTTAGCCAGCTTCAAAGTTCACCGTGCACATCAGCATGCAAACAGCTCATGTAAAAGCCAGCCCTGTCTCAGACGTCCGTGTAGAGAGGCTCATTCTGCTGTTTACGGTTTCAGCCCCATGTGCTACTTAAAAACGTTTCATATACTGTACACAACACTGTTGTTACATCTGTGTGGTATGGGAGGGCTTTCCTCTAAGTGTCCAGGTTTTACAATTTAGTCATTAAGGGGATATGCTCTTATCTAGAGGAATTTACAGTGGATGAGCAGGTAAGCATTTGCCGTCCTCCTGGGAGGATAATTAGCTATCGATGGACTGTGGCCTTTTCATTATGCCACCGCCTCTTTAAACATAAGGCCACACCTTGGTACCTGCTGCAAAGCTTCTGGAAGATAGTAAGACTGGTGCTGCCAAAGCATACACTGCATATCAGAGAAGGACATCATTTAAGTACAGCTATTAGTTCTAATCTGAACATTCCGAACAAGTATTTTCTGACAAATGTAGGTCCCAAGGCAAGATTAGAATGTGCTGAGTTTGTCGGCTGAAAATCACCCTTTGCCATAGATAGAGATGTTATAGGATGATGTGTGATCCAGACAGAAGTAACTCTTAATTTTGACGTGCTCAGAATTAACTTCTTAAACCCTATATACTTTGTTGACTAGACTCCCCCAAGGGTCTATTATACTATAAGCCCCTCTTTTTTCCCTCTACAGTCTACACCAAATATCTTCACAAAAAATCACCATTCTACAAGCTTACAGTGCGTTGTGCCCCCAGAATATGGATGCTAGGGTTCAAGTGGCTAAATGAACTCTGAGAATTTGACAGCGCATGTGTCCAGTTCCTCTAACAGTGCACATGTTTTCCTCTACCCCAGGGCTGCTGGAGGACTATCCGTCAGGTGTGGACAAAGATGCAGAGTGCTGCGACGTGCGGTGGGACTTGAAGGCAGACAACCGCTCCCGGGGGACCCTGAAAAGAACTCACCCGCCGTGCCAGCACCGGACCTCCCTCAGCTCCTCAGCAGCCTGCAGACTGTGTAACAGCCGGCTCAAACTCTGCCTGCTAGTCCTTGTCCTTCTACACACCGTCGCCAGCCTCACCGCCTCCCACAATGCAACAGGACTGGGCCTCCCCACCATCGCGCCTCTGGAGGAGAGCCCTGCCAACGAAGAGTGATAGGGCTGCCAGAGATGAAGGAAGAGGGAAGGAGGGGGGGAGGGGGATTCCCTCGCCATGGCAACCCATGTGGAAAAATACAGTCACGGTTGTTGGAACGGCTGGGAGCTGTGTGCCTGTGGATATTTCTTCTACGCTTTACTGGCAAAAAACTAAACAGGAACATGTGGGAACGTTCGGCGACGAAAGACACACGGATCAATCAAAAAAACACAAACAACAGACAGACACACACACACAAAGGGACTAAAATGATTCCTTACGCAGAACAAGGGGAAAATACCACAGCCTTTTGTTGAGTGGAAAGGCTTCCTCACTGCTGAGTTTCTCTCACTGCGCTTTTTTACACTGTGTTCCAGTTTGGGTTTCTGTTGCACTGGCTGTCTATGGAATAACACAATCATATTCTCTTTCTAATGTTCATCCTTTTGTGTTTGTTTATTGGTCTGTCATACAGGAAGAAAATTATTTATCTAAATAAGACAGATAATGCATAATGCGTAGTTTGTGTGTGTGTGTGTTGCGTGTTTATATGTAGTGTATGAATTTGTATGTGTGTGTGTGTGCGCATTTGATTGCGCATGCACATGTGCGCATGGGTGTATGACTGGGAGTGCATGTGTATGTGTGCACGTGTGGGTACCCTAAAACCTTTCCTTATTTTCCCCATTCTTACTCGAGATGTAAGAGCTTAACTTATTGTTAGAGTTTAAAGGTATTATCCAGTCAAAATAGTGTGTCCAGGCTATTCAATACAATTAGAAGGATGCCAGTAGAAGGAAGAATATATAAAACATGAAAAATGTGGTCCATCACATGACAGCAAAGTTTAAAGCAATTTGAAACAGTTCTCTGTGTCTCTTCTGCCTCAGAGCTGGTTTCTATCCTTGTTCTCTACTTTATGCACCACATACACCAACTTGAACAATAACACGAATGCATAATATCAATAACTTTACACCACTGTTTAAGTAGCGACAACAAAACTTGAAAAAACACACCTAAAGTCTGTCATGTTTATCCAATTGGATAAACATGACAGACTTTAGGTGTGTCTATGACTCACAGCGAACATCACTCAGTGAATATCGTGCTAGTTTTGAATGCATTTCAAATTGTGGATTTGTTTGAGAAGTATAGCCAAATTGATTTATGAACCAAATTCAAACCAACCATCCATCCAATCACATCCAACTTCTTAGCTGAACAGTTACTCATTTATTCAGGTAATTTTCCATAGTCAGTAAAGGTATTTACTGACTATGGAAAATGGTTTACAAATGTGAAATCTAAAAATAAAACCATGATGGGTAAATAGTCTAATATGTATGATATTGTCTATATGAGAATGGACAATGACATGTACAGTATGGTACGGTATGGTCCTTCAGCATATTTTCCCCTGTTTTACAATAACTCTTTCTAAACCAACTTATTCTTAACTGTTTGTACCCTTAACCTTATTTCTTTTGAGGAATCACAATGACTGGATGTTACCTTTAAGAGCTTCCCACACTGGTAAAGAAAAACAAAAGATAACTAATTATTTTCATAACTGGAACACTGATACGATGTAATGCCTCACTAAGACAGCACACTGCTTACAGTAGTGTGAAAATATTTTGACCCTATTAATAGAAATATATAATCCTATTCCTGTCACACTATATAGAGGAAGACCTGCAAATAGATAATTTGTTTTTTTATTTTAACTCTTTTTTCCCAGAATGTGTAAGCTCTTTTAAATAACTGCATGTGTTGGCTGTCTGAAGGTTTTGAGCAGCCTCTTTTGTTTACTGAGTGTCCTTAGTCCCTCTTAGAGCTGTTCCCTTAACAACTCCTGTAGCATGTCCTCTGTCTTCTACTTTCTCTCCATCAAAACATCCAACCTGTGTCTCATCAAGTAAAGGGCTTATTAAGATTATACAGTACAAACATTGGCATCAACACACTATATATACTACATGTGCATCCAAATACTTAATACATGGCGCACCCACATGTTTTATGTCCTATAAGACATACTGTATGTGTCATTACTGGTATACCTGCAGGAACAGAGGCATTTCACTCGCTATATGGTTGGAGAACATTAAAGGGGGAATAATCCTGGGGAAAAGGGTGTGACCTGGTGTGTGTGTGTGTGTGTGTGTGTGTGTGTGTGTGTGTGTGTGTGTGTGTGTGTGTGTGTGTGTGTGTGTGTGTGTGTGTGTGTGTGTGTGTGTGTGTGTGTGTGTGTGCGCGTGCGTGCGTGTACTCAAAAGCAGGCAGCATGGCCTGATTGTGGCAGATGTTGGAGATCACGATCCAAATGTTAACCGGCGTGAAGAGAAAAGAACAGTGAACTCAAGGGCTGACCTCTTCTTACCTTCTAATCTAGATGTTTCGTCTCTTTCACGAACTGCGCTGGGAGATCAGGTATTAACAAGGATTAACCGTTTGTCCACCCTCAAGTCTATTGATTATTTACATGTATGCTGAGGTGTCCATTTCAAGGTCTGATGTGTCTTCACGATTGTTGTTATCGGTTTTATATCAGGTTCATAAAAGCATCATCATTCAACTCCATGTCCAGATAAAAACAATCTTGGTTAGGAATGTGTACTGTTTAGACCCTGATCATCCCTTCAGACATTATCAATGCCTGCTTGCGCATAATTCATAACTGCTTTTTGTCATTCAGTCTGCACACCCATGCATGCAGTGACATGAAAGAAATGTTCTATTGGCCAACTGCAGATGGGGCTATTGTGGATTTCTAACCAATTGCCTGGTATCAAAACGTAATGAAAAACAGACAGACAGACAATTATAAAATAAGCCTAAGAGCAGATATTCTGAGTGTGTGTGTGTGTGTGTGTGTGTGTGTGTGTGTGTGTGTGTGTGTGTGTGTGTGTGTGTGTGTGTGTGTGTGTGTGTGTGTGTGTGTGTGTGTGCGCGCGCGCGCGCGCGCCCGTGCGCGTGCGTGCGTGCGTGCGTGCGTGCGTTTGCCTCTTTGGACACACACACACACACACACACACACACACACACACACACACACACACGCACACACACACACACACACACGCACATGTATACATGCATCTATGCATGTGCGTAAATATTTTAGTGTTTTGTTCTGTGTGGACATGAGGATGTGTTTCCACAAGGGTCTGTGCTAAAGTGGTGAAGCTGTAGCTAATTGCTATCAGTTCTCTAGAGAGCCAATTAGTCTTGCTATAACCTTGGGGCCCGCAGGTGTGGCAGAACCACCCCTGTCTTAAAAACCACAGGAGACGCAGCATTAATTTCCCCCAATAGTCCCAGCGGCCTTAAAGCTGCATAGAATAGATTGATAGGTGTAGGTTTTAGCTCTGCACTGACATAAGACATATAATGCCATGGAATGCTGCCATCATTGAAATGAGGAAGATCATGACTCATGTCAGAGGCTGTTTGTCAGAACTACAGGGTAAATTAAGTGGAGGCTGCCA
This sequence comes from Gymnoscopelus microlampas, assembly GCF_963454915.1. Taxonomy (NCBI): domain Eukaryota; kingdom Metazoa; phylum Chordata; class Actinopteri; order Myctophiformes; family Myctophidae; genus Gymnoscopelus; species Gymnoscopelus microlampas. The sequence continues at coordinate 19,801,709 of NC_139954.1, read as the reverse complement.
TAAAATTAAAAGCCGATGCATGCGTTTATATGGGGTGGAATAAATTCAATTCATATTGAACCTCAAGCCATCCTTCCCTTGGCCAAGAGAGCAGGCAGATGACACTGAAGATCCTGCTAGCCGGAATGGGAAGTGTCATACAAATCTGCCATGTTAGCAATATTTTTCCCCATACCCTGCAGCGAATATCCAACCCGATTACCATGAACCAGTGTAAGAGATTTGTCACAGACATGCTGCATGTGTTTTCATCCTGTCTAATTGCATCGAGTCAGTGTTCATTACAGAATGTGATTAAACCAATGATCTCATCACAAGCTAACCCTTGGGCACGTACGGTATGCACAGCATACCTGCCCTGACATCCGCAAGCAATGCAGGGCTTTTACTCACAGTGATGCATCCTCACCAGGGTTGTGTGGGGGCAGTGCTGTGCATACAAAATGTGTTGTCCCTCATGGTCTCTCAAGACAACTTTGAGCCACGGGTTCCTCCAAACAGCAAAGCTTGAGTTATACTTATCTGTGGGCAGGTGTCGTGCACTGAAAACTGCCGATCTACAAGCTCACACACAAGCTTGTAGATCTGCTATTCACTAAGTATAAAGCAGGCTTAATGGAATTAGACTCCACCAGTGTAAAGCCAAATTTGTACTTTGCTGTATGACAGTGTCACGGAGACGTACGATGTAAGTGCAAATTAGGCTTAACTCTCTGATTTGACTTTGCTGTCAGTAATGTAGGCATGCACACAATAGCTACTCTGCTGTGATTCTTTTTTTTAACATATACTGAATTAACAAGTTTTCATCGGTCAATTTTCTGCATATTATGTTGAGGAGAAATTGTGCAAGGCCCTATTACAGTAATTCTAGCCCCCTTAAGCAACAGTCTGTAGCAATTGTAAGGTATGGTTTGTAACATTCCACAACAAACCAACCTGCAGAAACAAATTTACGTGTTTTCCCCCTGCACATAGACTACGTACTATGCCTCTTACACCCTACACCTCCAACCCTGTGTGCACCAACCATCACATGGTATATAGACAAATGTTGCCCTTTCAGTCTCTACCTTCTCAGCCTTTCTCTGTTTTCACCATAGTTCTGTTCTCTATCCTGTGGATCTATGCAGAAGCCCATTTCTTTTTTGGTTGTAAATATGTTCCCTAGTATGCTGAACAATGTACTGTATGTCTTTGCTTCCAGGTTCTCTTGTGTTTTTGAGTTGGTGTCACAATGTTACTTTATATTCTTCTGTTGTTCTTTTTTTCTTTTCTTTTTGAGTGTCTGAAATCATCGATGTTAAATTGGATGTCGTGGGGCTTAACCAATAGACTTGTCCTCAGCTTCACAACCTTGTTGAGAGAGGTTGTGGGACTGTGTGTGTGGAAGAGAAAGATTTACAGTATGACTATAAAACAAGGTTCAAAGGCATATAGAAATATCATTATGATTATGATTATTATGATTACTATTATACTACTGGTATATTGTAATATTATAGATGCTTTAGTTCAAGTAACTTCTTTAATTTTTTTACAAACGACTTTGATGAAATGATTTATAAAACAATCTCACGAGTCATGATCTTTTCGAAAAGTATGAAAACTACTGCTACAATGATTAAAATTGTGTTCTGATGAAAATAAATACAGACATATAATCTGTTCCTCTGTGAATTTCTATGTCATTGATACAAAACCAAATGAATACACAAAGATAATGTTTATTTTTTCCCATTCTGATTTCATCCTTAAAGGTAAAGGTGAGATGGCAAATGTACAATATCATTAAAAATGTAATCACTCAACCTAAACCTTATTCTAAAAATAAATACATCTTCTTCTTCTTCTTTTGGCTAATTCCCATGTGCATCCCATCTAGATGCCATCTGCTTTTGATCTCTGCATCTTCCTCGGTCATTCCAGCCAATTCATTAATTCATTCATTTAAGGTATAGAATGAAGACAAGATCAGAAAGAAATCCTTCCCCTGACCATGGGAAGGACGCTAAACTGTTTAGAGCATTCTGAATGAATTTGCCAAATAGAATAACCTTTAATTTCATCAGCCTAATAGGCTCTATTCACAGCAGCCATATTATGAAGACATTCCCGGTCGGTTTGGGATCTCGCTGTCTCTCAGACATTCACAGGTGTTACCAATGATACTAATGAAGGCTCTGTTCCATTTGGTCTAGCACAGTGGTTTCCACGACCCCCATAACTCTGAGAGTGTACAAATGGACCCTTACGGGTCCATTTGGTTCCATTTGTACACTCTCAGAGTTACACACCTATAAGGGGCAATTTGGAAGCCCATGAGGGTCCCTGGACCCCAACTGTAGACCCACTGGTGTTTCCAGTGGGCCAACATGCACAATATTAGCACCCTGACTATGTTTGACCAGAATGGAACAGAGCCTTCATTAGTATCATTAGTAACACCTGTGAATGTCTTCATAATATGGCTGCTGTGAATAGAGCCTATTATGGAAATGTTTAATTCTGGGAAGGGGCCCAGGGCGATGCCCAACCTGCCAGCTTGCCCCGGACCAACATGAGGAAGGCAGCGGGCCTTAACATCCACCCATGGGTACTGAGGGTGTGTGCCAAGCAGCTAGCTGGCCCATTCAGGGACCTCTTCAAGCTCTCCCTGAGGCTGGGGAGGGTGCCCCAACTGTGAAAATCTTCCTCAATTGTCCCAGTACCAAAGAAAGGACATCCTTCTGCCCTCAATGACTACAGGCCAGTTCATCTGACATCACATATCTCTGCTGTCGAGCAGAAACCAGCTATGTCCAAAATATTAACTTTTCAGGAGATGAAAAAAAAGGACTTGTTTTTAGAACAACACAATACTACTGTACCTCATCAAAGTTGGTATGGTGACTTTATACGTTGTCAGATACTTGAATGTGTCCTTTTATTGTCATCACTTTACCCAAGTACAGCTGAAGTAGAGTTAGGAGGTTTTTGACCATAATGTGGAGATTCCGTTCATTCGTCTGACTTAGTCATTCTAATCAATGATGGACAAAACAACTATCTCCACAAGTTGGAGTTAGGAGGTTTAGTCAGAAGCGCTTTTTAATACTTTTCATTGGTTCAATATTTGTAAAACCTACACACAGACTTAAAGGGTGTTCAATAGCACTGATTTATTAAAAGAAAAAAAAAGCCCGATAGCTACGATGATATAGAGACATCGAGCGACTGGTACTGCGACACCTGAAACCACTGGTGAGTGACTACATTGACCCCCCTTTTGGTATGCGGTCCAGGTGGGACTCAGGATGACTGGACTTACCTGCCATGCACAGTCCCCAGTGAACATTTCTCACAAAGTTCACTGGCATTTCTATTTCATATTATAATTTGTAAACATGCCCAAAAACCTAAACCTTAAAGAAAGGTGAAATGGTTAACCCTAATTGGAAAAAATGTTTTTCCCCCCCTCCCTCCAGGAAAGGGGTAACAGCCAAAAAGGGCTTAGGGCAAAGATTTAGAATGTAGTCTAAAGGAATACTTAATTAAACAGAATGTGAAATTATATGGACCTTAAAATTAAAGAGTAGCAGGATCCCAAAAAGACTTTCTTTCAAAAATAAGATGGCGAGAGCAAAAATTCCTTGCTCTGCCTTTTTCTGAAAGGATGACCTTTCTAAAAAGGCTTAGCACTGAAGTCCGACCCTAACCATTCCCTAACCGCACGCGGAAGCCACTAGTCGGAGTGACGATATGTCGGAATGGAAGGCGGTTACCGTAATAGTGTAGGTTAATGATTGCTTTTAGTATTGGAAACACTTCTCTCCAGCCTTCTACTCGTTATTATCCGTAAGTCATTGAAGTGATCTTAAAAACTATTATTCCAGTTTCAACAAAAAGAGTAGAGTAGCTGAAAAAGACCCATCAATTCCTCTGCAAGATTTTCAGTGACAGTACAGTATGAGGATGACCAACATTGGCAGCAAAACAATGATGAAACAATCTTCTGCACCAGAAATGTAAAAACACATGTATTTCCATTTGCTAACACAAGATGGCAGTCTATGATTGTATATCACTTGGATAGATATGGACGCTCTACATAAACTGATTGATGGTGACTTGAATTCATCTCCTTCTGTACTTTATACATTTGACCATAACTTTGTGTAAAGGAATTGAATATTGTGTTAGATTATTATAGGCATTATTAAATAGGCATCACAGGTTCGTAGGACAATAATAAAAACATTGGCAAAATATTTGAAGCAAGGCAGTGCTCCAGTATAAAGGTATAGTGTGGTTTCTAAAATACAATCTACTAATAAAACAACACTACATTGAAACGAAAATATAAAAATACGACCTAACAACCTCACAATACAATTAGCAGTAATGAAGTGGGGCTTTGGACGGTGAGTGGCTCGTATGGACAGAAAGTACAGGCAGATCACTCGAGTCAATATAATGACGACTCAGTTTCAGGGTATTGGCATGGCCAATTAGCCTGGTTCCAAACCTACCCTGACCCCCGCCCACTCACTGAGTGGACTGAAGCTCCACGCAGCTTCAGGCTGATAATCAGGCTAATGGCCAAGGGTTTCTTGGACAGTGCTATTCAGATCGGTACTCACCGACAGGGCAGAGTAAAACTTGGTTGGTGCAGCTGAGGTGTCCCTGTCCTTCCTTCCTTCCTTCCTTCCTTCCTTCCTTCCTTCCTTCCTTCCTTCCTTCCTCCCTCCCTCCCTTCCCTCCTTCCCTCCTTCCTTCCTTCCTTCCTTCCCAGCTAGCCAGCCCAATAATTTCAAACTAAACATGCAAAAATAGCACAAAACATAGCAAAAACACACATCACACAATAAACCAAAAGCAAACCAAAACACAAATCAGAATCCACTCTTTCCACCGGCTTGCACGTACAACCGACAGGGCAGAGTAAAACTTGGTTGGTGCAGCTGAGGTGTCCCTGTCCTCGATTCCTCCCTCCCTCCCTCCCTCCCTCCCTCCCTCCCTTCCTTCCTTCCTTCCTTCCTTCCTTGCTTCCTTGCTTCCTTCCTTCCTAGCCAGCCAGCTAGCCAGCCCAATAATTTCAAACTAAACATGCAAAAATAGCACAAAACATAGCAAAAACACACATCACACAATAAACCAAAAGCAAACTAAAACACAAATCAGAATCCACTCTTTCCACCGGCTTGCACATACAACAAATGCCATTCTGTCTGTCTGTCTGTCTGTCTGTCTGTCTCTCTCTCGGCAGCGTATCTCACGTGCGTCAAGGTGGCATAGGCTTGCAAAATGCAAGCCTATGCTGTTTGCTTGTCCTCAGATGATAGGAAATTAAGCACTGCAATAGTTCAGGCAGGCATGCAAGTCAAGTCTGTCCCACGCTTATACACCTTCCAATCACATACGGCCACAATCATAGTGGTTCATGTTCACTCACTTACATGCTCAGCACTACGTCCCCCATAGTGTAGCATGCCATTTTTGTATGTTTTTTACATTGGACTACACTTGCAGCATGGCTTTTTTTATGGTTTTTACACTGGATGCATATGATATGTGTCTCAAATAACAGGGATTTTATTATAGAATAATAACATTTCTTACTGTGGTACCTTGGTAGAATGAAAACAGTGATAAAGCAATCATGCTAAATGTGTCATCGCTCTAGTAGCTTGTAAACTGTCATCTTTCCTTTTTGGTAAAGAGAACCCTTCTCTTTACCAAAAAGGAAAGATGACAGTTACAGTAGTGAGTATATTATTATCTACTCTACAGGGAAGCACTGCTGTGGTTAGTGTCAGAATGTACCACACACTAACATCTCTAAACCAAAAGAGGGCAGTACAATGTAGGCATCCTAAATGATATGAGCCACATGAAGTCATGACCAACCATAGGCCCTCCATAGTTCATAAGGAATGCCTCTTTAAATTAACACTGAGGGTGGTGTGCAGTGAACTGACTCAAGATGCCTTGAGTTTAATCAAGAGTCTCAGGTTGCTTTTTGTTCTGCTCGCCTGAATGCTATCAATCGTTCCTAATCTGCAGAGAATAACCGTTTACTTGTGCTGAATCGCATTGTTCTGCTTGTATCTCAGTTGCTATTGTTTGTCTCGGAGCAGGGGTCATCAATGTGTCCGGCCTTGTCTGTGGCAAATTTTAGATTTTTATTTTTTTTACATTTTGATCATAAGACTCAATCACTGAATTGTCAATTATCAATTAATGCATTGTCACTTATTTGCTATGACATTATGTATGACACATTAGGAGTCCACTTATTTTCAAGGACCCCCATAACTCAGAGAGTGCACAAATGGGTCCATTTGGTTCCATTTGTGCACTCTCAAGAGTTGTAAAGGTTTGTGTGTTTCTGGTAATTTTCCACAATTTTTTATGTCCATTGGCAAAGATAGAATTTTGACAAAAAATGTCCACCACAAGCCAGCGTGGCGATGACCCCTGTCTCGGAGAAAGAGGAAAAATAAATCATAGCCTGATTTTCCCTATCATCTGCTTTTAATTCCACTATTGAATGCTCATTTTGGGAAAGCAAAACAAAACAGTGTGCTCCCTCATAACGTTGTTAAGACTTTGACTCATTCTGTATGTTCGGATCTTATAACAAGTAGGCTACTGTAGGAGGAGGAGAAAACAACATTAAGAAGTTGATATAGCCTACTGCTAATGCTTCACACACATCACAGTCTCAGAGCAAGACATTGCTATTCCCTGTCTATCTGATAGCTGGCCAAATTTGAAGCCTGTTGATAGACTATATCTGTACTTTTGCATTGCTAATTAAGTTAGCAGCTGGGTGGTGAGCGACAGGAGGAATGTGGAATTGTATTGAGTGTCACTGTGTGCAATCACACGCTATAAGTGTAACTTAGTTACTGATTACCACAGCTCCATTTGAATCACTTATCAAGTCCCCCTATAATTCACAAAGAAAGAAAAAGAAAAAAGAGGGGTGGCGGGAGCGAGCAAGCAAGCAAGAGAGAGAGAGATTTTTTTTAAACCTTTTCTCCAAAGCCACTTTTTGCAATACAAGAAAAAAAATGTGACAATCAACCGATTCTATCCAATCACAGAATTAAAACAACAGCTTCCCCCCCCCCCTTTTTTTTAAGCCATCTGTAAGGCCATCACTAGTGACTGTACATAGTGCCTCATCTACACACCACACCTGTAAAACCCCCCAATGTCTCCCACCAGGCTGTAGTAGGCGTTCTCTATTTTCATGCGAGCTGCCATTATCCCCTTTGCCATCAACAAAGGCCCAGCCCCTGAACCTGATTCCTCCTGGTCTTCCAGATGGCCAACTTAACAGTCCCATACACAAACTTTACCAGTGTTACAACAGGCCTTCTCCTGCTGCTGTATTTTCGACCAAAAATAACATTTTCAAGAGAAAAAGTCTCCTCTAGTTGCCTAGTTATCCCCTCTACAAAGTCTAACACCCTGCCTAGTCTGGGACACTCAACAAACAAGTGAAACACAGTCTCCTCTTGTCAACAAGCACCCCACTCCGTTACTAGGATCTAGGAGTGCCAGATACCTGTTGTTCGCAGCCATCCCCCCCATGTACAATTCTCCACTGGAGATCACCTACCTGTTTTTCAACGGGTGGTTTGTACAGGGACCGCCAGCTGCCTTTCGGAGTAGAACCTGGACCAAAAAACTTGTCCCACCTCGATGCCTTCATTCCCCTCAGAGAAAGCCGGTGTGCCACCTTCACGCGCGTGAGATACGCTGCCAAGAGAGACAGACAGAATGGAATTCATACATTAATAGATACTGTGTATATATACTGCATATATACTGTGTACACACACACACACACACACACACACACACACACACACACACACACACACACACACACACACACACACACACACACACACACACACACACACACACACACACACACACACACACACACACACACACACACACACACAGGCCCACATATAATCATTGAAAAAACACGGCCACCTCACGTATTGGATGGACAATATCATTCACCAAAAACCAAGGACATGTGTTTTCAATGAATATAACATGGTTAAAATGTAGTTTGAAGTTACTTACAATGGTTTTAATAAATATTAATTTTGATAAAATTAATATAAAATATCTAAATACATCAAGCAACTTAAATACTCTCTGGGGTGCACATAAAAGCCAGAGTAGACATTAAAATTACCCCAAACTTGTTTTAAGGTGTTTCTGCGTGCCAGCATGAGTTGTACAGGAGCTATGCTAGCACACAATAACACCTAGATACCCACAATAAATTACCTTTAGCTAGTGTTTACCTTTCAAAATAGTCTATTATTCGGGTTGGCAACTTTCTAAAGACGTTGGAGAAAACTATTTGAAATATAAAAACAAAGCCAACACGGCTGAAGTTGTGAATAAACATTGACGTGTAGTGATGGTGATACGGTTAACCCGGTTACCCTCTCTGCATGTCACTATTGCCATTTATTTTAGTGCGTCTCTGACCCTGTTTCTGTCACTCTGACCCCACCCCCCTCCATCTGCCTAATATATGTTCTGAGCTGCAGCAAGATCTATAAACCCAGTCGTTAACATCAAAAAATCACCAAAGTGCACAATGAAGAAACGAGACAGATTTGTGCGTTAGAGCTCTCAGTCGCACCAAACTTCTAAGCCTGAAGGTAATGGTGTGAAAAAGAATGATATACTGTATTAATGCGCACACACACTGACTGCAGGAATGACTTCAGGCATGTGCATAGAAAAGAAATGCCTATATGCAGATGGCGAGGGAAGGTTTCCTGTCAGACAAGCCATCATCAGGGAAATGTTCCATCAATGGAGATGTGGGCTTTTCTGCCAGATGTATGTGGCTGGACTGGAGAACGTAGAGGTTAACTTGGGAGTCTATACAGAATGAACCTATATTTTTTACTGTGCTGCAGTAATGAAGAATGAGTTACCTGTAAAACCTACTATTAACTCCCTTGTTACCTTTAATTCCTCACTAAAAGAGATGGCTTAATAGCAGCTGGAACAACCGAACCATCTGCAGCAGCAATTAATGCACAGGTTTTGACCTGTTGGCCTACGTCAGCATTTCTACGCACCAAGCGGAAGTTACCTATAGCTGATAGTAATCATTAAGACAATACTGTGTCTCATCATCAAAGAATAACAATAAAATACAAAATACATCACAAAACAATTACAGTACATTTCAAAGCGTTGAAACATACATTGAAACAAGTTGAAGTTCCCCAACTCATTGAAACTTACTGTAATTGATTGTTATTCATTGATGATTGATGAGACCAGCTGTACAGTCTTAATGATTAGGCTACTATGAGCCAGCTATAAATACACATACTGTAGGTCACTTAATTCCGTTTGGTGCAGTGAAACACTGATGAACTGATGAACAGGTCAAAATGTGTCTGTCATTAATTGCTGCGACCAAGATATTTAAACTTAGTTAGTGAGTGCGGGTGGTTCCTTTGTTGTATATGTTGTCAAGAATCTGCACTCCAGTTTTAGAGTTGTGGGTGACCAATCAGAGCCCACTATTCAAAGTGGGACATTTTTTATGTGACCTTTGAATCTGTTTGTTGGAAATGAATCTTCCACACCGAAGTTTCAGACTAATATCTACACAGTGATATTAGTCTGGCCATGCCAGGCTAACCCAGTTGCCAGCGTGCTTATCCTTTGGACTGAATAGCAACTATACCTAATTATGCCCCCAGGCTATAGCTTCCTCCACACATTTTAACAAAATATCTGTTATAAAGTTTTGGTTTAGATATATTTGTATTGTGTTACACACTTGGATAGAAATAATAATTTTCCAGTGTGCAGGAATTTAAAGGTGGTTTATTTCTCTGTAAACACACAGACAACTGCACATTATAGCAACATTGGCACTCCTTGCAAACTCTGGTCCTATTCTGAACAGTAGAAATCTCAATATGAAAATCAATAAGGTGCATCTTGCATTTGCATATGAAATAACAGTCAATACTTTCACCCTTACTGGTAAACAGTACACAGAAACCACAAAGTGACTTCTCTTTTGTATCAAAATAATCACAATTATTAAATGCATCAAATCTCACAGTACTCTAGAACAACAGTAGAACGTTTTTCACCTTATAAACAAAATAAAGGTTTAAGCATAATTCTGTGTTACCCAAAACGAAATATACTAGCTGCATAACATTACTCTGGTTAGTAGAACCATAATGAAACCATTTTACACAACACACCATTCACATCTCATTCATTCCAGGCAACATGAGCTTCTTTGCCCAACTCCATGTCACAGTAGGTATAATAACAGGTAAGCATTTCTAATGACATCTAACATGCATTCCACACACACATTTGCTTCACAGATACTCTTCTCTGTTTATACCTACATGTAACCTGTTCACTATCACTTTTATACACTTTATCTCATAATTTCTCACCTGTAAAAACACAGACAAATGCACATTATAGCAACAATGGCACTCGTTCCAAACTCTGAATCTGAACACAAGACCCCTGCTGTCCAACATGTGCCTTGCACAGAGTGTTTAGCTGCCCAAAAATTGCCTGTCCCAAATTGCACTGAGTGTCACTCAGAGTCATTGTAGTGCAATACCCAGAATGATTAACTGTTTCACAGCTTTAGTAAATATATAATTATGTGCCACGCTTCAACCACAGTTCACAGAATAATGTAAACAACATCCTAATGAAATGAAATACAATAATGTATCAAAGGAAATAATATGGGGGTATGCCTGTAATAATAACTAATATAATGATGTATCTCAATTCCTAATATAATCACGTATCTCACAATTGCAGCTGTTTTTATTTTCCACTCTATTTCCCCATGCATGCACCTGCCCCTTTGTGGCATGCACACCCATGCTCTCATAGATTCACATCACACACACACGCACGCACGCACGCACAGGCACACGTATATGCATGCTTGCATGCGTGCGTATCTGTGTGCAACATTAAAAAAGGTTATGGGTCGCACTCAGAGTGGCAAGAGTTTCCTCTTTTATTATTATTTGACTTACATGTCAACTTACATGTCAAGTGAACAAACGTTTCGGCTATCCAGCCTTCGTCAGTGTGTAGTGCATAACAGTATCTGTGTGCACGCTTGCGTGTACGTTGTGTTTCTCGTGGATTGATGGCCTGGCCTAGCTACAAATTGGATTTCCTCCCGTTCGGAGCCTTGCAAGGTTCCACCTTAACAACAACCCATTAAAACCATATTGATAGTAGCTGAGGTGTGTAGAAACATTGCAGCCCCATTCAATGGGATGTGTTCTAGGTATCGGGTGGTACTTGAATGTGCATGAATTAAACATCAGATATAGCAACCAAGCATTTACTCTACTGCGAGGTGTTCAGGAAGGCAAAAGAGTCCTTGACTATGCATATGAAATATTATGGGGGTGGTATGAGAGAGAGAGAGAGAGAGAGAGAGAGAGAGAGAGAGAGAGAGAGAGAGAGGGAGGGAGAGAGAGAGAGAGATCACAAAAAAAAGTTGTGATTGACATGATCTATAAAATAATTTGTCTTTGGGGCAGGGCCATGTTTCCGTCTGAGTGTAGGCCTACGTCACTCAGAGACATTAATGTTGCCTTGGTGGCTTCTCTGAAACTGATGATTTTGAATCTTGAACTTGACAGGCCACTTTTCAGAAGAGATTAAAAGTGATTGCTCCGCTGCAAAATCCCACATAATGTGTGACGTCGACATGATGTGCCAAAGTAGGCAGTTGTTCTCCGTATGTGCTGTGGGATTTATTTTTTTCTCAACAGTTGCCAGAAGCAGCAGGAGAAAACACAATACAGCAAGTAGCAGGGACAGGTACAGTATGACATCTGACATAGTAAAACACAATACAGCTCCACTACAGCCTAGCGCCACTTGAACACAGATGTGGAAAACACTAATGCCTAACGTTGTACACATCTTGTGCATTACCATGTAATGAAAGAATCAATATTGGGACCACAATACTTTATGGTAAGCAAAAATGTCTACATGAACCATTTCACCCCAACTAATGCACACTGTCATACATAATTTAACATGAATGACAAGCAGCTCTGAACCCTTAAATTGCTAATCTGATTATTATACAAACAAATTCTCAAAATTCCACCGGCAAAATTGCTACCACCTCAGCCTTTTGATGTTTGTTTAAGCAAAACACATAAAAAATGTATCTGGTATTAAATCCTGTATGGTTTGTTGTGGATATCGCCTCAGGCAATCCACTCTCTGGCATAGTGTTGTCACCAAAGCAAAAGTGTTTTACTGTGCTCTCACAGCAGTTTGTATATCAGACAGGCTTAACACAGAGTAAGTGTGAGAGCAACACACTTTAATCGAATTCATCCCAATGATTAATCTGGACAACTTCAGGACGGAAGATAACTACAGCCCTAGCATCCGATGTCCTGAGAGGTGAACATTCTGTGAAAATAGCCGATCTACAAGCTCAAGTTGTGAGCTTGTAGATCTGCTACATTCAGCAGAGATTAAGGTCTAGACAGGGGAAAAGGGAGGGGGCCACAGACCCATGGGGCACCCCGGTGCCAATTATTCTCACATTTTATTATTCTCTTTGTGTCCTTCCCTCTCCGCTTACAAACGGCCGAAACGCGTTATCAAGCACTAAGAGTATTGTGTGTTCCTTGAAGTTTAGTTCATTTTAATTGCAGGATCTTGTGAATTCTTTGCACCCACTTTGAGTACATCTTGCAGTTCAATGTCTTATGGCTATTTGTTATGCAGTAATCCTTTTGCTCATGGACTATAGGATTTTCACTGGCATTCACTCTAGGCCAGCTAAGGCATCAAAAATAAAATTAAAAATGAATATTCACAGTGGTTACTCTGTAGATTTCCATATTTATAACACACACACACTTAGTGTGTGTGTGCGTGCGTGCATGCATGCGTGCGTGCGTGTGTGTGTGTGTGTGTGTACAAGCTCAAAATACATGATTAATTGTGTGGTTGAAGATCATTTTGGCAGTGCAGAATAAAGGTTTAAATGTTGACTTGGTTTAAGTGTCTTTTCTCCTCTGAAAAACAAAACAAGCAAAAAAAATCTGATTTTGTCCATATTAGCAATGGTTTCACTTCATGGAGAGTTGAAAAGCTCATCTACGTTTCCAAAAGCGTGAAATATGAAAAATATGACAAATAAAACCAATTACATGGAATTTAATCTTTACACTCAATCTTGTTAGTTTTGCATTATAACGTTGCGGTTGGGCAGAAACCTTGTATCTCCATAATTCATCTCCTTTATTCATTTATAAATATGACAGTGTCACACAAAAGTTGTGAAAATAGCCAATAAGCTGTCAACGGCTCGCTATGCGTTGTGAGCTTTATATATATATATATATATACATTCTTCTGTTTTTCATTATTGAGTTCACCTATGTGATAATAGGATATTAACCTTGATGCTTGCTTTTGCACAACTAATCCCGATTAGCTCACCTTGACCTTGACCTTAAACTAAAACAAGACACGTGGATGAGCATGAGCCCAGCCTGTCATGTTCCACGTTGCATAAAGAATAGAGCAGAGATGACTACTGTGACTATTCACTTTGTTACACACTCTGTATACACGGTAATGTAGAGAGCTGAATGATATTTTGTCCTAGTATTTTTGCGCTAGGTAAATTTGATTGCATGTTACTGTTTTTGGTAGTGAATGGTGAACTTGCTAAAAGGATTCCCATTTGCACTGTAAGATATTACCACATGAACGCTAGCGTCCCTATTCTGAGGGGAACATTCGATGAAAATAGCAGATCTACAAGCCCACAACGCATCACAACCTGACGTGTTGTGAGCTTAGATTGGCTACTTTCAGCGAAGAAATTCGGTGTAGAGGGACAAAAGGAGGGGATCAAGTATAGAATCCTGGGAGAAGTACAGTATAGTGGTTCAAACTGGCCTTTTTGCTATACATTCATGCAAGTAAAATCATGCTGAATGAGAAAGATCGCTACTCCTGGCCCAGCCATTTTTTCCCTTCTGTTTACTTTCTCTCAGCCGCTAGAACTGGATTGATGCAATGTTATCCGGATGCAAAGGAAATCTAATAGACAAAATTGAGAATACAGTGAAGGATGTTAAAGCACAAGAAGGTTTTTTCTTTATCATGACGTCTGCATCCTTATTTTGTTTCCAATAAATCACCTCGGCAGGCGGTCGTGGCTGGTAGACCTAATTGTTCTGCTGTATTCTAGGCAAGGCAAGGCAATTTTATTTGTATAGCACATTTCAACAACAGGGCAAGTCAATGTGCTTTACACAAAACACAATTATAAAACGACTTTAGGATGAATAAAACAAAAGAAGTAAAAATAACAAATACAATTACAGTGCACAAGAGAAAGAAAAAGAAAAGTAACTCAATCAAAGGCAGCGGAAAACAGAAAGGTCTTTAGTTGTGTTTTAAATTCATTAGCTTATGGAAATTTGACATTTAATTTTAGGAGTGAGCGTTGATTGGGTTTACCTGAAAACATGGTCTGTGGAAGGAGTCTGCACTTAAGAGAATGCCCACTTATGGGTATGTAATAAACAGACATAAATGAGCTTGGAAATTCTAGTACACTGTAAAATCCTGAGGCTTCATTAAACTCGGAGAGAGTGTGTAAATGTAAGGGTCCATTTGGTTATATTTGTGCACTCTCTGGGTTACAAATGGACAAATGAACATGGCGATTTAACTGTGTATTTTGTTGCTTCTTCTTTCCACTGCCATCTGAGATGGCAATTATCTGGGCAATCAGAGATGAGTGATCTCAAACACATTCTACTACCGAAGGTCTACTGCTAAATTAATTAGCTCCAATCTGTCTTATGTAAATTTGACATTTAATTTTAGGAGAGAGTGTTGATTGGGTTTACCTGAAAACATGCTCTGTGAGAGGAGTCTGCACCTTAGAGAATGCCGTCTTATGGGTATATAATGTGAACAGACATAAATGAGCTTGGAAAGTTGGTAAAATCCCAGAAGCAGCTCCATACAGTATATATACAGTATATTTATCAGGTTTGCACATGTCTGCAAACAGCAGCATTTGTGTTTTTTCAATTACGTTTTTATTTTATTTTATTTCATATTTTTCCCAAAACAATATACAAAATAAATGAAAAAAAACATTGAAAAAACACGGCCCCCTCACGCATTGGAAGGACAATATCAGTCACCAGAACCAAGGACGGGTGTTTTCAATGAATCTAACATGGTTAAAATGGAGTTACAATGGGTGTACAGTATATATGAAGGAGGCGTGTCTGATCAAATGAATGTCAAATATCTAAATACTGAATTAAGCAACTTAAAAACGGTCAGACTCTCCAAAAATGAACTGTCCTTTCACCATCTTTTCCAAAGACAGTCAATAGGAATTGATATACTGACCTTTACAATAAGATGGAGAGGCTATCCATATCCCCCAGGACCCCCACCACACACGCATGAACACGCACACGCACATGCACATGCACATGGACGCGCACACGCACGAAAGCACACACGCATGCTGCATGTGTGCGTGCATGCGGCATGCACGCATGCACGCACGCACAAATGCTTGCTCTACATTTGTAAACTTGACTGCAATCTAGTTTTTCTTTACATTTGTAAACTTTTGTTGTCCCCTTAAACATACCAACTGTTTGTTGGTATGTCTAAGGGGAACGTAAACTGTGTGGAGAGAGTGGTTCGCCTGTCTGCTGCCTATGGGTCAATGCAGAGACTCTGTCTGAACACTCTGGAAATCTGACCAGAGTTTGGACAAACATGACAATCCCTCCACCAACCTATACTCAATCCATAGGGCTGTGATATGCATGCTCTGCTTATGCTTGGGATATACCAACTAAATAAGCAGCGCATGTGGATCCAGCAGATCTTCTCACATAACAATTAACTACAAATGTGACCAAACACAGTTTGGCGGCTCGTCTCCAGTTTAAAACCCTGGTGCTAGCCTATAGGGCAGTAAACGGAAAAGCTCCTTCTTACCTCCGGGCTATGGTCAAGGCTTACACCCCTGCCCGAACACTTCGGTCTGCCGCCTCGGGGCGACTGGTTTCCCCGTCGCTCAGTGGTCCTTCTGGCAGCCGATCTACACGTCACAGCTTTTTTCTGTTCTGGCCCCACAGTGGTGGAATTAACTCCCCATGAACTCCCCACTGATGTCAGGACAGCAGAGTCACTGCCCATCTTTCACACAGGCTGAAAACCCACCTCTCCAGGAAACACTACCCTGACCCTTCCTCTTAGCCTTGCCTACTTGTTGTCATTTATTTGTACGAGCTCTTGTTTGATTGAATCTTGTTTATTTGATACACTTAGCTCTTGCTCATTTGATTTTCCTATTTGTCTCATCTGTTTAAGAAAGTAGCTAGCTGATATATTGCACTTTTACCTCAGCGCTAGGTATACTCTTAGTCGCTTGTTTTAGAAGAGAATGCACTTAAGACTTCTGGTGATTAGTAGTTTTCCTGCCTATATGTTGAATGCACTTACTGTAAGTCGCTTTGGATAAAAGCGTCTGCTAAATGACTGTAATGTAATGTAATGTTGAACTTGTAGGACAGAGTGCTCACCACAGTGAAGTTCGTTTCATATTGGTTGGATATTCCGGTTGTTTTTTATGTTGTTAAATGGGGTGTGGAACAATGCAAATGGGACGTGCCGTGCACATGAATGCCGAACAGGTGGGATTCATCATCTGATACACCTGTGATCTGCACATATCAAGGTTCTACACAGCCTTTCATGAATCGCACATCAGTCTTTACTTAGTCACAAAAGTACACTAAAATATAGGCTTTCACATTTTGCGAGCTCTGGGTAGCCAACCCGACATGGCGGAGATCCACACTCCGAGGAGTGCACTTTTCTAGTGCTGTCTTTGTGCTTGGGCGTGTACAGCATCTGGCAAATGGGGCTCTGCTGTGACGACGGGTCGATTTATAGCCTTGCGCATAGAATGAGCAATAACAATAATGTCACACAATAAAGAGAGGGCAAATGTCCATGAAAAACAGAAATAAACACCTGCACAAACATTGTAGGGTTCCACTGCAGTCTCTCTCTGCTGAAGAAACGTGGCCCATTTTAGAGAAAAAGGAAGACAACTAAAAACTGAGAGGAATCAAATGAGTGTTGGAGGAATTGCTCCGGCCTCACAACAATGGTCACAAATGAATGGTTTCGGGATTGCCTGTTAAAGTTGGCCTGATTTCTCCAGTGCTGATTTCTTGATGTGAGAGCCAGGAGTATAGCCAGTCATACCAGGAAGTCACTACCTAGCTCGTAATCATCGTAATCATCACATTCAGAGCAGCTCTGAATGTCTACATTAAAGTCTGGCAAGACCCAGTCCCAGAATGAATGGCATTTTC
The DNA here is from genome assembly GCF_963454915.1 of Gymnoscopelus microlampas. Taxonomy (NCBI): domain Eukaryota; kingdom Metazoa; phylum Chordata; class Actinopteri; order Myctophiformes; family Myctophidae; genus Gymnoscopelus; species Gymnoscopelus microlampas. The sequence goes on along the minus strand of NC_139954.1, from coordinate 19,784,232 downwards.
CTGGAGCAGGTGTGAAAACTCTGTTTTGATTTGAAACCTAGACGCCACTAACAATAATAGTCACAGTACAGAGGTCTACAAAAATCACCCAACATTATTATGTCCATAATCCATTATGCCATTTTTGTTTCAAAACTAGGATCATTTTAACTCGATTTAGTTGTTCATTTATTTAAATTTGGACTTGAAGTGTGCTGTAAACACTGTGACAATTTAATTTATTTATGCAAACTAAAGCCAAGGGTAGGGCTCGATAAGCATTATGCTTCTGCCTGTCCCATTTTTTTCACCCATTGCCAATTGTCTAAGTAATCCTGGTCGAGGTTTTGTTCTTGTAACATTGCTGCATGATTGTATGAAAGATACATTACACCAGCTGATTTAACAACAATGTTGAGTCTCCCTTCCCTGACTAAACCTGACTTGCTACTTGTGTACTATTTTCATATGTACAAGCCAATTCCAGCTTTGACCCAAGGAGATGATAAATGAGCTTGAAGATTCTAACTTATTCAACTCAGATCAGACAATGATTTTTTATTTCTTCTGTAAAATGTGTGGCTCCACAATTAATCCTAGTGGGTTGCTAGGATCTGTGACAGGATGATGAACAGTCTTGTCTTGAAAGATAGATAGACCACTAGAAAAACCTCTGACCCGAGAAAAAAGAAAAAGAAAATATATATGAAGGTGAACTGCATTATGGAATAGTCTTCCATGTGATGTTTGTGGCATCAAAGGAAAGGCTGGTTTTAAAGGGAAACTGAGACTCCATATATACTCCGGACCAGTGGAGGAAAGTAACTAAGTATATTTACTCAAGTACTGTACTTAAGTACAATTTTGAGATACTTTTACTTTACTTGAGTGTTAAAAAGGTCTTCTACTCCACTACATCTCAGAGGCAAATCTTGTACTTTTTACTCAAATAGAATTATTGGAATAGTTTAGTTAAAAGTTACGTAGATTTTGTTCATTATTACAAAACATAGATTAACCAATTAAACATATTTTATACTTAGTCTATGTCATACACAACATGTACGTTGTGAGCATGTTGTACTTTATCTTTGGTACTTTATGTAAAACTTTTACTCAAGTATTCTTTACTCATGTATCATTCAGATTTTTTCAGAAACCTGATTTAATAGACATTTGTAGATGCATATTGGTTAAGCAAAATATCTGAGTACTTGTTCCACAACTGCTTACATATGTATAAATCACCTCTTTATTGTTTCCAGATTGAATCTGAGGGGGACAGACTCCTATCCGAGGATGAACTGTCAACATCCCACCAAATGGAGACAGAGACTTGTTCTGTGCCACTCCAGTTCCTGGACACATAGACAGACCTTTACTGATCCTCAGGGAAATTCAGTTGTCATAGAAGCACCGCAGTAAGACTGAAACAAAGAGTCACTGTCGGGCAGAAACCTATTATCTCCATATTCTAACTTTTAGTTTTTACCGTATATGACGCAGACCCAGCAACCACGTGACAGCTGAACTGTTTTTTAGTTTTAGTTTTTTTGTGAAAGGCCAGTGTTTGATCAAGATTGATCAATGCTGTAGCCAACATCTAACACGTTGTAATAGCTCAACATGCTTTTCATTCAGGAGATAAGAACACCAGGAAACATAAAAAGAAGCAAATGAGAAAAACACATGTTTTGCTTTTTTTTTTTTACTGAAAAAAATTATGAGCACATAATCAAGAAATTAAAATGGAAAATAAAATGCTTAACAATAGTAAGATGGTGAGAAATGATGAGAAATACTGTGGATGCATAAAAACTCCTGTACTGTTTTAAGAATAAGACACATACTTTATTAATATACATGAAACAACACTAACTAATTAAATTGAACAGATGGCAGGTAGTTTAAAGGTAGTCTAAGTAATATTTTTGGTTAAACAAAAAGTTATTGGAAAAAAGTTCAATATTATGATAGTAATCATTGCTATAGAGTGTTTGTTCTCCTGCTCTTTGATAAACAGAAAATATATTTTCAGGTGTTACCAATTCATCCCATCAGGAGAGAGAACCCCAAAAAGATAATTTATCAGCACTTGTTTCAGTTCAAATTTTGTCTGCTCATTTACATTTCTCATCACTTCAAATTTCACTTGTTTATCGTACATGAGTTCGCTCTCCTGATTGGATTAAATTGGTATCCTGACCAGAAAATATTTGTTTTACTAATTAGATGGAGAGATTTGGAGACCCCTGTTACTGAACTACAAACTCTATATAGCAATGATTTCTATGGTCCCCCCAGAAAAGGGATGATAGGGTTCAAGTGGTTAATACATAAAAAAAAAAAAGTTCCTATCACACTTTTAGATTTAGCAACCCCCTGTAGTAACTCTGAGGACCCCCTAGGGGTCCGGGACCCCTGTTGAAGACCCATGCACTAGATAACTCTTTCACAGATCCAAGGGTTACTTGGATGAAAGCATGATGCGTCGTGCCATCCTCTGCCATCCTCTCTGCGAGCCGCATTAAGAAAAGTAACACAGTCTCCATCTCCAAAGTTATCAGGCTCACCAGGGGCCCAGTACCTGGAGAAGTAACGACATTTAACTCCTTATAATAGACAGAACTAGAAACTACTACCAGAAACTACTATATACTATATGTTCTGGACACTTTATTTTATATTGTGAAAACGTCCATAGACATTCTAACTGGAAATACCAGTTGTTTGTTTACAAACAGTCACTTCTGATCTGGTCTATATACAGTGTACCTTTACATGGATGGTTTTCACTATCAATATTTTAGTTTTTATTTATTCATGACCTCGAATGATAATGATGATGGAAATTAACTGCACGGTAAAATAGAAACAGGTACATATTATTTATCGTCTCTGTCGGGTGGAAACCTCATACTGTACTGTATGTCCAGAACTATTACTTTTCAGGATTTAACTTCAAAAACTGCAAAAGTAGCAGATCTACAAGCTCAAAATGTGTCGCTTCGCGCCGCATTGCAAGCTTATCGATCTGCTACTTGTGATGCTTTTGTGTGACGCTGTAGTATGATCAAGTAGGGCATTAAATTACGAAAAAACACAAAAAGTTTGAAAATTGAGATAGGAGAATTCTTTCCAGCAGCAACGATTTGTGAAATGCAATTATAATGTTCGATGAAATGAACAAGAGAAGAATGAAGGTAAAATGAAGATGCAGTCTTACGTCGGGGTGGTCAGTGGTGTTCCATCCACCCACTGAAATGATCCTTCTTCCTCTCTGTCACTCAAACCCAGCCACACCCTCCGGTTGATACGCTCAACAAAGTCCTGGACAGAAATGGTTCTTGTGAGCTTATAGGTTACATCTCTCTCTCTCTCTCTCTCTCTCTCTCTCTCTCTCTCTCTCTCTCTCTCTCTCTCTCTCTCTCTCTCTCTCTCTCTCTCTCTCTCTTTCTCTCTCTCTCTCTCTCTCTCTCTCTCTCACACACACACACACACACACACACACACACACACACACACACACACACACACACACACACACACACACACACACACACACACACACACCTGTTTTTCTTTGCTGTTTATGACCATCAGATTTGATTGTCTGTCTCTACAGTATTGTCTGCTCTCCTCCCAGGTTTTCTTCTCAATAGAGATGTAATAACACTGATCGCCATCAAGTTTAAAGCCGTCTGATTCTACGACAACAAAAATAATGTAAGCAACTGTTTTCATTTATCATTTGCTCAAATGAATGACAGCATGACATAACAAAGAAGAAAAACAGTAATATTTCACTGACCACACAGCCTCCTCTTCAGGTTATCTCGCTCTTCAGTTACACGGTTACATCTTTTCTGTAACTGGTCAAAACTGGTCCTCAACTGGTCACGCTCTTCAGCTATGTTGTTATATCTGGTCTGTAACTGGCCTCGGTCTTCAGTCCGGTTGTTATAGGTGGTCTGTAAGTCGTCAAATCTGGTCTGTAATCTGGTCTGCTGTCGCTCTTCCGTCAGTTTCTGGTCTGTATGGAAACAATATTTCAAAAATGGGAGATAAAACATTTATTTACAAAACATTTTGGCTATAGTACCCTCACAGCAATAATGTCCTGGGTTCAGAAAGAGAAGACTTTCTGTGTGTAATTTGCGTGTTTTTTTCACAACAAACTTCTGCAATGGTAATGCCCCAGGCAATTATTATTGAATGTCGCTTCATTGGTTGGTGCCGCCCACCCCAGGTGAGAACGAACAGCACAGCTTTTTCAATTTAGATATTTGTGAAGTACTATGTGCATTTTCAAAATACAGTTTTGAGTCAACAACGATGTAGGCATATTTACTTTCAATGTCACATGGGCTACTATGTGAAATTGATATCGTTATGCAACTTGAATGGCACTTAGCCAACAGCTCGGCCATCGGACCGCTCGGCCAGCGACTTGTGATGTAAGAAGCCATTAATCTAAATGTTATCAGAAACAACTTTTGTTGTCTCTTTTGTATGAAAGAGACCGATAGACAATTGACAGTCGTTCAGCTGTATCTTTGCGTTAAGATATGCCTGTGGCCGTGACATTGAGGTCAACCAATGAAATACCTGGAGGCGTGGTGACATGTACGCACACACGCACGTACGCACGTACGCACGTGCGCACGCACGCACGCACACACACACAACCCCCCAATCCCAAATGTTCTAGTTTTAATAATATTTATTTAATTAATCGTAATGTATGCAAAAGTTTGTAATAATCATGATGTTGATTTGAATTACTTCAATTGATTAGTCTCCTAGCCAAGACTATAGTGACGTTCTCAGCTGGACTGAACTCTGCAGGGAACACTGGACCCTTCCACACAGACACCACCATAAAATACACAAAGGTTTTCACCAACATTGACACCGATTACAGTCCTAACACCGGTATGACCTATGGACAACTGAGTGTGTGCGTGTGTGCGTGTGTGTGTGTGTGTGTGTGTGTTTGTGTTTGCATAGGCTCCGAATTATGTGTGCGCTCCTGGGTGCTAAACCCGAATCAACCCATGAAGACAAAGTCACATACATTTGCATGCCTATGGGAGCGCGCCCCACCAATGAATGGATGCCTATGGGCGCGCGCCCCACCAATGAATGGACAGGTTGTCCGAGCCAATGGGCGAGCTACTGTAATGTAAATCTGTCCCCGTGCAACGGCCGCATGAGGTGGTGCTCGGCATTTCTCCTACTGTAGGTGCCAGGGCAAGGAGGACCCCGCAGGATCGGCGCCACTGTGTGTGTGTCTGTCAACAGGTCTATGTCCTATAAATCCTCACTTAAACCAAACAGCAAGGGAAGTTTACCACCACTGACACTGTGGAAGGGAAATGTGATTGTAATTACTGGGTTGCGTTTAATGATTTCTATTTAGAAATGCACAAAAATTATACTGTGTGACATACAGTATATTTGACCATTTCTAAACAAACAGTGTGTATTTGACCTATGATGCAATGAGTTTCAATTAATTTTCAGTAACTTTTTATGTTCCTAACTTAAGTGCAACCAGATACAAAATGTAACCGCCGTAACAGCTTCCATGTTCACAAACATGTTAGAAACATGAATGGCACTTAGCCAACAGCTCGGCCATCGGACCGCTCGGCCAACGACTTGTGACGTAAAAAGCCATTAATCTAAATGTTATCAGAAACAACTTTTGTTGTCTCTTTTGTATGAAAGAGACCGATAGACAATTGACAGTCCTTGGATCTTCAGCTGTATCTTTGCGTTAAGCTATGCCTGTGGCCGTGACACTGAGGTCAACCAATGAAATACCTGGAGGCGTGGTGATACTGTATGTACGCACACACGCACGCACGCACATACGCACGCACATACGCACGCACGCACGCACACACACACACACACACACACACACACACACACACACACACACACACACACACACACACACACACACACACACACACACACACACACACACACACACACAACCCCCCCAATCCCAAATGTTCTAGTTTTAATAATATTTAATTAATCGTAATGTATGCAAAAGTTTGAAATAATCATGATATTGATTTGAATTACTTCAATTGATTAGTCTCCTAGCCAAGACTAAAGTGACGTTCTCAGCTGGACTGAACTCTGCAGGGAACACTGGACCCTTCCACACAGACACCACCCTTAAATACACAAAGGTTTTCACCAACATTGGCACCGATTACAGTCCTAACACCGGTATGACCTATGGACAAAATAATTAAATTTGTTTGGGGACCCCCACCCTGACAAGCACTTGGAATTGTAGAATGAGCATTTACATTTAGTTTGACTCGGTTCCACAGATTTTGTGAAAATAGCCGATCTACAAGATCGGCTATTTTCTAAATGTTTTCCTCTTTCTTAGGTAGTATTTGACAATTTGGCCAATGTTTGACAATTCTTTCATAGAATAGTTTGTTGATTACTTTTGAGGCAGTAATGGTCTTTTTATTTTTACCACTGTTCTAACAGCAACATACAATAACAGTGATAAAAACTAAGGTAAGATAGAAAATACAAATATAATATATATATTGGGCTACTAATAGTATCCACATCAACATGTAGCCTAATAATGGCAAGAGAAAAAAGTATAAGTGTTTAATAAGGCATTACAATAAGGCAAAGCCATTGTATGCAGAAAACACGAAAACACGATAGCAGAACCACTTGTAGGCCTATAGCAGCAATTAACAGCACCTACTGCAATGTGTGTATACTAAAGCAGCAGTAGTCACAGAAGTAGTCACGTCAACATAACAAGACACTATACTGTATGTATCAGAAAAAAACAACCATTTCCCTGCATTATACTATAGCAGCGGTAGTAACATCAACAGTATATATGTTGACTTTACCTTCATTACCCCCTGTCTGTAGAATGGCCACCTGCTGCTCTGTAGCCTTCAGCCTGGCTTCCATGGCTCCAATCTTAACCAGAACTTCGCACATATCAAGCTGACAGTTCTCTTCTGTGATCACCTCACTCATTTCACAGCAGCCAAACAGAAACATCGGTACAATTAGAAAGGCTCTCATTCTGTATTAATGTTGCTCTGTCTGGCCCTTAGACTGTCAATACTGGTCCTGTTTCGAACCTTTATACTTGCTGGTGAGAGTCCTCGTGGCATTACCCAAACCCAGTATAACCACGTGTTGACAACTGAACAGAGCAGTTTTTTAAGCGTGAAAGGCCAGTGATTGACCTAGTTTACGGGTAAGTCCAAAGTGTGCTGTGCTGCACACTGACAAGTCTCATGCGGCAGTCCCCTGAGCAGTGTTTGTGCCAAGTTTGGTGCTGATGGGAACAATGGTGTGCCTCGCAAGTCCAGATTTTACATTTGTGACATCTACCGTCGACCCACTATCTAGGCAATTTTAATATAGAGATAATCTTCAAGTCACAGATGGTGACAAAAGACAGAGACAAGAGAGAGGCCTCACAGTAAAATCCTATAAGTGATAACCCTTTATCAATTTGTAACTCTGAGAGCTGATCAAATGTAAACAAATTGACACTCAAAGTCCATTTGGTTACATTTGTAAACTCTCACACTCTCACAGTTAAATTAACAGTCATGGTCACATGCCATGTGACCAGAGGTGGGTAGAGTAGCCAAAATCTGTACTCAAGTAAAAGTATTGTTACTTTCAAATAATAATAAAGTAGAGTAAAAGTGGTGATGAAGCAAGAGAGAATAAAACAATGTGCAATAAAAATGAGTAACAATAAACAGTAAGGACAAGCCAAATCTTAAAAAGAAAATAATAATAATAATAATTGTACTAGATGTACAGGAGTAAAAGGAATGTTTTTCTTCACAAATATACTTGAACAAACGTGAAAGGTGTGTTGCATTAAAAAAAATACAATTTACAGTACATGTACTGTAACCGAGTATGATCTTGGCACAAAAACTATTTTCACCCACTATTGTACACCTGTAGGTGCACAACCTGTGATGGGACAATAAAAGTGAGAGTACCACGACTGCATGTGACACATCCCACTCAGAGTGGGATTCCATCTCGGAACAAATGCTGACCAGTTCAGTCGATGTGGTCACTGACAAGTTGCGGTGGGGAGCTGTCCAGTCCCAGAGGTTCCTTCAACAGCCCAGGTCATCCCAGCAGGTACCCATGACAGAGTGTACATCTGGTACGTCACCACAGCCCCGTGAAGCAGTGGCAGTATCAGTAGTGGAAAGTAACTAAGTAGTAAACTAAATGTATTCAAGTACTGTATTTCTTTTTGGTATTTTTTACTTTGCTGGAGTACTTCCAATTTTCAATACTCTATTCTTCTGATCCACTACATCTCAGAGGCAAATAATTGTACTTTTTACTCCACTATAATTACTTGAAAATTTTAGCAACTAGTTACTTTGTAGATTTTGATTATTAGTACAAAACATACATTAACCACTTCAGCCCTGTATATACTTTGACTATTTGAAAATGAAAGCTCACAATGTGTCTCGGTGCGACGCGCTGTGAGCTTGTAGAACTGCTATTTTCAAAGGATTTTCATACATTTTTTACATTTGAAAACTTGTGAAATGGGCCATTCTGCATAATGAGTACTTTTACTTTTAGTACTTTAAGTATATTTTGATGCCAATACGTTTGTACTTTTATTCAAGTACATTCTGAATACCAGCCTTTTACCTGTAACAGAGTATTTTCACATTGTTGTATTGATACTTTTACTTGAGTAAAAAATATGAGTAGCCTACTTCTTCCACCTCTGCTCCGGACATTGTAATAACATCTTAGTATGAATGATAGTTTTATGGTTGGTGTACTTTACTACTTCTCTTTTATATATACAGATGTGCCATTTCAAAACTTCAAATGTCCTGCCATCGCCAAGACAGTACATTTTCAGGGGATTCCCAGGGCAATAAGAGGGACAAAGAAGGGCATTTAAAATGCTGAATTATTTTGATGATCACTGCTTTTATGATGCTAATTAATTTGAGCAACTGGTCAAGGACCTCTTCAAATCACCTTTCGCCTCATAATGAGTCTGACACCTTCTTCAACACACATTCTTTTGTTCTCATGTATATGGATGTCTGTTGAAGGGAAAAACGGGGGTGTGTAGTGACAACTTCTTTTCAGGGGCAAAACAGTGCATTTTTAAGGGCAGAAAAGGGAGGAAAAAATGCATTTTCAGGGCACTTTCAGGGAAAGAACAGTAACGTGTGAAGTTTTGAAGTGGCACATCTGTACTTCTCTTAAATATATATATATACAGTATATATATATATATATATATATATATATATATATATATATATATATATATATATATACATACACCGGTATACAGTATATATATATAGTTGTCTTGGACCCCAGGACAGTATGATCGATAGCTGCAGTTCAGGTGGCAGCTATTGGGGATCCGTTCCAAATTAACAAATAAACAAATGAATAAAATTGCAAGCAAAGGGGAAGGAATTTCACATTAAAGACACAATAAAAATGATTTAATGTCAAGTCAAGCCCGGATGTAATCGATCACAGTAAGACCTTTAAGAAGTAAGACATAAGACCTTTTAAAAAAATGCAACGCTACATGGGCAACAGGCTGGGTGGCTGACAGCCTGAATGCCTTCACATTGATTACAATGTTCTACAATATGTTCCTCAATTATGAATTTTCAAGTGAAAAAAAGCATCAGCAGTATTTTCAGCCAAAATAATTTTCGACCAACACTTTTTAGCTGTAACATAAATGATCATCCTCTCCATGCGGTCCTATCGTCCATGGAGGAGCGCAGCTCGTCCACTGAGGACAACCCTGCATCTCATTGTAGGAGGCTGATGTAGGTTGTCCTCTTTTTGCCTCCAAGAGGTTCGGCACCGCCGATCAGCACCCAAAACCGATCTGCCCATATAGGCAGATCTCTGTATCTGTCAGTCCTTGTCCCTTTCATGGCCATAAATGGAGATCCGTGATGCCATCAGTATACGCTCATATATGGGCTTGCACCCATGTGTGCCATATATGGAGCTGACTGATTTGTTTGTGCCCGATGCCATGACAACACATTTAGGTTAGACAACACACTCCATATTTGGGCAAAGCTGCATTGGAAACTCCTAATATGGTTATGGCTGAGTCATATAGTGACATGAGCGTGATGTATAGTCCGCCGGCTAGTGCAATTTTCCTCTGTTTGATTTCCAGACTCTTTTCATGTTGTGAAGGTCCAACCATGCGAGAGCCTCTCTGCTCTTTATAAGAGCATATATACAGTATATTATATATGTTTTTGCCATTGATGAGATTCATATGCTCCAAGGTACTTAAAAACATCAATAACTTTTAACCTTGTGCCTTGTGTGTCAACGGAAGGGAGGAGCTCTTCCTTTTGGGTTTGAGCACCAGTGTCTGGGAAAAGGCACATGTCATCGCCAAAGTCATATCTGTCAGCATGACTGTTGACTCCTGCGGGGTGTTGAGGTGAAGACCCAGCTCTTCCCCTTTGCTGTTGATGGCTTGTCTCAGGACATAGTCCAAAACCATGATGAAGAGGAAAGGGGTGACAGGTCCGTGTCTCCTTCATGGGTTCATTTGTAGCACTCCACAAGCATGAAGTATAGAAAACAGCTTTTGTCTGTGCACACTGACACTGACACACTTTTTTGAAGCCTATAAACATTATCACAGCTGTCAGATCATTGGCCTGCATACCCTCCAGCAGTCTGTGAAGAGCTACGATCAGGCTGACATTTGTTCACTTCTCCCTGAACCTGTTCTGTGTTGGCCTCTGTAGGGGTTTGATGATAGTGATCTCTATTCAGTAACATCTGGTTGTGGTGGAGCTCAGGCTTCTCTCATCTCACAACTAGAATTGGAGAGCTCTAGCCAGCCATGTGTGTTTGTGCGTTTATGATCCCACAGCACACTAGCTGTCCAATTGCCCCACTTGGCCTACATATCGCTCATGGGTCTGGCATTTGAACAGGCTACTTTTCCCCCTTTCAATTTGCATACAATTTCAACTCTTTGGATAAAGATCATTGACCCAGATTATGGCTCACTAGGGGGCCCGCCCTACCGCGTGCATGGCATGCACCATTTACAGGTGGTCCTAGGACCCCAATGGAAACAAGACCGCAAGGACATTTTGAGTGTTATCCTTTTAGACAAAGTGTTTGACTGTACTCGTGCTGTTTTACATTTCTGTCTAATAACATATTCAATCAATCAATCAATCAGGGAGCTGCAGGGAGCACATGCCCCCATTCACATTCACAGGGTAATGTGCAATGGAAAGTGAGCTGCAGGTTACTCTGGGTTCACATCATCATGGGCCAAATTCTGGTCACATCATGCAGGCACCATTGTTAAGGTAGCGAGACAATGGTTCACTGCTTGGTATGCCTCTAAAGAGGGTGGTTAAAACAGCACAGTACCAGGACTGACCTGCTTTACACAAAGACGGTAGCAGAGTGAAAATTCTGTCATGCTGGCTTTCTCAATCACAGCTCTATACTGCCTTCTCCAGGGGAAAGAGAATCAGCAGTGTGAACGATTTTATTGTGGGTGATGAAGAGGGAATACTTAACATCGTTTAGAAAGAGATGCTTCAGTTGTGTTGAAGTGATTCATTCAAACACGTTTTGAATGTTTTTTATAAATCACATGCTGTATTCATACTAAATGTTTTAACAACTTCTGCTTTTCAGAAGTAAAGCTACATGCCTACTACTACAGTAGATGTATACAACATAAATGATCAATATACATTACAGTCAAAGGTGACTGGGACAGCTGGGAAAAGGGCCAGCAGTGTCAGGGGGTAATAGTCCGGTCACATTCAAGCTTCCAGAGGCATGGTCTCTATAGCCAAGTTCTGCTGGATGGGAGTTGGGGCAGATGTGATTGTAAAAGAGGATTTTGGTGTTTTTTAAAAAGCCAAGCAGTAAGGGAGAGAGCGCAGGCTTCAGGGATTCACAGAGCGTTTACAGTACATCAGCATGCAGTGCAGACAGCCTTGGAACCGGCTACAAATACCAGGGGGTTTCTAAGCTGTCTTTCAGTATGGCATCACTGGCTCTAAGATGGGTCAATACAACAACGCTGCTACCAAGAATCAGCACGTCTCTTTGGATAACAAAAAGCTGATGGAGCAGACCAGAAAATAAGCTGCTCAGTGGGGTTAAGAAACTCAGCATGTTTCCACATCAGCCAACATCTGTACTATATTGTTGAAACTATCACCACTGCCATGCAGATCTACATGAGTATATTACTGTGTCCTTTAAAATGTCTAACATACTACAACTCCACTACATACCATAATATCACTTTGGTAGCACTTCCTATGACACCAATATAATGAATCGTCAACACACATTATTATAATGTGCTTATAACACTGTATAATTATTCATAAACACTCATAAATACTCATAATTCTTTATAACAACAATCATAACACATTATAAAGCATTTAAATGACAAGGTACTGAATAATTAAAGTTATAAGCACTCATATACCCATAAAACAATCATAACACATTAACATTTTATAATGACTTAAAAGGTCAACTGCCCACACAAAGCTCTGAATTACGTCATATACTGTAGTCTGCCAGCCACACCGAACAAACTTCGCCTGTTCAGGTGTACTGGGCTTTATGCTGTTCTTTAAAACCAACAGACACTGTCATCCTTAGAGCCCTGTACTCTCACAAGTGGGGCTAAAAAATGAAAAAGAATAGTCTCTGATGGATTAGCACAAATAAAAGAAAACATCAAAAGCTTTAGAGTGAAATGAAATAAAGTGGCATCAAATATGTGGTGCCTTTAAAATAGAGAACAAATGGCACTAGAGTAATGCTAATGTGCCCCCAAAGTCAGTACAGTTCATCCTGCAATTTGTTTATTAGATTAGGAAATATCTTGTGTTCAAAGTCTACTATGTTAGTCATTAGCCAATAGTTATTGAGATGTGTAAGCGTTGGACAAATCAACCAGCTGACAGTCCTTGCCATCCTATGAGCCTCTGAAAAGCAACCCTGTTGTTCCATTAAAATTCCCATTTCTCTGGTCGGCTTGACCTTACAGTACCAGGGATGAACGTGTACTGTATCTGTCCAGATTCTGAGAACTGCAGATGTTTTAAGCTTAATGGGATATTTAACTGTTCTCTCTGCCTTGCTTTCACTATCTCAACTTTTCAATCTCAGTGCGCATGTACACAGTAAGATGTGATGATGTGGGTACACTTGTGGAGGGAACAGGGGTTGCTGCGTCCTCCCTTAATTTCTGTTTTCCCATCAGTCAGTGGGTTGTGAGGCACCATTTAAGCCCTGGCAGATCGGTGCATCAACAGGAGATTCCAAACAATCAGAGCCAGTAAAGCTTATGTGGGCAGACAGCTACCTGTAACCCTACCCATGGAAAATAAGCACGGCATATACCGCGCACTATTCTGCCCCTGTGTTGTATCCATGCCCATCTGTGATACTAATCTCTGTGTTGTTTTGAGCTGTGCATTGCCTTCCAGAAAGAGCTGGTGCGAGGCTCTGTATGTCCATGCTGTTGTTGTTTCAGTCAGAGGCAGAGGCTGTGAGACATTTTGTTTTGTCTCCAAGGCAGGTGTCCTTCTACAGTATGTTGACCACCTGGCCAACACATGACTGCCCATATCCCCCTGGAACAAATAGAAGCGGGGATCACTGTATCTCCCCTTCCATCTAGAGACAATCATATGAAGGAGAAATCTATACGATAAAAACAAAGTTCAATATAAAGGAGAAAATAAGCAGACGCGATGTGTTTTCACACATCTCTGTGTAAGAACTTATTACCTCCACTAAAAGTATTTGATTATAATTTTGTCATTATGCAAGCTTATCTACCCAAGGTCAGGCCTATCATCCCAATCCATGGGCTTTATCACAGACCCAATGCCTTGTTTATTCACAAAGACTATGAAACAAATTACATTTAACATTACTGTCAACAAGGAACTCCCCCAGCAAACAGAAGTGAATTTGGAACACATCTCAGCCAAAGCACATCACAGTAATCCTTAATGATATTCCATCATATTCAAGGGCTTTTGGAGAGAAATGAGACAGACTCCAGTCACTTTCAGTTTAGAGCACAGCAGAGGGCAGTATGACGGGCAGTGTGTATCGTTGACGCTCTTTAATGTTACATGCATCAAGGCAATTATGCTTCTGATTGCATCAAAGTCATAGATTTTTTACAAGCAACCCTCTCTGGGCTGGCTCTATATTTGTTCAAGCTGTTGTTAATAACTAGGTCACACTTGACCCCAAGATAGATAGATATATAAACTGATATGATACTGGATGGATGGATGGATGGATGGATAGATGGATAGATGGATAGATAGATAATTAGTTGATTTAGTTGCCCATTCCTTCCCACCCTAGTGCAGCAGGCTAAAACCGGCCCTGCATTGCATGAAAGAAAGGGACCAGAATATCCTCTATGTGTGCTTTTCACCCCTTACAGTAGTGTGCTGCACAGTCTCATGAAATCATCTACAATTTTGACAGCACTTGCAGTTTTGCAATCTATGGCATGAAACAAAAATATTGAATAGGGAGAATGTAAAACTAAACAGTAAAACAGTCGAGCTGAGTGGGGGCGGGGGGGGGGTAATCTTGAAAGATTTTATTATTTGAGTTCTCGGCCTGCAATGTGACTGTAAAAGCAGTTATTGTAGAGAAGACACTGGAGCAGCTAAAGTGTCTTTTAATAAGGTGCTGCGTACAACAAGTAATGACTGACGTTTTCGATGCTACTTCCTCAGAGTCATTGCATTGCTGAGGACAAAATGCGGGGGGGGTATAATGAGAGCTGCAAGGTTAATTGGGGGTTGATGAGGTGTGTCTGGTCTAGCATGCCCCAGGCAGGAGGCACATATCAATTTTTAATAAAGCAAGGCACCAAAGGCACAAAGCTCACATCACTGTAACCATGGAGGCAGCAAACCATCAGCTCATAGCCTGCACATCATCATGACCCACACTTCTTAATGCTGGAATATGACGAGGACGAGGGGTCGTTTATTGGCTCATTGAAAACTTTATATATCGTTGATATCGGGTGGAAACGTCATTATGTCCAAAATTGTTACTTTTCAGGATTCAAATAAAAAAATAGCAGATCTACAAGCTCAAAACACATCACAAGGTGGGTCGGGGTTAGGGTTCACAATAAGGCTTAGGAAAAATAGGGTTGAGGGAACATAGAATTGATCCCATTGGCAGCTTGCCCTCGTTAGATGACTGACAGACCTACAGTACAGTGTGTGTATGGGTGTGAGTGCCCTGTGTGAGTTACAGTATCTGCGCATGTCTGTGTGCAACTGTGTTTTCATCTGTGGGTGAGTGTGCATGTTGCTAGATTTGAAATTAACTGCTGATTTCCTGGAACAGTCTCACCCTTTGATTAGCATGTTAGAATTCAACGATGTTTCCACCACTTATCAGGAGCCCACAGGCGCTTCACAGAGGAAACTGCACCTATACTGTAGCAACACTACACCTCACCTCTTCCTTCCTCCTTCGTTCTATCCAATAAGGCTTAAGTGCCCCCAGACATTTACGTCATTATGGGATGGAAGCACAGGTGATGAAAGTAATTAACATTTACTATTGTAATGTGTGTGTGTGTGTGTGTGTGTGTGTGTGTGTGTGTGTGTGTGTGTGTGTGTGTGTGTGTGTGTGTGTGTGTGTGTGTGTGTGTGTGTGTGTGTGTGTGTGTGTGTGTGTGTGTGTGCGTGTGCGCGTGTGAGTGTGCGCGTGTGAGTGTGTGTGTGCGTGCGTGTGAGTGTGAGAGAGAGAGAGAGAGAGAGAGAGAGCGAAAGAGAGAGAATCTCCAGCCACTTTAATTTGTCCGGCATCGACATTATCGATTATTTGTGAGAGTCTAAGTGGGACTTCTCATCTCTCATCTGATAACGTTAGAGTTTGACCTACAGTACTGGGATCATGACCATGTCCTCATCTTGTGTGGTCTAGGATATGGAGAGGAAATTAAAACTCCACTTCAATAGCAATTTTGCCTCAGAGACTCTCCAAGGGAGGTGTCTGTTGGAAGTCTCCTTAATCACTTCAACCCTATATACTTAGTTGAACAGGGTTCCCCAGGGGCCATACTTGGCTCCTTCCTTTTTACCCTGCATACCGAATCTCTTCGACACCAGATATAGCCAATCTACAAGCTCACACTTTCCATCAAATGTTCACCTGTCATGGCATGCCCAGAATAGGGACGCATGGTTCTAGGGTTCATGTGTTTAAATAACATGATCATGGGTTTTAATTCAAGCAAGTTAGGCCACATAGTTGGGTGATCCATTTTATTCAAAATACTCAGGCACAGCACTGTACATTTTCTCGTCAATGGTTTCATGACCAAGGCACGATAAACAATTAACCATTATTTATCTCAGTCAACCTAACTGAAAAATATCACAGCAGTATAATGAGACCATGAGGTCCATCTAAAGTGTGTAAAGTGTTACATTGGGTATATTGATGGTGTATTTGTCTAAATCAACTACTGTGCTAAAAATGCACATAAATGCAAAATGTATGCTTTACTAATGGGTCGAAAATTCAATTCACCACAAGTGTTAATTTAAAAGGCACATAATTGCCAGTTCTTGCCTTCCACGGAAATTGCCCAATCGATAATTGACAGTTTGCCTTGTCTAGGAATGAATAACAGCAACAATTAACAGACCCCCAGCTGGGGACCCTTGATGGAGCTGTGAGTCAAAATGTTAATCATCATAATCTCACCCTGTAACTGTCCAAAGACCATCCATTGATTATCCCAATAATCAGCCTCTCCATCAAACAACCTCCCTGCTAATGGCACCCCACCCTACTTGTCACCATTGGTACGGTGACACCACCAAAATGTCAACTGTCTGTCTCGCTGGTTGGTGCAAGCTCAGAGGATACAGCTCCGTCACCCCTGTAAGAGTGACAGACAGTCATTCCTGAAACATACCAAAATTAAATGTCACTCCGGCCAGATAAATTACCCATGCTTCCTGCTAGCACCTGCTGCTCGTGGGGAGCAGTTACTGTAGGAATAAAAATGCAGTACATATTCATGTACATTCTCTCTCTCTCTCTCTCTCTCTCTCTCTCTCTCTCTCTCTCTCTCTCTCTCTCTCTCTCTCTCTCTCTCTCTCTCTCTCTCTCTCTCTCTCTCTCTCTCTCTCTCTCCTCACTCTCCCCCCCCCCCCCCCACCCCCCCCCACACTGCATTGCATCTTTTAAACCTTGAACAGAAACATATAGTGTATGGGTAATTACGGGACGGACTGGTCTTTGGGACTCTTGGGACCCATAGATCTGTATGATCATGTCTTTAACTGACCTTAGGATTTAATCACCGGTCAAAACATGCCAATAAAATCCAATTTAACTAATGTGACCAACTAAGTTATGCATAATGTGCTAAGCCTAAGTAATAGTATACTTAGAATTTAGAAAGATCTGTAAAATTGCATACATTTCTTGTGTCAAGGGATACTGATCGTGTTAATTCTCTATCTGTCCATACCATCCATACAGACTGACATGCAGTATAACATCTATAATAGGCTTACAACATACATACTGTATATAAATAAGCATAAACCTCCTTAAGAGATAGGTCTGATTTTATCATACAGAATGCTTTGTCAGGCACTTGGGGTGGAAATAGCTTATCTGAGTACAGTATGTAGTCACAAATATATTGACGAACATGTAATTAAAACTAGCCTGTTTATTTTATCACCCCAACCTTCCAAGGCCCTATGGAGTCTTCCGTTCCGTTTCGTAACTCGCCAAAGCAACTTATACGGACACGCTTCTGGTCTCAGTGGCGCTATCCATCAGCAGGAAACACACAGGCCTTTGTGCTACAGTATATTTGGAAAACAGGAGAGGCCATATAGGCTTTCTCTAAGGTGAGCTTTCAGCTGCACGGCAACAATCTCTATATAGCAGGGGTCTTCAGGGGCAGCTATGGGTCATCTATAGCTACTGTAGCGGCGGCCATAGCTGAGTGGTTAGTGTGAGCCCACCTGGTGAGCCAGAGCCTCTGGTTGTCCAAAGTGCGATTCCAGGACAGCAATGTGTCAAGAGCAAGACTCTTAACCCCTAATTGCTCCCTGAGCGCCGCACAATGGCTGCTCCTAGTCATTATAGGATGGGTAAATGCAGAAAGACAAATTTCACATACAGTATGCGCAAATATACAGTGACAAAAACACAGGGATCAGGAACCGCAATACACTCCATTCATGAGCCCATCAAATAGAACCCCCTTGCCTCCCTTGACCTCTCTCTCTCTCTCTCTCTCTCTCTCTCTCTCTCTCTCTCTCGTTGTGGACAGCTCACATTTCATCTTGCCCTGTGTGTAAATTCTGTGCTCTCTCTCTCTCTCTCTCTCTCTCTCTCTCTCCGCACGCACGCACGCACGCACACACACACACACACACACACACACACACACACACACACACACACACACACACACACACACACACACACACACACACACACACACACACACACACACACACACACACACACACACACACACACACACACACACATGCAGAACATTCTGTTTATGGGGGACGAGGGACAAACGTTCCATTTTGGGACTGCCCTGTGTCTGTGTTTGTCCTTAGCCTGTCAGTTCTCCTGCCAGGCATGGCTGCTGGCTTGAATCACCTAGATCTCACACTGGAATAAGTCTGCCTTTAAAAAAATACAACCCTATGATGAATATAGCAAATGTTATGTACTTTACATTAGGTAACAATAGATTTAATATACAGTTGTTGTTAAACATTTAAATTGTGAAATAGGAAGCATTGCCAACACCATCTCATTGCAGTGGTAAGCACAGCGATTTTTCTCAACTCTGTGACCAGATAAAAACGACAAACGTGCACTGCATAAAGGTGATTTTGACACAGATTGGTCCAGTGGTTTGCGAGATTAGCCAGGAAACCCAGACAGACAAACGGCTGTGAAAACAACGATCTCTTGTCTTGACCAACCTACTGCTGGCATGGATAATGAATGGAACTAATTGCATAAGTGCGCTGGGGTTATTTCAAAACAGAGCTATCAAGGCTGCCAGGATCACTTTGCTGCCTGTGATAACCAGCTCTCATTCCACCACCGTGACACAAACAGAATATGTCAGTTCCATTATTGAAACTTAAATTAGTTGCCAAGTTACTTCAACAGACCAAGTCAGGACCATAAATACTTGAGTGTCTTACTTTCTTTCGAGCCTGGCTCTGGGAGGCCACATGCTCCACCAATCCTGTAGCACTCGGAAACACAGAAAGAAGAAAGGTTATATTCACAGTATTATTGTAGGACAATTGTACAATACGATGAGTGTATATACTTGGGGGAAATACAATAATTGTTACAACGAATGGACAATACGTACGAATGTGTTACAACAAAGGCCATCAAATACTAAAGTTGAACAAAAACGGCACGCTGAAATAAACCAACAAAACCTAAACATAACAAAACAGCAGTTGCAGTCAGTGTCTACAAAAGAAACAAATTATACACATGAATACACTGTAAAACAGATTTATTATATAAAAACATTTACCTCTGTCTGGTTTATTATTGAACACTCGATTACATTCTCCCATACACATACACACATACACAGTCACACATCGACGGTGGTGGCATCCGTGCAAGGCACCAAACTGCTCATTGGGAGCAGTTAGGAGTTATATGTCTTTGCTCAATGATACTGTACTTCAATGCAGGAGGACCCAGGGATCAAACAGTAAACCAGCCTGCTGGTGGGGGCCCCTCACTGGCAGGTGAGTCAGTAGGATACGACAGCAGCCAGTGACACAGAAATGTGTGTGGGGAGGAATCAATTGGGATAACGACTAAATTAGGGAGAAAAATGGGTAAAAAATAATTGGCTACTCTAAGAAAAATCTTTTTTTTTAACCGAACCAGCTTTTTGCAACCCATCTACTGTGTTTATAGGAACCATAATGGATTGGAGGTACCATTTGTGTAATCATATTTTATACCATCACATCCACAAGACTAATAATGCACGTGTGGGAATGATACATTTTTAAATCCCAGATTCTGGTCAGGCAGAGAAACGAGAAACGTCATAGAAAAACAAAAGTGGACCCTCCCATTCATCCGCAAGATGATAAGGTCGACCCTAGTGTCAGCAGTCATGTTCAAGCTATTGAAAAGGGAAATTGTTCTATACAAGCCTAGGGGAAACATGACATACATACAGTACAAAAATAAATTGCGCTTCCAAGAGGACATGGGACTTCAATAATGATTCTGTCAATCAGAAGGTTCACAATAACTTCACAAAAACATGTTTTAAAATATCTTTAAAACATGTTTTTGAATTCCCATTTCTGCTAAGCAGCAAGCTATATATGCTTTGACTAATTTGATTTACAGTAGGACAGATTTACGCTACTGCAAAGACAAAATGGAAGCGGGAGGAGGCAGGACATCCGCTTTACTCCCGGATCGTTTTCAGCGCTTCTGTGCTCCAGACTGTATGACGGAAGCATATGAAAGTTGTGGGAGGCAACAGTCTGGCTCACGAGACTATAGTAGCCAGTGGTGTACTCTACACTAGTACTTCAGTCAAAGTACTGTATAGATACTTCTGGTCGAATATTTCCCAATTACAAGTGAAAGTCACATTTGTACTTGAGTTAAAGTACTGGAGTACTTGCTTTGAAAAATAGCCTACTTAAGTATTCAAAAGCATATTTTATTTTTAATATCAATGATATGACGAATTCAAAGATTTTCCAGAAATGTGCAAAAATTATCAATACACAAAAATAGCAGATCTACAAGCTCACAACGCATCACGGTGCGATGCGCTGTGAGCTTGTAGAGACTTCTTTGGATAAAGGAGTGCTGCTGTGTGATATTAATTCACCTAGTATTCAATGCTCAAAACACATTAGATATCAATTTAAGAAACCTCAATTTGTAACACTTGACCAAACCAATATCCACGTACAGTACAGTAGTGCCTTGCATGAGTGTGTATTTGTGTGCTTCTGTGCTTAAATGCCCACACCCTATTTGAACAATACCCCAGCAGCAACGTCAGCAGATGAAACCTCAAGCACAGTGTTATTTTTCAGCTGTTATTGTAACTTGGTCTACACAGTAAGTGACCCCATCACCCACAGTAGTGCAGTCCATTAGGGCTGTACATTAGGAGCCACGGAAAAAAAATCCTCACAATTTCACGCATTACTGCACTCCGGTAAAAGGTAAACACCCAGGCATCATTCCCACATGGAACATGAAACATGACTCAGGGACGGGGGGACGGGGGGGGGGGGGGGGGGGGGGCGGGGGCTTACGACATAGAGTTCACACATCCGTACCCTAGCTCAAGAGGTAAAGCAGCCATCTTTTGTCAAAGTGTCATGTTGGGCCTTGCATGGCAAACACATTCTCACAAATAGTCCTATAGCATCAGTGTGGGTGATTGTAAAACGCTGTAGAAATGCAAACATTTCATTAATCTTGATATTTCATCTGGAAGAGTACAATATACCGGGACACAACAAAGCAATGCAGGACTGATACAGTAGATGCAAGTCATTCAGACATTCAGCAAACAAAATGACCCACTGCTGTTTGAGAGGGATTCCACCCGAGGAATCGGAGGGTCCACTTTACATATTCATGCTAATTTTCAAACTGTTCAGAGACTGGGATCTATAAAGGTATCATTCCCACATATTAATAAACATTAACATTAATAATGTACATTAAAATACATCATCGTTCTTAGTAATGTGATAGAATATATGATCACAAAAATTATATATCCGATCCATCCATTACTGTAATAGTACTGTAAACAGTAAATACATTGTGAATAGATTTCAGGAGAATGAAGGCAGGGCTATTCCAGTCAAATGTGTAGATAAAAAACCTTCAGTCGACTGCCCCTCTTTCATCATTGTGCGTGCGTGCGTGCGTGTGTGTGCTCGCGCTTGCCTGCGCTCATGTGTGTGTGTGTGTCTGTGGACATGCATGTGGGTGAATTAGTTTTTTATGACAGCACAGCATTGTACTGTGTGAGCACACTCGGACACACTGGTGTGGCTGATAATTATAGAATGTTCTATGTATGGTGGTGATGGCACCCCGTGGGTCCTTTGAATCACCAGCTTTGAATCACAGAAGTTGATTGACTATAACTATAGCTGATGTTCCATGAAGTGATGTCTTTTGTGGATGCATACGGAGCTATCGTGGTTGTCATTATATGCCGGCATCGTAGAAAGGAAAGAAGTCTCATGTTAAGTTTGAGCATAGGTTTTATTTAAGCTTAGGCCTAGGTTAATTATATATTGAATATTGGTCCTCACTCCTTGGGGTGTTTTTTGTCACTGTATATTTGCACATACGTGAAAATTGTCCTCTGCATTTACCCATCCTATAATCACTAGGAGCAGTGAGCAGCCATTTTGCGGTGCTCGGGGAGCAATTAGGGGTTAAGAGTCTTGCTCAGGGACACACATTGACACATTGCTGGCCTGGTCTGGAATCGTACTTGGGACAACCAGGGCTCCCCAGACGGGCTCACTAACCACTCAGCTATAACCCCATGTAGTTAATGTACTGTACATAAGTTAGCAGCTATTAGTATGGTGAAGGCATGTGTTTGGTTTAAGGTTAGGCTAAGGATCTAGGTGGAGGCCGTTCCGGTGGGACTTCTGTCCTTTCTAGGGTGACTATTTAGTGACAAGCAGGTATCTGCTCCTTAGTAATGGCCACAATGTAAGGTATCACAAAGGCACTGTATTTTAGAGTTTGAGAATAACACATGAAGAAAGTTGTCATTGTGTTCGTTTGGGACTGTAACGATCAGTATCACCACTATATATATATATATATATATATATATATATATATATATATATATATATATATATATATATATATATGTATATTGATGATCAAATCCTTCTGCATTCATGAGGCATTACTCTAGGCTGCTGCCAGTATTGATGGCACTCTGTTGATCAATACCACCATGCATTAGCCACAACTTAACCTCAGTGAAATCTTCCTCAGCAATACATATTGTCAAGATGTAAATGTCAATAGCTGCCACAAAGCTGTTGGGGAAAATATTTGTGTTTTAAAAGGACTGAAATGCATAACTCAGAGGAGATATGCAGACAAGCATGAAACCCTCATCTTGCCATAGCATTGTGTGTTACATATTTGTCTGCATTGGACCGTGACCTGCTCTACATGTAAAGGGTCATGAGATAACTTCTGTTTTGATTTGCCGCAATATAAATCAAATTGAGTGATTAATGTGGTCTTGAAGGTAGACACTAGACAGGTCTAAATTGTAATTGCAAGCTACAGTGGTCTATTTTCACACCAGCTACCATGCACTGTTGTGTATCAAGAGTAAGCGAGAACTGACAGTACACTGCCTTTATAGTTTCTAGTAAGATCACTCTGGGCAGAAACTGCCCAGTAAGCAGGAGACCAATGTACTGTAATTGTGCCTCTGCACTTTCCCATCTCAAGTTTCAGCAGTGCCTTGTACTTTACAAAGTGCTTAGGTGAGTATTAGCCAGGCCCTTCAATACAGATACTCCAATTATAGCTGACAGCATGTATTTGTTGAAGGTCTTTGTCCATTTACTGTACGGAAGTTTGGCTAAATAGGAGTCCAGAATTGAAAGTGCAACATAGACCTGGATAATGATGAGATTATAGATATAGTTAACAAAGAGACTTTATTTAGCTTAAATAACATTACACTTGTAAGAAAAGGAAAAGCACAATGAGCTGGATTTGACCAAATGTACATTTAAACATTGTACGTAAGGCTTTTGCAGTCACTGAAATACTTCACACAGAGAGAAAGAGCGGACGGGGTCACCAATGTGCATCTCTCACACAGAGGAACACCAATGTAGTGAACTGTAGAAACTAGGACGATGATAATTTTCTCTCACACACACACACACACTCTCACACACACACACACACACACACACACACACACACACACACACACACACACACACACACACACACACACACACACACACACACACACACACACACACACACACACACACACACACACACACACACACACACACGCACACGCTCACGCACAGTACATACCATTCTCGAAAAGACCAAATACTAACCAGATGATCCTCGTGCAGAAGAGATAGCACGTCTTTCCTGCCTGCCCAGGCAGATACAATGGATAGTAGATGTAACAACAAGCATAATAGCAATTAATCTACATTGTCACACATGGAAGGTGAAACCTCCCCCACATAGGCAAGAAGGGGCGAGATCCCTCTACAGTCCACATAGGAAGCAGAAGCCAGAATGAAGAACTACACACAAACACACACACACAACCACAAGTAAACACCTACTGTAGAATAGAGCCAGCAGTGCAGCAACATGAACACTTTTCAAGGCAAGATAGATAGATCACAGACATCAGCCAAGAACAACACACACATCACACATTAATTTGCCACTTATTTAGTTTCATATCACAAATTCTCACAGGTTTAGAGATGACAATACTCACACAAATTCAAACAATCCCAGTATTATCCAGAAATATTCAGTATTTGCCATCAAACAACATCTCTCCCTTGGTTAGGCAGGAAGATGGGTCTGATGTTCAAATTAAATTGCCACATCAAACAGATGAGTCATCTCTGCACCACAGTAGTTCTCAAGCGAGATCTACAAGCGAGCTTGTAGATCCGCCATTTTCACAATGTTTACCTGTGAAACGAGTCAAACTAAATACAATGCCTCAACAACTACATTCCAACTGCTTATCCGGTGGGGGGTCCCCAGTTCAAATATAATTATTTTGGGAGGTCCCCAGTTCAAATATGATTATTTTGGGGGGTCACGCACTTTAGAGCTCTACTGAAATGCAGACCATATGTTTTCATGCCTACGTTATGTGTGTACACGCATGCACACACACAAGCAGTACACATGGTTGCACACCCAAGAGGACATACAGATGCACTCTAAAAATACCTAAGGCAGTGGTGGCCTGGAGACTGTGACCATTCAAGTAAGCCCTCCTCTCCTCCTCCAACCTCTTATCCTGTCCATCTCTCATTCAGCCTTCTGCCTAAACAGGCAACTGACTCAGAGATGTTGCATTCTATCATACTACAGTATACTGTACATGAAGATTTGAGCCAGAATCTCGCCATCAAATGTCATCCATTGAAATAAATGATATATAGAAAAGGAGAATACATTTATTGTTTCTAAGATTGTTAAAGTAATACTAGGTAACGTTTTCAGTAAAACTAAAGTTAAATTGTATATCTTTTGTGAGTGGCAAATGTTTCACAACACCCACTCCATGAATTTCACCCCCGAAAGCCTTTTATTTATATATTTTCTATTGAACGCTGTCGAGCATGACTTTCCCTCGAAAATGACGTCATCTGGCCGGAAAATGGAAGCGGAAATGCACCGGGTTCCTGTTTGGCCAGGAACTACCGCGCCGGTTTCCTGTTTGGCCAGGAACTACCGCGCTAATAACAAAAGGAAACTCACGCTGATTTTAAGAGATTGTATGATTTGAAGAACGAAAAAAAACAGAAAAAGAAAACACAGCTCACGGTAGCTAATGCTCCACTGGCTAAGAGAAACGATCCACAGATCGTATAAAACAATTAAAAGAACGCTTTTTGAAACACTTCCGTCTTCCGGTGAAAACGAATGGAATTCTGGGTAACGCAGTAATAAAGAAACGGCCTGCAGTGACGGTAATGACCAGCAGAGGCTGCTAAAAGTCATTTTTTGGAAATTTGCACAGAACAACTTTAAGAACTGACTGACAGTCTAACTTTAAAGCAGTATGATGACACAATAGGGGCCGAACGCAGCACATAATGTAATGCAATTTACAGTTTGTTGCTGGAATAGACAAGTAATTTCCTCACACCCCAGCTATGACTCATTGAAAGACCAATCTCAGACTAAACCTCAATCCCCCCCGAGGGTGATGAACTCTAATGAAACAATATCAACAGGCCACTTAACCTTCACACAACACTGTCTTTAATCCTAGGCTTCTGCAGACTTATTACATTCCTCTGAATGGCCCAGATTCATATGATGAAAGAAACAACTGATGATCCTTCATTATGTTACATCCCTGCAGACTACTAAAGCAAAATATCACTCCAACTTGTCAAGCATATTGCACTACAATAGCTGTCAATAGATGTTGTTCTTCTTTTCTTGACTGGTGAACAGAATTTTGTCAAGGGACAGTGAAACCTTTGCAATAAGGGACATTAGTCCCACCCTTTCCATGGAATGAATTAACTGATTAACAGAGAACATACAGCAAATATGTTCACAAAGAATGAACTCATTAACATCCAGGTAAGATTAGAATTATAGAACAGCAATTTTGATTATTCTGTCATTGATGTATCTTCCCCATTAGGACAAGCCTGATTATCACTTACACACACAACAATGGTCAGCTTAAACGAAGGCTAAACATCGAAATGCCAACAGTCAGCTTTCAGCATATCAGAACCAATTAGTCTTTACTCATGTGCAGTGTAGTTGATACATTTTCAGCTCATCTCTTCATTTGCCCTCCAGACATACCTGTTTACCAAGGTCTTTTCACAGCAATATTAATGCCAGGGATTTATATAACCATACCTGGTTACTATCTCACTATCTCACTTCTAAAGCTGCCAGATCAACACACAATATTTAACTAAAATGCTTGCTCTTTTACAGGGATGCCTCCACGTTCTACACACTCTGACCCTGATAACATCTTCATATTATTTGCCAAGAGCCTCTGAATGGTAGCACTCTTAAAGGTCTAAGTTCAGTTCAGTTATGTTTTCAAAAGCCCTTCTCTCTGGGGCATGCCATGCAGCTGACCGATCAATCTTGCACTTTGTATGTCGCTCTGGATTAGACTGTCTGCTAATTGCCTACATTGTAACTTTAATGTACAGTAGTTTACATTTTTACAAAATCATGCCCCCAGTTCAATTCTGACTGGTCTGTGCTGCATATCCAACTCCTTCCCCCTCTCTGCCCTCATCTCTACTATCATGCCTAAATAAAGCAAAGACTAAAACAAAATTCCTCTGTGCACAATATGCAAGTACCTCTTTTAATGTCACATGTTTTACTGTTGTTGTACTTCAATGCCATCAACAGCAAGTAAGAAAGCCTTCTCCATCCTCTGAAAAAAAGTACATTGCACGCGACAGAACGGTTGAGAAAGATACAATATCCTATATCAAAATAGGCTAAAGGGAGGACGGGCCGGCCATATCAGTCGGATCGGCGGTGCGACGTAGGTGGGAACTCTAGCCGAACCTCTAGTGACTAAAATATTTCAACATGAACATCGACAGTCTTGAGTAATGGAATGCCTTCAAAGCCAGAATGGAACAGTGCTGATTCCTTTCCTGGACCAAAATGACCTTTTCTGGGCCTGGAGTGATTTTCTTTTCCCTATGGAGCAAAATCCTGCTTTAAGAGTAACCTTTAGGAAATCACATCAATTACCCGTGCATATACTATCTATATGTCATCCATATGTGAAATTGTGAAAGCATCATGCCCCCCCCCCGACGCGCGCGCACGCACGCACGCACGCGCACACGCGCACACGCACACACGCACACACGCACACACACACAGCTGACATTACCCTTATAATTAAACTATCCCCTGTGTGCTTTGATGCGAATGAATACCAACATGAATTAATATTGAACCACGTGAGGTGGGGTCCGGGTACAGCACATTCTATTGACAATTGCCTGTAATTGGTTGTCAGGAAGAGGGATAATTGCTAGTTTACGCTGGTGTGTGCGTGTGTGTGCGTGCGTGTGCGTGCACGGTCGTGCGTGTGTGAAGTCCTAACATCAAACAACTCTTGTGACACCGCTGGGAAATCAGCCTCTCACATACAGGATAAAAGTGTTCTCCAAGCCTCTGCCCAAAAACAATAAACATGCAGGAAATTGCATTACTGCATTCTGCAGAAAGTACCAGCTGGAACATCAATCTCTCCTGTATGTTGTTCTGTTTATATGCGTTTCTCAACGTGTGCACAAGCAATTTAGACAAAGGGAGCTTCCTGATCTATTCTTAGCACTTAACACATATTTTACAGGCAATTCTGTTGACAAATTCTACTCCTGGGACCTTGTGATTTAAGTTTCCAGCTCTGTGGCCTCTCTTTGAACTGTGCATCTGAACACACACCACTGTTTTTGGTGGGGGTCACATTAACCACTTGAACCCTATATACTTAGTTGACTAGGGTCCCCCAGGGTTCTTGGTCTGCTCCTTTTTACCCTCTACACCAAAATCTCTTCAACGAAAATAGCAGATGCAACGTGTTGTGAGCTTGTAAATAGGCTATTTTTGCTGAATGTTTGCCCCAGAATAGGGACACAATAGGGTTCAAGTGGGTCATCAATCAAAATAAAGTAAATAAAAAAGCCATCATACTCATGATGTGCTTGCGGTAACTGGCAGTGGGCTATCAGAGTACTGTAATAGAAAATGGCAGTGTCCAAAGCAGAGACATGGATCCCCCCTATCCTCCCACCAAATCAAACCCCATGGTCAGAAGGGTGCAATGAGGTATGCCAGAGATCAGGCTCCGACTGTCACTCTCCCTACTAGGACAACTATGCTCCTTGATCAGAATGACAGAAATCTCTGCATTGCTCTCTTTGTGTCTGTAGAACTTTCCAGTACACTTCCAGTATACCTTCCAGTATTATTATTATATCTAAACTTCTCAAGCTGTCTCAAACTTGGCTGTACTGCCAAAAGTTGCTGTCCTAATGTATTCCTAAACTCATCCAAAGATAGAGACAGCAGAGGGAGGATCATGAAGATCAAATTCTCTCGTCTCAGCATCACTCTTAGTCTTCAGCAGTATATGGCATCAATAGGATTACCATCTCCGGCACAATAACATCAGCACGCCTAATGAATGATAAAAGGCTTCTTTATATTCCACAAGAGCTGCAAGCCAGTCGTATGGCCCCACCTGCCAGTCCCACCGCTAAAGCGAATTACAGATGTTTAGACGGCTTACAAAAAGGCAGACCATACAGTACATCTCTCTTCTTTGTAGCTATGACAGCATTGTGCTGCATGCAGAGCTCCATGTGAAGTATGCTCATCCGCTCTCACTGGCAGGGTAGAGATCACAATATAATTAGCAGCAGCGGAACAGCAGGAGCTGGAGAGTCGAACTTAACAGACAGCGCCTGACAAGGCAAGATGAGCAGAGTGACTCAGAGAACAACAGTAGCCCAACTTTTTTAGGGTTACTTTTTTAATCCTTTTTGCTCCCTGCACTTTCAGTATTATTCTCTACAAAACATCCGTCAATCATGGAACAGCTACAATAGCAGTTTCCATTTTACAAATACTGAGCCCTTCATTTGACCTATAAATGAACCACAAAGCTGAGACATAGACGTATTTGCCTGCCATGATAACAATGGTGAAGTTAAAGGGATTCAGCAGTAGTAAGAGGAGATCATTTCAAGCCTGATAAAACACAACAGGGGGAAAGAAATCCCAATTTAAATGTCTGCTTTGTGTCTCGAGGCCCCTACACATACTGTAGAACCCAGATGGTAAGACTTTATATTAAAGGGATATGGTATTTCACTTTCAAACATGTTTGGACACCTGTCTGAACACCTCAGACAGTTTTTACATTGCTTGATTCAGTATCTAGATCTTTGATATTCATTTTAACAGACACATTTTATTTTTACAAGAAGAATTTACTGTTGTTTGTTGCCAAATTAAAACAAACTTTTCTTCAATTCAGTCCTGTCTGTCTGTTTGAATCTCACCCCCTCACCACCGCATTGGGGCAATGGGCTACTCGGCTGCCCTCCAATTGTGATAAGACGCCTAATTAATCATTCTAAAATTGATAAGTAAACTAAAAAACAGTTCTAACCTTACATCTGAACCTGAAATCAATGACAAAGTTCTAACAAATCAAGCGATACATCTTAACTTGCAAAACAATGATAACTCTAACATTAACATAATAAATAAATAAAAATAATTGGGCTGGATCTTTAAGTATAAGGTAGCCAGACCCTTGTTGCTGTGTTCATGTTACTTGGAATCTACTTCAACTGACCCACAACACGGTGAAATAACACGGATTGACAATTCCGTAAATAGCGACTAGAAAACCCCAAAAGCTGTGCATAGGAGCCGTGAATCCCACAGTGAAATAACATAGGAGCCGCGAACCCGGAAGCAGAGCTGTCCCCACAACATGATTTGCAATTCTGTGCCTATCGGTACATAACTCGGACGACGCTGAGTAGGCTCAAGCGAACGTCACAACGTTCGGCACGGCAACTCGCTCACTTTAGCTCACTCGGTGATGCCTCTCGTGGCTCCAGTTCGCTTGACACTGCGTGCCTCCATCATGGTCCAAAACGTAACCAAGACAATAGAGGGGAATCGCGGCAGCTATGCACGGCTTTTGGGGTTTTCTAGTCGTCTATTTACGACTAGAATTGCCAATCAGTGTTATTTCACCATGTTGGGGTGAGGTCGGGTTGGATAACGCTAGTAGCCTAAATAGAATAACTACTTGCCTTCTACTGCATGGCAGATCCTGCAGTGGAACTCTATTCTGAGGAGTTTAGAACATGGGCCCTCTGTACACTAGCAATCCTAGATGAAAAGAGTCCTTCTCATAGAACTCAATGAGTCAAATGGCATCTCGTCAGCTCATGGTCAGCACCATGTTTAATAGAACTAGCTGTGATCACAGCTGTGAAAGCCTTGGTTTTTCACAAAATTGCTCCTGGGAGTGGAATAAAAAGAATGCACTAGTGTTTTTCATAAAGAGGTTGTAGCTCAAGGTGCTTTGCAGCAGTGAGAAATGGAATATGACTATATAAGGCAATTGTCAGTGTTGCTGTATGCTATTCCTGTGAAGGTCTGTTATGATGGAAATAATCACATAAAAACACAAACAGGAATATAAGAGGGATGATGGGAGTTAGGTGCCTTTCTGTGTCTATTTTTGTTACTACAGTACTTCAGTTGACTGAAAAATCAATACCAAAATTATATCTTATCTTAGTCTACAAGTTTTATTTGTAACTATTTATAAGCCACCTTTATTTTATCCTCCCAATGTAGGGCCAAATTGGTTTATCCTGCCAATTACATTATTGTATTCTGTACCAATTATATGCTGGGATATACAGTAGAAAAAATACTCTGTTGCCACTAAATGTACTAGATTTTCCCTGGCCGAACATAGCCCTCCACAGTTTTGTGAAAAGAAATGTTGTCAATAGTAGCGGATATAGAACAAACTTTGTGTAGTTATGAAATAGAGTAGACTCATTAAAGATCAGACATGTGCTGTTCTGTGCAAGGCCACAAGACACACAAACACTGCAGCATACACAGAAAAATCCCAAAAGCCATTTACATTGTGGGCCATTGTCTTTAGTAGCAAAATGGGATGTTCGGGGATTGGGGCAGTGAAATAAAACCACATACATCATCTTCATCACCTATCACCAGGAAGTGTCCAGCTCCTCTGGCAGGTTCTGAGTTTCACTTCCAATCTAGTAAGGTTAAAAACTGATCGTTTGTAATGTTGCCTGTGGTTATAGGGTCCATAATAAATAAAGGAATTCATTGAGACAAAAGAACATAGCATTTACAAGCACGCACTTAGTCCACACAAGGCATAGGTCATTAATACCATCATCAACATTGTATGAACATTGTACTGTATGAACATTAAGCAGCTGTGACCGGAAAAAATAAGTCAAACTAATGAATCACAAAACAAATGGTCTCCCAATTACTAATGCTACATGAGTTAGTGTAATGGTT
Source organism: Gymnoscopelus microlampas (assembly GCF_963454915.1). Lineage (NCBI taxonomy): Eukaryota > Metazoa > Chordata > Actinopteri > Myctophiformes > Myctophidae > Gymnoscopelus > Gymnoscopelus microlampas. The sequence goes on along the minus strand of NC_139954.1, from coordinate 19,752,165 downwards.
AATTTATCTTGCCCCCCAAAAACCACAAACACCACCGACATTGCCTGCATCACATAATCACAAAGACACACCTACACATGCGTGTCCCATGTAAAAATAGAAAGCAAACTGACTTGGTACAACATGAAAAAAGTTAACTGATTGTATGCGATTGTTTTTCTCTTATTAATTTTCTATTTAATGAAAAAAAATAACTGTTGAGCTTTTCCAGCATATCTTTATCTGTGTGTCTGTACTCTGTACACGTAGACTGGGTTTTCTTTGGGCACCTTTACACAGCCTCACACGCTGACTGTGAGCCGACCTGACCCTATCATTATGCTTCCATCGCTCTGCTCTCTTCCTCCCCACTGTGAATAAAAGGATGTGTGGTGCGTTGCCACAGTGACCATCTCCCACGGACGGCGCCTCCATCCGTCTCTCTCAGCAGGTGCCCACGGTGCTGACCGTGGTGTAGCTGAACTTTGACATGGACGTCCCCGTCGCCATGGCATCCTCCTCGTCCCGCAGCCCGCGGTGGTGCCTGCGGCTTCGGCGGCGGCAGGGGACGCGGCAGCAGGCGAAAGTGGAGAGCAGTGCCTTGCGGAAGCGCGTGTTCATGAAGCAGTAGATGATGGGGTTAACGCACGCCGAGGTGTAAGACAGCAGGTGAATGAAGGAGATGGGCGTGCCGGAGAGGGCGAGTACGGCAGAATCATTGTCGAAGGCTTTCCAGGTGTTGGCGCAGTACAGCGGCATCCAGCACAGGAAGAACAGCACGACAATCACCACCAACATGCGGATCACCCGCTTCTTGGCCTCCAGCTTGGCCTCCGTGGTATTGCTGCGCGGGCGCTCCGCCCGGGCAACCCCGCCTGGGGCGGACAAGGTGGACATCTCCACGGAGGGGTTTGGCCGCTGGTGGGCCACGTGCACGTAGCAGCCGTCACCGTCGTCGCTTCCGCTGGACGTGGTGGAGACCAGGCCGTTCTTCACGACTGCGCAGAAAAAAAGCAGAGGAGAGACGCGAGAGAGTGAGTTTGTCTTCGGAGAGCGTAGGGTTGGAGTGCTCAATCTTACTGAAAGTAAGGAAAGGTGTGCTCATAGAGCACAAATCGCTGCCAGGAATCATGCCCATAAAACTGATAGTGTAGCCTGGTAAACCATCCCGGTCGCGTGAATTCACATTATCATGTGTCTTCTGCAGACCGGTCTGGCCCCAAGCGCTGGGTGGGTGTTTTGCAGTAACCAAAAAGTGATCGAGCCAATCAGCGTCTGTCAATCCATGGCACTGAAACGTCTACATAGAGCCATGAAAGAGTAGTGTGGTATGCATAGCCACAGGACGTTAGTTGGACCAGTAGTAGATCTACTGTAAAAGTGGTTGCATATTGACGCGTTCTTTTTGGCACTTGCAGAGATTAATGAAAAGGGACCCGGTAATGATGAAATTAACACTCAGGATTTTACTGTGTTGGAATACAGGATTCTACTGTGTTGGAATACATGTATTGTTTAAAACGACAATACAGAGAACACAGACACACATGCACCACCGGCTTCGAATGCTATCAATGCATTGAATGGGAGATTATCACGTTTTATCAGACCATTGAATGGGCGAAGTAGGCGAGCTACCGTCTACCCCGCGATTTGTCAGACCATTCATTGGGCGTAATCAGGAGTTGCTGACCTACCGACGGAGGCGGAGCAGTCCCCACAACAATATTTACGATTCTGTCCGTATCGGTACATAACTCGAACGGCGCTGAGTAGGCACAGGCGAGCGTCGCACCGCTCCGGACGGCAACTCAGTCGCCTTAGCTCCTTCGGTGGCCCGTCGCGGGGCTCCAGCTCGCCTGAGACTGCGCGCCTCCGTCATGGTCCGAAACCGAAACAAGCAAAACCAAAACCGAAACTGAAGTATTTAAGTCATCTCCGTCGGTAGGTCAGTAGCTCCTGATTACGCCCAATGAATGGTCTGATAAATCGCGGGGTAGCTAGTAGGTCGCCTACTTCGCCCATTCAATGGTCTGATAGAACGTGATAATCTCCCATTCTATGCATTGATAGCATCCGAATCAGGTCCATGCACACACATGAACAGAGCCCAGCTCTATCTGTGCTGTGTCATCATTGCCGTGTCAGTTTGTTCTCATCCATTTCTAAAGATTACAACCAATTAGGTTCTCTCAGGATATTTCTTCCGGAGCTCTTATCAATGCAGCTGCTCACCTTAATGGACAGAGCAGTGATTAATCCAAACAGAAGCTCTTTACATCTCTCATGGGAAATTGGTGCATCTACCTATACATTGGGATAGTTAACTCTCGCCGCTTCCGACGACACACTCATTCCATTGCTTGTCACCACAACACTAGCCACAACGTGCGCGATGAATTTACGGGTGGCGTAGGCTACTACTCATTGCTCACTACACATTTGCCTCCTCGCAGCACATTTAATTCAACTCACCTCATTAATGAACACACTGGACGGGGAACACTTTCGCACCGTTTACCGTGAGCACACCAGAGCGCCGACGGCCACAGCCGACGCTACATGAAGCGGCGGCCATTGAAATCTCTCTGCATCGCCACAACAACAGACGCGAGCCCTTTGCTTCAACCCCCGCTCTTGCTTACCTTTTTGTTTGGTCATGTCTCTATCCCACCACACTCACGCTAATGTCCTTAACTTTCGTGCCATGCAAATCCTAAACAACACATTATTAGTTACCCGCACCAGTCACCCGAACCGACTCGCCAGTCAGTCAGGATGCCAGGTTGGAGAAAAACAGGCGCGGGAAACAAGCAAGCAGGTTTATGAAAAACAAAAGCGACAGGGAGCACGCCGGTTGATCTATATGGGGTTTGAAGGTGTCCGCGATGTTTCGCGCGGCTCCCAAGACTCCCAGGGGGTCCGCGAGGGAATCTGCGGACCACCAGGGGGGCCCACATGTATTTTTTTATTCTTTTTTTTCTCTCTTTTTTTTAAATTAGTTAATACATACAGAGAGAGGGACACGGAGGGACCAACAAGCACAAAGCCCCGCGCAGCGGATAGGGGGAAGGGGCGTGCAGCGCCCCGACCCTCTAGTATAAATACAATTTAAAAAATGTATTTTGACCTCAGGTCAGGTTCAAGGTTGCATACTGTATTTCACAGGAAGAACTGTATTCTCTCCCGACAAGTCTCCCGATAAAATCTGATCTGTGTAAAGCAGGGCAATTTAAAAAGCACTTAACATATCAATACAGTTGTTGTTTTCTTTTTTTGTTTCACCTGGCAACCCCAGCCCCTCCCTCTTGTATTTCTCTTCTCTGAGACCAAACAGATGGTGATGTCCAGAGTCCAGACCTGCGGCCGCCAGCCAATTCCATCCCCTAATGGGGCATCAGCAAACGTTCTCCAGATTAGATCATACCAGACAGGCTCTCGCATGCCCACAAAAGGTTATGAATGATACACTTAACCTGCACACGTTGTAATGATTGTAGCGATAATGTATATTTTGAATATGAAATCATTATTCAAATAAACCGGGAGTAAAAGGTGGCGTCTAACTAGGAGTAACAGCTTTCTGGAACACATCGTTCGAGAGGAAACTAATCAGTCACTTCTTTCCTTAAAATTTTTATCCCACGATTTTGTAACCCTATTTTTTACACCCAGTGCCAATTGTCTATGTAATCCTGGGCACTACCTTCCCTCTGCCAACCTAGGGAGGCCTAATCAGTCACTTCTACACATTATATATAATTCACAACAATAATTAATTTGCTATCTGTGCTTGTATCTGTCAGTATAACTTCTGGGACAGGCACCATTGTGCTAACTTTGAGTTGCATCCCCGAATCCTCCAGTCTTATTTCCATTCAAGGGTTCTAAATCTTTAACCTATCTGATTTACAGCTTCTCTTTAAGAGTGAAATGACTTTCATTGGTGAAATCAAGAATAAGTCTCAAATAGATTAATCAAGTCAGTTTATCTCATGGAGAAAGCAAATGTTTCCTACGCAAAATAATACGGAGTGTTCATTTAACTCTGAGACAAATGGAACCAAATGGACCTGTGAGGATTTTACAGCATGCTAGTGTACTCAGAGTTAGGCTTCTCACTTGTGGACTCCTTCTTCTGGCCCATCTCAAACTGAATGCCTCTGTAGAGTTCCCTGGAGATGAGACCATAGGCCACGATCATCACCACCCCGGGGATAACAAACAGCACCAGCAGCAGCAGAATGAACCTGAGACACACAAGAGACAGTACAGAAAATAAATAAATAATACAACAGCCCCATGAATGTGTGCATTTATTAACCCTAGTTGAGGTGAAAGCCTATAGGTGCCACTTCTAAGGGCAGCAACATGAAATTGTTTAGCCTAGCATGGCCAGACTGATATCACTGCGTAGATATTAGTCTGGAATCTCTGTGTGGAACCCGCATTTCCATTTCTTTTGCACTGGCAGATTTCTCTAGTTTCCAGGCTAGAAATTGTTCTCCAAGATGTTTTAGCATATTTTTCTAAAAACTTAACCATATCGTACACAGTCAATTCCTCAGTGTATTTCGTTTTTGGGTAGCCAATTATTTCCCCCCCTTTTGTCTACCAATCAAAGTCCTCCCCACTCATTTCTGAATTGTAACTGCTGTTGTATCCTACTGGCTCACCTGCCAGTGAGGAGCCCCCACTGGGAGGGCGTAGCGCCTTTGTCCTACTGCTCCCGTTCAACATTCCCCGCTGTGATGGCTGACTCAGCAGCCATACATTGAGACTACAATGTATGTTCTGTGAGAGGCTGCTGACAGAAATGGAGATGATGGGCTGGCCAAAGGAATGGGGATCAGCTGCTCCAGATCTGCAGCTAATGTGGACAATTGGACTGCACCACAGTCCCTCTGCACCATGGGGAGGGGCAGGGTTTATTAGAATGTGTTTCAATGGTAGTCTGTGTCTTTTCCCCCTTTGTGTTAACAGTGGTCTGACCCGTCCCTATATATGTCCACCTCGTGTCATTCTGGTTAGTTCAGAGTTCAGTTCAGTTTTCTGTTGTGTTGATCTGTCCAGTTTCTGTTTAGTTATTTAATTTGATTTCATTTATTTTGAGCACCTTTATTGTTTGTTATCTGTTAAATCATTTATTTGCAACAAAGCACAGAAAGAACAATATTTCCCTGTGTCCCTGACACCCGCTGACAGGTGCTGCCCCAGCCCGTAGGAGTACGTGGAGTGACAAATATCACTAGGGGTGTGCCGATATATCGTCCCGCGATATATCGCGATACGTTTTCGCGACGATATGTATCGTTTTGGGAAAAAAAAATATCGTTTTGAATTTTTTTTTTTTTTTTTTTTTTTTTTTTTTTTTTTTACTTTTTTTTTTTACAATCATTATAATCAGGCATGCAAACAGCCCCGAGGTGAAAAGGGTGACAACATGTTTTTTTTTTTTGGGGTCAGGTGTCACACTATTGCCCTATTTGGATTGAAAACGGCTATTGTAGCTGAAAAGCTACAAGTTTGCATGTCTGAATAATGCAAAAACAGAATTATTTTTTTGCATTTACTTTTTTACACCCCCATATATTTTCATAATAAAAAAAGTGCGTATCGTATCGTATCGAAATCGTATCGAAGTTGTGAGCCAAATATCGTATCGTATCGTTTGGTGAAATTAGTGTATCGGCACACCCCTAAATATCACCCTCACTGTCTGGTTCCCTATCCCAAACACAAGCCAGTTAGATGAACTGGCGGCCAACCCGGGTCGAACCCCTAGACTCTGGTGTTTTACGGGTACTTTACTCTTAGGCCACCCGAGCGCCTCAGTGTCAATTGGAACGTTTTCAATTAAACAAAAGTTATTTTTGATATAATCTTTCACTAGTATATTTTTCACAAAAGTCATTCCACATAAATGTGTTTTTTGACAACTTCTCTAAACATTATTAAACACTATTTTATTTGCAAGTGCCTGTCTGCAAAATTCACACTAAAAGGACATACTGTAGGCACCAGAAATGTAAAAAGAAAAAAGAAGCATTTTAACATTAATATATGCCGTTTCTGATGACTTGTTACGTTCCAAAATATCGTCGGGCACTCTAGGACCCTGCAGCACTCCTTTTGAAACGCTGTAATGACCGGGACTTCGCCAGTGGCGTCGCCAAAAAGAAAAATGAATGTTACCCAGTATGACTTTGAAATAATACCAAAGAGTTTACTTTGTATGTAAAAGCAAGCACACGTTCATTTATCTAAAGCTTATCGATTATAAATGTCTAACGCTTGTAAATACGGGCAATGCCTCCCTCATTTCATAATCATGCATAAACATATTTCCTTGACTCCATGTGTTCACATCAAGGTAGAGATACATCAATACCATCAAATACCAGATGCGTAAGATATACCAGCTACAGCTGTAGATACCAGAGTCAGAAAGACTCTAGTTCATTAAGCAAACAAATACACACACACACACACGCACGCACGCACGCACGCACGCACGCACACACACACACACACAACCAACTTACCAGGTCTGCTCTGCCTTGACTTGCGGCCACATGTGGCGACACTGATGAGCGGTGGTGTTGTCAGGACGCTGGTAAGGTTCTAGTTGGCTGATGATGGGATAAGGGATCATTAAGATGAAGGCGAGCAGCCAGGTAGCGGCTATGACCCGATAGGCATGGGAGCGAGTTTGCCACGCCCGAGACTTCAGAGGGTTGCAGATGGCGCTGTAACGCTCAATCGCTATGGCGACCAGGCTGAACGTGGAGATGCTCACGGATATACCTGTAGGATAATCCCCCACCCAACAAAGAGACCGAGAATGAAATAGCTGCTGCTGTGGAGCCATCTGTGTTTGTATCTGTATTCTCACTATTCTGTATCTGTATCGGACTTCAAGTGGCCATTCTATAATGTCTGTCATTTGTGCCATACTATTAAAACAAATTATTTTACATGCATAGATTCCAACTAATTTCACACTGTTCATAAGTATCACTTTCACTTGTACTTCACCAGGCAGTTCAGGCTTTCATGGCTGGTGGTGCTTCTGTTTTGAGACGTGACTCAGTGATATAAGCAGTGATTGGTATATTTTTGAGGGGACATACATAAAAACAGACACATCCTGTGGGGGGGGCTAATAACCAGTATGTTCACAACTGTGTACCTTGAATATATAAATATGGCATTTCCTGTTAATGCACTAGCTTGATAAAGACTGCAAGGTCGAAATGTCGTTCTGTTGCTGCTGTGAATACAATTGGAGCATTTTAAAGTGTTTTTCATGGCCGTAGGCCAAGACGTAAAAATCAAGCAGGTATCCTGACCAGCTTGTACAGTACAGTATGTACATGTACATAATATGTACACAGACAAAAACTGTGTTTGAATCCAGCTTATGACCTGCGATCACGTCATCTTTCCAGTCTCTCCACACTTTTCTACTGAATATAATAGAGTGGAACACAATAAATTAATTAGGTGTGAGGCGTTATGGAGTTCTTTAAACCGACCAGAAATACCAAACTCCACTCTCAGCTCCCCAGGGAGCAAAATGCATTTCTGGGTGGTATAACTTCTTATACATTCTGCTTCTGTGAGACATGAATGTGATGCATGGAGGAGAGGGAAGGAGTAGATGGTTTATTGGGGTCTTGTGGTGGGGGAAATCACATTGGCCTGGGTCACTGCCGATATGATCTCGCGTCTCCCTCCTTACAGGCAAGACGGGGGAAATTACTCTCCTCAAAACCACATCCTTTGCCAGAATATAATACAAACACTGTGTGTGTGTGTGTGTGTGTGTGTGTGTGTGTGTGTGTGTGTGTGTGTGTGTGTGTGTGTGTGTGTGTGTGTGTGTGTGTCTGTGCGTGCGTGCGTGCGTGCGTGCATGTGTGCGTGTGTGCGTGCGTGCGTATGACAGAGAGACCATGGATGGGCGGTTGTGTGTGTAGCCTACTGTATGTACAAAGGAAATGGAGATAGACACAAAGAAAGAAAAAAGAATAGAAATGAGCCAGGGCCCAGTGATCCGTCACACTGTCTGGACCCCCGGAAGCAGGTGGAGAGCACGGCCAGCTGAAGCAAAGAGTAATCTCTCCAGAGCCTGTCCACTTTTCCACAGTGCCTTCTAATGACGGCTGTCTCTCATTCACAGCCCCTGTTGTGGAAACCCGCACATGCGTTTTATCTATTGCAGATCCTCTATTCAGACTTTTCTATCAATATGTACCATCCACCTCTCTTGTTATTCTAGCCATGTCACTGCACAATTTGGTTTTACTCTCGCCACATTCTCTTTCATTTCTCTATCGCACAAGATCCATCTAAACTCAGCCAGTCCTTTGTTATTGTCCCAATCTTCGACTCCAGCGATTCATCATTATTTACTTCTCCCCTTTCATGCACTAGCTTTATCGATGTTATCATGTACCGTCTCTTGTATACCATGGGGTTTCATTTAAAGAAAGTGCAAAGGAGCTTGAAAGTCAAAGTACAATTTGACAACAATTTTTCACACCAAAGTGAGTAAAAAGTGAGAGTTAATTGCAAAAAGCATCACCTTGCCTAGCTTAGTTAGCAATAACTCTTTTACAGACTTGATATTTGGTAGCAATTAATAAGAGAGGATAGAAGCACACTGAATAAAGAGGATGGATGATCACGAGGATTAGCAGTGAAAGCCTCTGTTTCCCGTCTACCCTTTGTTATTTACCTACAATATTTCTACCACTCCTCTCATATTCCTCCCTCTCACCTTGATCCTCTTCCAACACTCACCTTCCCCATGCACTCTTCCCTCCCACCATATAGGATGACCTATACTTAGTTGTGCGCCGAAAATAGCATTTTGTGCTTAGCTCCATCCATTCCACTCCGAAACCACCTCAAAACCAATCCCAAACCCCCAATCCCCCATTGTCCTCCACCACCACACCGCCTCACCCATGAGGTAGGCCACTATCCTGCACATGGCGGCTCCAAAGATGAAGTCCTTGAGGATGTTGGGGATGATGTTGAAGGGCATACAGAAGACAGCCATCATCAGATCGCTGACAGCCAGCGACAGCAGGAAGGAGTTGGTGACGGTGCGCATGCGCTTGTTGACCGTCAGCACCACGATGATCAGGAGGTTGCCAAAGACACTCAGCAGGAAGATGAGTGAGTAGAGCAAGATCCGCAGTGTGTGGTCCTCTGGTACAGAGGGGGTGGGGAAGGGGTGGTGGAGGGGGGGGGGCAATGAGAAGAAGAAGGGAGACATAACAGTGGTAAAAGGGATTAGATGTTAGAGATGCCATTGCCGAGGCAGTGCAGCAACATCAACAATACATTGGCATATATCCTTTTCAAGTTTACTGTTATCCTCTCTTGTTGCCTTGCCCTCTGGCCTGCTGGAGGCAGTTCTTGTGCATTTCCTTTTGATTTCACTGCCTTATGACACCCTTTCATACCCCACCCCCTCCATACCATTTGAAAGCTCCTCTATAGTACGTTGTTGATGTTCACTCATTACCAGTGTTTTTACCACGCACGCACGCACGCACGCACGCACACGCGCACGCACACGCACACACATATTTTTAAATTACCTTTACCTTCAACTTGTATTTTAATTTGTGTGCATTGGCCAGGATACAGAGAGTGGTATAGGGAGGGTAGGGAGGGTCACAGTACTGTGAACATTATGCCCATATACTGCATGGGCATAATCTTCACAGACATACTCACAGACAGACCGACCGACAACTTGAACACTATAGAACAGATGGGTTTGTACGGAAAATAATTTCACCCACTCATCACCTGTAAACTGCATGTTGACCCAGGGGCCCAGTCTAAAACTCCGAGACACTGAGAGGGCTTCTTGCAGTGTTTCAAGGAGAGTCCCCATTAACAAGGTTGTCTTGTTGAACAAATGCATCAGCACTGTCTTTACATACAAATCAATACTACCACTCTGTCTGTATTGATCCAAATACCCTGCGTCAACCTGCCCTCGTATAACTAGACAATTTGCAAGTGCGTGCGTTGTCTTTTACTCAATGTATTGTACATTGATGGGGACATGAAAAACAGGAAAGCAGGACAGGCCCCTGCATTAACCATATTAAAATGTTTCACGTATGGAAAGCAACAGTGATTTCTTCAAGCAATTACTTTTTCCTGCATGAGTGGCAACTAATTCAAATTGCTTTCCATGTGATTGAAAGAATGACATTTACAGTAGACAGTAATTGAGAAGAAGTTGGAACATAATGTGCCAATTCATTGCTTGTATTTATCTGAATTCTAGCTTTGAAATATGGTGTTCCAATGCTGCAGGAAGGTCTTTATCATTAAGCATTAACAACTGTCGACCATATCCACAAACAAGAACAGTGTTGTGACTGCTAATCTGGTATGTCCCCAGTATACAGCTACACACAGCAACATCCTAATCGTTAGTTTATCCCTGAAAGTTGGACAACATTCGGGAATTTACTGTGCACTATGTGCTGGAAAAGTTTGAAAGTGTGACGGAATCCATTGGTACAGATGGTTTTCTGGATTGAAATCTCAAATACAAAGCTTATTTGGATGCATACCCACAGTCATGTTCTTACTCACTGTCAGTGGACTAACTTATGGTTATACATCAGTATGACATTACCAATTAGACTCGGTCCTCCGGTGCCTACATCTGAGAAATGACTGACAAGTGAGTCATATTCAATCACTCATCTTTAACACCTTTTTCATAACAAAAAAGCCATTCTAAAGCTCACAACACGGCGCAACACACCGTGTTGTGAGCTTGTAGATCTGCTATTTTTGCTAGTTTCACCGAATGTTTGCCTACTGTGAATAGGGACACTAGGGTTCGTGTGGTTAGCTGAAGAAGATATCAGCTGTCACCAATCTACAGTTTTTCATACTATATTTAAATGTTTAGCATTCAGATAAAAGTCCATAGTGAGCAAGGGTTATACTGTCTGATAAACAGGACAGATGCTGTTGGACACGCACACTGGCTGGACTGAATTTATGCTATGACATCACCGTGCCAGCACATCTACTAGTCTCACAGAAACTAAGTAAGCTGTGGCAGCCTTTTGGAATGGCAAGCATCACAGAGCCTGAGCCCTCTGGGATTAGAAGCTTCCCCAGGTCACATCCTGTTAAAGACCCGGTTCTCACCCCTGTCAGTCAACATCCACTTACCTTCTGTAGAGAAACGGCACTCTGGGCACACACCAAAACGGGTTGCCTACGGCGTGCATGGCATGCCCTGGGGGATTAACAGCACCAAGAACGTGTCCCAGTGCACACAAGTACGAATACGAAGGACACTGGCCAGACACACACAAGGTGTATACACACACACACACACACACACACACACACACACACACACACACACACACACACACACACACACACACACACACACACACACACACACACACACACACACACACACACACACACACACACACACACACACACACGATTGCGCATACAGTAAGTGCATCATGAAAATACTCAGACACACCAACGCACTCTTGCATCTGCTGTATATCTACCAGCAAAGTTCCCCTTAGGGGTTGACAAGTTGCATGCGAGAGAAGAGGCTATTTTCCATTTCTGCTTTCTCTCATTCGACTCTCAATTAAGAGAACAAATCAACAACAACCAACCTGAGGCAGTGGGCCAAAATAAATAATAAAATAAATATGCTTAAATTAAGTTGTTGTTGTCCATACTATTTCCACACACACATACACCATCTAAATGCATTCTCGAGCCCATATGGTAATTTAAAGATTATTCTCGGCTTACTGCTGCCAAATCATTACCAACTTTCTCTAAGTCGTCGTCCCCCCTGTGTCGTTTCCAGTCATCTCCATGCAGCTGGCTATCGTGCCAATGCTTTTCGCCCTCGCATCTAGCGATTATTCTATTGATTACTTTTTTGATTAATCAAATAATAGAGAAGCGCATATTTTTTTACAAATATTTAGTAATTTTCATATATCAACAAATCGATTAATCGTTATTTTATACTTGGTCGGACAACGGTGTCATGCCCATTAGTTAAAATAGCCTAATAGTCTACAAGCTCACAATGAGCGATGCAACGTGTTGTGAGCTTGTAGATTGTCTATTTGAACAATTTTTTAACATTATTTTAAAAAAATACGGCTTTCACCTATAATGACACACCCAAATAGGAATTGCTTACTAATCGATAATTTTCCAGGACTCCAGACTAACGTTTTAGTTGGCACTTGGTTGCACTGGTCCATCTAACTTTTTGATGTAGGTGCACCAGCATGTAGTTTAGGTGCGCCCACACATACAAACACATAAAGAGACCTGCTAAATGTAAGGTGCAATGCATCAGAATCCCAATCACAATCATCTTTATGTGACCAATTAACATTTTTAGTTGCACTGGACAGATTTTAGGGTGCATCATGTGCGCCCAGAATGGATGCACTCTGGAGCCCTGTTATTGATTATCAATTACATTTTAAATTTGATCAAATCAAACTTTTGCACCACTACTGCAATCATACCATTCTGAATTGGAGCTTCTATCATCAGCACCTCTCGCGATGGTTTGAGGCTTGCCTGGATCTGTCACTCAGATAGAGTAATTATGTTAACCAATCAACCTCTCTCTATTTCTCTCACACACACACATGCACGCATATTGTGCACACAAATCCTCTTTGACTAATAACATTTAATGGATTATCTTGTTCACGCACGCAAATAAACCGCAGTAACACTGTGTTCCCCTTGGATTCTATTCTCTTGGTAACACATCACTATTGGCTCATTACAGTGTGCACAGAAATGGCAGCCACTAAGAACTTTTTAATTAAGGAAGATGAATTAATTGAATGCGCGCGCGCGTGCGTGCGTGCATGCGTGTGTGTGCACTGCATACCAATGTGCTAATTGACTTGAGTCTGTGCACACTTTGGCATGTGCATATGCAGGATGCATGCATACAGACAGCTAAAAGGCACGGGACAAGTGTACACTACCCAAATACTCTCTGTCTCCCTTCTCACTCTCTCTCTCTCTCTCTCTCTCTCTCTCTGCCTAATGAAAAATGCTACGTGGGCTTCAGCCTAATCGAAGCCAATTAGCTTTCCTGTGTGCTTGCTGGCTCTGCAGGGAACAGTGATAACTCCCTCACCAGCACATTTGACAGGTTTGAATTTACAATAGCTGCTGCCGCCTTGTGAAGACCAGAGGCAAAATATTCTTCATCACCTTACTTATCAGAACTGGGTGACTGCCTCTCAGTCAATATACACACCATAAATGGAGCATTCTCACGGTAAAATCCTCAGAGTTCATTTAACTCTGAACGTGTAAACCAATAGAACAGATCTCCACTCACTTTATCAGAGAATACACTGGATCTGGGTTCACTCCTACCCTCATGTAACCCTGAGGATTTTACTGCGCTCCTGACTATTTGTTTCTTTCCTACATTTTAGTCCACTGATTCATGGCATTGACCAGTTGAGGTACGAGAGTGCACAATGTTTTCTTTTAAGCTTTTTATTTCATGAAGAGTGGTACTGGAATACCGCCTATATGGCTCATGGGAATGTTTCATATTTTATAGAGTGGTACTGTTAGAAGAATATTGAACCTTTCACTGCAATGTTGTGTGTCTCAAGGTGATACCACCCCCCTCCCACTACTGCAAGATAGAGAGACAGACCTCTATTGATCCTGTATAGAAATGCAGGTGTCATACAGTAGCAGCACCCCAGTAGGCATGAAACACAGGATAGGTAAGAGTACAGAGATTCAAGGCTAAGATTCAAGAATAAAACAACAACTAGTAAAGTAGTAATAGAAAAAAGAATTAACAAGCATTATTTAGTCATGAGTGCTTAGGAGAAGCCAGTTGAGCTGAAGTTCCGGGTGGAGATACCTCCACACTGGCCCTGCAGACATCACTGTTTAACACTAGAGTAAACATGCTAGCACTCATATGTGTATGTGTATACAATACAATACATACCTACAGGATGTCTGCACCAAACACGCACGCGCGCGCGCACACACACACACACACACACACACACACACACACACACACACACACGCACACGCACACGCACATTAACACATTCAAATTTAAATTAAAACTTAAATGTTTGTAAAATCTGACGTTAGTTAAAATCAGGTTTTTCTCATTACTATTTAAAAAAATGTACCAGTGGTTGCAGAAACTACTAACATTAGAATTGCTGCGACATTATTACTTGAATTAATAATCCATAACATTAATTAACATGAATAAGCCAAACCATGAATATTTTATGTATCATCTGTTCTTCTAATGACACCTTCTGATTATGACTAACCGGGGTGACTTGATGTTCAGTCACACACACACACACACACACACACACACACACACACACACACACACACACACACACACACACACACACACACACACACACACACACACACACACACACACACACACACACACACACACACACACACACACACACACACACACACACACACACACACACGTCAGTGTCCATCCCAATTGTCCCTGTTACACCTCACCTTTGAGGAGAAAAGCTAGCTCTTCAACTGCTCATGTCTGAGTGAGATTTTTTTAAATGTCACGGCCAGTTGCTAATCCAGCAAAGTAAATGTCATATCGGCCTTCACTAAACCAAAGCTCACCCAAGAACAGTCAAGCCACCACTGACACCAGAGACAAAGATTTCTACCCACTGACCAGCAGAGTAAAACTCAAAGCAGAGAGACCATGTGGTACAATGCAAAATCCTTAGTTCATTCATCTGAGTGCAACTCTGAGTGTACACATGGAAATGGAAATGGTTACATTTGTACTCTAAGAGTTAAATTAAAGGAATATTTCACTTTCAAATAAAATAAACATTAAAAAAAGATATAGAAAATAAATGAAAAAAGTAATGGAAAAATCAAGCCCCCTCACGCATTAGGACATTCTAATGTGTGAGGGGGCCGTGATTTTTCCATACAAATCTCAGCTCTCAGGTAGTAGAGTGTGATGACTGATGAGAGAGAGTGAATGATGGAGATGGGATGTATACTGTACACAGACAGGAGGGCTGGGGTGTGGAAATGAGGAGTCGGGGAGAGAGAGAGACAAAACGTGAAGGAGGTATTTTTTTGTCAAGCCACAAGCGAATGCAGAACTATATAATAGGTTGTCTGTTTGTCTTATGTGCAGTATGTATGTAACTCTGTCCGCAAAGACTCAATACACTGTATCATAATCAAATGAAGACTGAAGGTCTTTATTCAATATTCAATCTCAAGCGTAATATCTGCCGCATATAGTGCAATTTGGTGGTCAAAGGTCAAGGTCAGTTATTGATTAACACATTGTCATGCATAACTTATCTATATATCTTAACTTAACTTAACTATTCATTGATTGCATTTGAGAGCTCGTCTCAAGCCATTTTTAGGCAAATGAGCCATGCTGCTCAAATATGCACATCTCCAGATTGCCCTTATTTGCAAATGTCTTCTGTTGGGAATACGTCAAAAAAAAAAGAGGCAGGAGAAATGTGGGTTTCGCCAAATGTGTTTATATATATATATATATATATATATATATATATATATATATATATATATATATATATATATAATATATATATATATATTTTTTTAAATAAATGAATAAACAAGCTGAATTACCCTTTTATTAAAATGGTGTGGCAGGTGTGAGAAGCCAGCTGTTAAAGTCTACTTTATGATGGAGCCGTCTAGGGTCCGTTCTGATTGTGGTACATCTTGGCTCTCAGCTTCAGCCTGCCCCATAAATACAAGCTGAGTGATGGAATAAAACAGGGGGGAGAGGCGGTGGAACAGGCGGAGAGAGGGGGGGTGGGGGGTAGAGAGTCATGAGTGAAGAAAGACTGGTGGCTGAGCAAGCGATAAAAATTACAGCGCCAACGTTGTTTGTGTCTTCCACATCTCGTGTGTTTGTGCAGATTAATTATATACCAAGTGTGTTGAATATTATGTTACAAGTTGTGAAATGCTTAATCAAAAATGTGCACAGCTATAATCAGGGAGAAATGTGTTATTAGAAAGGCTATATAATATTCACACTCGTGCCTAGGTGCCCTATAATAGCCTATAGGCGTCTCTCTTTTTTTAGACAGGACTATGGTGCCCCCCTGTGAGCAGTGGTGGAAAGTAACTAAGTACATTTACTCAAGTACTGTACTTAAGTAAAATTTTGAGGTATTATTACTTTACTTGAGTAGGTCCAATTTTCTGTACTTTTACTTTAATATTATACTTTTACTCCACTACAATTACTTTACTAGTTACTTTGTAGATTTTGATTATTATTACAAAACATGCATTACCCACTTCAGCCCTATATAGACATTTCGCCATTTGCAACACATTGTGAGCTTGTAGATCTGCTATTTTCAAAGGATTTGCAAACATTTTATACATTTGAAAACATTCTGCACAAGGAGTACTTTCTACTTTTGGTACTTTAAGTACATTTTTATAACAATACTTTTGTACTTTTACTCAAGTCAATTTTGGACTTGTAAAGGAGTATTTCTACATTGCAGTATTGATACTTTTACTCAAGTAAAAAATGCCCTCCTGTGAGTGATAGATCAAGCAGAAGGAATCCTTTTGCTCTCGTCATCACTCAGCTTCTTTAGCGCAACAGTTGCAGAGGAACCATTAGGCATATTTAGGCGGACGAGAATAGAAAGAGTTGATTGATAAAGTAACAGCTGTTAGCAGCATCATGATGACCAGCCCAGAGGAACACGGTGATACGCCGAAGTATATCTACAATAACCACCTGAATTTGGCAACAGGGCATTTTTGTTAAATAGCCAGTTTGAAAATAAAATGCTGAATTTACGAGAGGTGAGAAATTGACAATTGTCAAATATACTTTGGGGTTTTGTTCTGGGCTGACACTTTGTGAATTGTTTTTATCTACAGTTCTGTCTCTTTCATGTTTCATCTTGTTAAATAGAAAATGAAAAAAAAACCACACAGTCTATAACATAAAATAGGCAACTATAATTAAGTAGCTATGCTTTTCCATCTAGTAATGATGACCAGAATAGGCTCTATTCAGCAGCCATATTATGAAGACATTCACAGGTGTTACCAATGATACTAATGAAGGCTCTGTTCCATTCTGGTCAAACAGTCAGGGTGCTGATATTGTGCATGTTGGCTCACTGGAAACACTCTGCTACGCCAGTGGGTCTACAGTTGGGGTCCAGGGACCCTCATGGGCTTCCAAATGGCCCCTTACAGGTGTGTAACTCTGAGAGTGTACAAATGGAACCACTCTCAGGGTTATGGGGGTCGTGGAAACCACTGTGCTAGACTAAATGGAACAGAGCCTTCATTAGTATCATTGGTAACACCTGTGAAGGAAGTGATAATATGGCTGCTGTGCATAGAGCCTATCCTGATTCATTTACAAGGATACGATTTGCGCATGAACATTCCCATAGCCTACTGACCAATTGTTTTATTTATTTTATGTAGCCCAGTGGTTCTCAACCAGTTGGTAACCAAAGGACCCTTATAGATCTTTAACTATTGAGAGCGTAACATGAAACCAAATGGACCCTTTGGTCCATTTGGTTTCATTTTACGCTCTCAAGAGTTAAATTATTGTTAAACTTCTGCATTACTTTATTTACAAGAAGTCTACACAATTAGAGAATGTAGAAGAAGTGTTACTTAGATCAACATTTGCCTGTTGTCTCAAGTCACATCAATACAGCATGGAATTGGGTACAAAATCTTATCCAACGATAACAAAATATTTGGGTATTTTGGGTCTGAGTCTAAAAAGCTCATCAAACCCCAAATAATTAATGGACCTTAATATGAAAAAGGTTGAAAACCACTGATTTATCGTTTCTTCTTGAGATTATGAAATTTGCTTTTATTCAAATCTCGGCATATAGCCTACTTTGTCTTCTACATCATTGGTTCTCAAACTGGGGTCCGGGGACCCCCAGGGGTACTTGAGGGGGTTCCAGAGGGTACCCAGCAAAATGTGTTAATAAAGCATCACAATAATTATGACCTTTTATACTTTGGCTATTCAAAGATAGCAGATATACAATGAGCTTGTAGATCTGCTATTTTTGAAAAATCGTGAAAATGTGTGCAAACCTTTGAATATATATACATTTTAAGCGAACATTTGTTGCTCAAATCTTTGCTTCTGTGGGTGTCCCTGGAACAAAATATTTGAGATGGGGGTCCGCGGCCAAATACATAAAATGTTGGGGGTCCTTGACGTGAAAAAGTTTGAGAACCACTGTTCTAATACATAATAAACGGTGCGTAATGTAGACTCACTATGAACCGCTCACCTCTCTGTCTGCGCTCTGGTCCGCGGACCGTGAACGTGTTTCCACAGGTGATGTTCCAGGGTTCCAGGCTCCCATCAACGGTTCCATTCTGGAGCGCAGCGCCCTGCGCAGCGGTACAGTCAGCCGTCTCATTCAGATAATTGAAATCCATGTTGTGGGTTTTACAACAAACAGTTAAAAATTCTATGACATTTCAGACGTGCTTCTGCTTGGTAATGACAACTAGAGAACTGATCTAAAGTCCATTATGAAGAGGCTAAGTTGTTGGTCTAAAGGGGCAACGCCATGCCAAAATTAACAACTGTCATTTTGTTTTTTCTCTCGTGCCCTGTTTAACTTCTATCAGTCTGTCAGTGTGGATTCTCACACGGAGGCTGGAGCTCAAGGACTCCTTGGAGCTCGCTATCTATGCCTCTGGCCGCCAGATGCATGGTCTGATTCTAAGCCAGAGAGAGAGCCGAGTGGAGACGTATGCAGTGTGTTGCCAGGTTTTGTGAGAGAAATAAGCAACCAGGTATAGGAAAACAAGCCCAAAATAAGCAACTTAGGCCACATGAGCACTTTTTAAACCTATATGCATGGGCTAATTGAAAATAGCCAATCTACAAGCTCACAACACTCGTGATGCGAGGCGTTGTGAGCTTGATCTGCTATTTTCAAAAGAATATTGTAAAAAAAAAAATTACAACACAAATCTGGTACAAGAAAAAAAAATGAAAAAAAAAATTTCAGTCCGCAGACAAATAGGCTACATATTAATTTGGGGGTCCTTGACATGAAAATGTTTGAGATCCACTGGTTCCAACGACATTTAGAAATAAGCCCAAATAAGCAACAACTACACTTTAGAAACAAGCCCAAAAAACCCACAACTACCAATTTTTACAAGCAACTTCACAGAAAAAGAAGGCCAAAGTCGCTTGTAATAAGCCGACATGGCAACGCTGGTGCCAAATGGAGTCTTAAGAGGGAGGGTGATGCACAGGAGGGGGCAAGGTGTTGAGCGGGGGGACCTGTTTGTAGATTTGATGGGTGGGGCGGCATGGAAGGTCGTCTCTGGATAAAGTTGATGGATGGATGGAGTCACATCATATACGTGTGTGTAACGCTTGGGAATCGAACCAGGGTCTCCCGCGTGGAAAGCCAGCATCTTATCAACTAGCAATTAGGCTTTTGGTCAGAGGGTCTGAGCCACTAGGCCTACTGCTACACTTACCCCCCTTTTGACCTCCCCCCGCCGGGAAACCCGATCCGGGTCACAGCCCCAGTGTAACGCCCGGGTCTCCCACTTGGAAAGCCAACATCTTATCCACTAGCCTAAAGGGGAATTCCCCCTCGAGCTGGGGAGATAGCCTGTTAGGCTTTTGGTCATCAGGCAGAGGCTCTGAGCTACTACTGCTACATGTGCACCGCAGTGATGTCCTCAGGTGGTATTGTACAGTATTTCAGCTGCTGGGTGGGTAAGTGCACATGGGGAAGCATTGCTCAATTCCGGGGAGTGGGGACCCGGTTTTCCATGTTTTGATATTCACGTCACAAACTGTGGCCTTTCATGCGTGGCTTTTCATCACTCACAAGATCCCCAATGCTGCGGCAGCCCAAAGTTTCTGGTGGCGGGGGAGTCATTAAATCAGTAAAGCACTGGATTGTAAACATTCTCATCTTCATCACAAATCCCTCTATCAACCTCCAACACAAAACAGAAACAAATGAGCCATGAGCTAGTATAATTATACAGCTTACCCCCTGCGTTTTCATTTCTTTCTCCTTGCTTATTCCATGCCACCTGTGCAATCATGACATGGACCCGTAGCTGCTTGCTGAGGTGTGTTATTACTGTGGACAGTGGGGCCCTGCCTGCCAGCCAGGCCACTGAATGTTAAAATGACTCTCCCTCAGAGAGAAAAAGATCCATTATTTCTAGAGGGCCATGTCTTATCTTTCTGTTGGTTTAATTACATCTGGGTATAAGGCAGTCAATGAACAGGGCCAATTACCCCAGCTAAACAAGCCATCTTGGGATGCCAATCAAGAGAAACAGAGAGCTTCGTGTTCCCTGCAGAGGGACTAATGACAACCTGGCATGACATGTTGATTACAGGTGCACCGGTGCTGATGATGGCAAGTCAGAGGTAATCACCGCCATGTGGAACTCTACAGAACATGAAGGCGCAGGTAGCTTTGTGTAGGCTGATGCCTTAGAGATTACAGTATGCCAGAAATCAAATGGGTAGCAGTTGCCCAGGGCCGCCAGCATCACTTAAGTACAGCTCTGTCTCTCTCTCTCTGGTAAACATGAAAGGTGATGACTGAGGGTAATGGATAGTGAAATGCATGAGTGTTAAGTCAAGCCGAAGAGGATTTCTGTCTCCTTCCACACACTCCATCTCTCCTCTGGCGGTGGCTTCTGTACCCCGGGATCGATTGTTCAAACATATGGCTCCCAGCCCCTTATGTAGCCAGGAGGCTGGAGGGAGAGTAGAAGAGGGAATGTTCTCAGTTCAGCATTCATGAATGTTTGCCCTGTGGAAAACACTACTGGGTCTTACATCTACTGCATACAATTTGCGTTGGATATTGGGACACAAGTCAACATAGGCTAGATTTTCATGTTGGTCCTCCGCCTCTACAACCCTGTTCCTTCCAGACACTCCAAAACCTCCTGTGCAATGAGCAAATCTAAGTCATATAAAAACACCACAACACACAAACACAACGGCAAATATACAAGCATCAGGGCAAGTCACTCATCCACATTTGAAGGGGAGTAGCCAACGCTTGCAGAGGTGTCGAACGTGCCAATTACCCATGTTGTCTTGTGGATTGTGGGCAGTGCAGGAGTGATGCACATGGAAATCAATTTGCTGGTGTGTAGTTTGTTAATTAACCCTAGCACAGCAGAGCCAAAATCACTTACCACAGTCACCCTGAAAACCAACCAACAACCAATAAAGCCATGGCATGGCTGTCCTTCTGGGCTATGGGACCACGACTACAGACGCCATAGCCAGTGGCAAAAATGCTACTAAACACCTTAAGTTTGGAAAAAGTGCAAAATCAGTCACTGAATATGCCAATGGTCAATTCACATGAGATCGATTCGCCAACGCACTGAGAAATGCATGAGACAAAATTTGGGACAAAATAGCAGTTTTTTTTCTTCAGTCCAGAAGATCGGCTTTGTCACTCCCTGCATATGCCAACAGCCAATGCCCATGTGTGTTTTTAGATCGATCGGTCAACCCAAGAGAAAAATGCATGTACGGTAAATGACTGAGGACAGACAGAGACTTAATTGAATGAGTTTTCTCTATTTTATAGTAGTAATATAGTAGGATAATAGAATAGTAGGATGGTTTGAATTTATGATGATCTTAATTAAACAAATTATACTCCACAGGCAACATCCAGACATTTGATCTATGAACACTAGAAAAGTACATAGGCCTTCTAGGACCTCATGTCCTCATAATAACAGTAGATGGCAGTAGTGTGTTCAGCAGAACACCGGACAACCTCAGATGGTCACCAAATCCCAAACACAAACTAGGGCGGCAATATATCTCTCTCCTCAATCCCCAGGAATCTTATCCTTTAATGTTGTTAATACTGCCCTCTCCCAATCTCAAATAAGTTACATCACTCTCAAATTACGTCTAGAAGCACACGTGGGTGAATGAGAGGAGTGGATGAAAAAGAGGGGAATTCGTTATTGATTTCCATAATGTTCTTAAATGGATAACAACAGAGTCTGTTACTGTACGTCAAAGCTACAAACACCATTGAGAACTAAGTGATACTTGAATCCTGTGGATTGAGTAAGAAGTACCTTAATCCAGCAGGACCATACCAGGTCTTTATTATAAATTAACTTTGCCTGTGAGCTCAGTACAATAATGAATTAACCATTACTAGGTGTTTGGGGTTGCTCTCTTCAGTTTTTTTGTCAACTTCGTTCCACTTCCAGCCCAGTTCTATGAAAGATAAGCCCTATCTCACCAAAGGACTCTCCCACAGATAAGGATATACAGCAACCATATACTGTGGAACACCTAAGGAGCCACGTGCACACACACACACACACACACACACACACACACACACACACACACACACACACACACACACACACACACACACACACACACACACACACACACACACACACACACACACACACACACACACACACACACACACACACACACACACACACACACACACATCAAGGACGGCCATGGTTTTATAGGTTGTTGGTTGGTTGTCAGGGTGACAGTCAGGACATTTGGGCTCTGCTGTGCTAGGGTTAATTAACAAACAATCTACACACCAGCAAATTGATTTCCATGTGCATCACTCCTGCACTGCCCATATTCCACCAGAAAACAAGGGTAACTGCATGCATGCATGCACGCCTCTGCATGCGTTACCTACTCCCGTTTAGATGTGGATGTGTGACTCTGCCCTGATGCTTGTATTTTTGCAGTTGTGTTTGTATGTTGTGGTGTGCGACAGTGCGATCATGTATGGTTGACCTAGATTTGCACTTTGCACACAGGAGGTTTTGGCACACAGGAGTGTCTGGAAGGAACAAGGTTGCAGAGGCGGAGGACCAACATGAAAATCTAGCTGTTGATGTTGACTTGTGTCCCAATATCCCAACACAAGTTGTATGCACACAGTCACACAGTGACATGAGCGCATCATTACTATGTCGTTCACAAATTGCACACCGTGTAACTTGCTATCCATAAAGATTCAACCATATCACTAAAGAAAGCCGTGGCCATTGTGCATTTCTGCAAACCACGGATACAGTACATACATTGAATCTTGATGTTTTAAGGCAGGCGCGCGTGTCAGTGAGATCGGACTTGGCTCCTATTACACCTCCAACTTTCCTGGATGAGATCCCTAAAGGGAGTTGTGGCAATTTCACACCTGTAACTTCACACAACTTTAAATCATCCATCCACAGGAAAGACATACAACATTAAAGGTGTAATTTCCATAGAGATTTGTGTAATTTCTTGCAAGTTGACACACAGTGAGTGTACACTCTAAGGTGTCAATGTTCGCTTGTGTGTTGGTATGACAACAAGAGCATTGAAGACGCCATTAGTGAACACCGAATGATATTAGAACTCATAATATGCGTAGTCCAGTTGCCACACAATTCATACAAGCTGGCCATAGTGCAGCTACTTTAAGATACATCAGATTGGAAAAGGTAGAAAAAACACGCAATTGAGAGTCTCTCGTATGTAAAAGGGAGACTTTTTGGATATATGAACTGTAGGTCATACAATAAACATATTCTTTCCCCTGGATTCTGTGGCATTTATTCCTTGGCCTAGTGGGGATGTGTGTGCAACATTTCACGGCAATCGGACGCTGTGTTCATGATTTGAGGCATTTTGTACAAAACAGGCAACCCATACAAACTTTGGAGCTAATCTTAGCCAATTAGGATGGCATATGAAAAATCCAACAAATCTGTCTTGATCACATGACTATAGAGATACTGTGTACTGATTGATGTGATGTTTGGACAAAAGTTGTGGGAGTATTAATTAAAAAAAATGGGTTTTTGCAAAAAAATGCCTCCTGGTGCAGCTATAACAGACCAATGTCAAAAATTCGGGGCAGAGGTTCTGCCCTGATCTCCGTGCCTTCGGCCTTGCAGAGACAAAAAATAGCCGGCATTTTTACCAATTACCCGAATGCCCCCAGTTAAAAATTGCTATAACGATAGAAAGCAATAAAAGATTTTTTTTTAACACACATCTTTTAAGATTATCATTACAAACTAATAAAATAATCCTTGTTGTAAAAAAAAACTAAGTTGTCCTTTAATATCCATAAATTAATTCAATTTTAGGGTGGCTTGTCCTTTAAAGTAGTGCTGACTGATGTTGATATACTTGACTGATCCTCGGCTCTGGCAGTTGTTGCCTTCTCCTGCACGTACCTTTGGCCACCAAACAGATGATTCTTTCGTCATCCCATCTAACTTTCCACGGGCACGTTGGACAGGGCTGAGACATTCCAAACACAAGACACTGTTAAATAACTCAGCCTTTGCGCCCACCTTTGCCCTGGCAAAGTCCTACAGAGTGAGAGGGAGGGAGGGAGGGAGGCCGTTCACCATTAGTAATATGGGAGAAGAAATGTGGAAGAGAAAGACAGAGGGGGCAGAGAGCAGAGAAAGAGGACAGGTTGAAGATAGAGTAGATATAACACCTAAGCGCTGACAGGTGAACTCCTCCTTTGGACAGGGATAGTGAGCAAAGCAGAGCTGGTGAGTAATTATCCAGATAACGGTTCTAATATACCATTTTATATTTTAACAAGTTTTCCTGAAATGTATGCATTGATGTTCCATGCTCCAAACTGTTGTGATTTACAAAAACATTTAGTTAAATTTCACACACTGTTTTACACCTGTAAACCTGTGATGTGACAATAAAGTAGATTCTGATTCTAAACTAGAGCAATTGTATATCATTGGTTGCGGGATTGGACCTTTATGTCATTATATACACTAGTACATTACATTACAGTCATTTAGCAGACGCTTCTATCCAAAGCGACTTACAATAAGTGCATTCAACATAGGTAGGGAAGAAAACTACTAATCACCAGAAGTCATAAGTGCATTCTCTTCTAAAACAAGCAACTAAGAGCATACCTAGCGCTAAGGTAAAAAGTGCAATGTATCAGCTACCTACTTTCTTAAACAGATGAGACAAATCAAATGAGAAAGAGCTAAAACAAATAAGTATCAAATAAACAAGATCCTGTAAAACAAGAGCTCATACAAATAATTGGCAGCAAGTACAGTAGGCAAGGCTAAGAGGAAGGGTCAGGGTAGTGTTTAGTTTAGTAGGTACATGAATTAACATTAATAGTTGCTTTGTAGAACAATTAATGTTTGGGATTATGTTGTGTGTTGTGTATGTGTTATTGGTGAAAGCTAGGTTTGTGAATGATTGTACTTAAAACATTTTAGGCAGCACCTTGTTTCATTTTTATTCCTGATTCCTTAACATTTGATTTAGCTAAAGCTTTGAGATCAAGATTCTATATTAAATCCCAATCCAACAGACAAAATTGGAATTGTGTTAGGATATTGTTTTCATATTCATACTCACACCTGGAACCCGTTACCTTAAAGTGACAACACTCAAATAAAATAATTATATTCCTGTTGTTTACAATAGAGTCAAAGTTCAAACTTTCTTGTTAAATGAGTCCTTGGAACCTTCAGATGTGTCTGCTGTTAACTATTAACAACAGAGTGCTGGCAGGAATAGGAGGAATAAACTTTTTTTCTGGAGGGATCAGCACTTCTGTGTATTCCTGTGGATTGCAGTTGTAAACTATCTCTCATGATTATGTGTACGTCGTAGTTTTATTGCGCAATGCCTACGACAGGTATCTTTTGGCAATATACAGTATATATCTTTAAACTGATATTTGAGTTCACCTGGAAAGAATCGTGATGGTTATTTAGATTGTGTAATTTGATTATTGACTGTAGTAGGCCATATTGACAGCAGATAAGATATTCCTGGGCTCTATAAAAAGAAAATAACTGCTTGAAGACTTGCCATGCCTTAGAAAGGACTTTGGAAGACAGAGAAAATGTGCGATTGTGGGAGTGTGTGTTAAAGATCTACCCTCTCCTCTGCGCTAGGACATGGCTGGATATAAGTCACGGGTGATAGCCCTGACCAAGAGGCCAGGTCAAACGTTTGGCTTCTTCCTGAGGGTGGAGCGTGGAGAGGACGGCCACCTGATCCGGTGCCTGGAGATGGGAGGGCCTGCCGAGCTGGCAGGCCTGAAGGATGGGGACCGCATCCTCAGAGTAAATGGAACCTATGTGGATGGAATCTCCCATTCACAGGTAAACAGGGAGTGGGTCGACAGCAGCAACATCCTCAAATCAGACAGCTACAAGCTTGCAGTCACTCACTGTATCATCTTATAGGCACAGTTAATGATGTAATTGCAACCTATTTCTTTGACACTAAATTCTTATGAGGCTAAATTCTTTTCAGTGTAATTGACTGTATTTTGTTGATGACATGCAGATCCATATCCCCAATCTTCCACAAACTTCCACAAAACCTATTTTTGACCTATTCACGCCCCTGTCTCCTTCATATGATTCAAGGAATGATCCGCCAGGTTAGCTTATGATCAAAGCACTTCTTAAGACATACCTGTACAGGAAATATATTTATCAATATACAGTATACAAGCATTTTTGTTATATTGGTTTTGAAAACTGTTATTATCATTATAGTTACTAGGCTGATGCCCTGCCCGTTGGGAACGACACCCATTGGGAATAACCCTTGTACCCATTGTCAGAGTACTTAGTGCAGTACTCATTATCATAGTTCCTGGAGGTCAGTCTATGATGTCAGCACTATGACGACATATTGATGACATGGGGGCATACTAGGGACACAGTAGACAGACATACAGATACAGAGATCTTCATATATGGGCAATAATGGGACACAGACAGACACGCAGACAGACAGACAGAGATACTTGGATTTTTGGTTCTGGACAAACGCTAATCCAACCAAACTCGCACTTGGCACAGTCAGACGGTTCTCAAGAACAACAGTTACACACTTGAGAGATTTGCGTAATTTATAGGATTAGTGTGTTTCTAATGTGTTCCTTGTGTGTTGCCCGGGGCAGGTGGTAGACATGGTGAGAGACGGTGGTGCATCAGTCACATTCCACGTTATTGATGCAGCCTCCTATAAGAAAGCCATCGCAGAGAAAGTGGACCTGTCTGAACCTCAGGCCAGACCAGTGGTCAACGGAGTCGCCGGACAGACACCAAAACCCAAACTCTGTTACTTGGTCAAGACTATCTCAGGCTATGGATTTTCTCTGCGCTCCCTCACAGGTGAGTGATGTTAAATAACCATGCCGGCATTTATATTGTACGTACATTAAACAAAGACTATTTTAAATAAATAATTGGTGCATTTATACAGCCCTTTTATGATTATCCAAAGCGCTTTACATAGATTGTGCATTACATTCACACACACATTCATAACTCTGGGAGAGCCCGGGATTGTACTGGGAACCCTGTTTGTCTTTAAGCCTTCGTAAACAAAAGTTGCACGGGGCAGATATGACAAGAAATAACACATATTTAATTAATTTATACTTAAAAATAAACATTAATAGAGGACATAGCCGATCTACAAGCTCAAAACGTGTTGCATCGCGACGCGTTTTGAGCTTGTAGATCTGCTATTTCCACTATATATATTTTTTTATTCTAATATATGAACATTTTTAACATGGAAATGATTATGACGATTAAGACAATTATGCAAAAAATAACTGCGACTATCTCAAATAATTGCATTTAGGCGATTATGTAATATCTAACATTACCTATTTTCGGCTTGACATTTCAGACAGGTAATATATACTTCGGCAATTTGAAAATAGCCGATTCACAAGCTCGCAACCTGTCGAGCTTGTAGATCGTCTATTTTCAAAGGATTTTTATACATTTGAAAACTTAAAATGGGACCTTCTGCATAATGAGTACTATTACTTTTGGTACATACTATTTCTACAATAGGGTATTGATACTTTTACTTAAGTAAAACATGTGAGTACTTCTTCCATCACTGGTTTTGGGTCAGCTGATCCAACAGAAAATCCTTGACACAAAATAATAGTCTTATTTTACAGAATGCTGCCAGAAAAAAATATCCTCCTTTTATAACATATGTAAAACCAAGTATTATCAACACATTCAGGTTTCTCTTTGGTTTAAGCTTTTAACCTAAATCATACATAGTCGTTAGCATTTAAGGCTTGGGGTAGCACAAATAAAATCACAATGGTTGTTGATCAAACTAAACTCTAGTCATTATTCAAGCATGTTGATTTATTGGCTATTGTTCAGGGGCGGTTTGCCTCAGCTTCAATCCACAAAATGTCTGCTCCAGGACAGCAGGGTGTGTTCATGACACAGGTGGCCCCAGGTGGTGCGGCTGAGAAGGCAGGGGTCAAAAACAACGACCGTCTCCTGGAGGTCAACGGGGAGAACATTGAGGCCACCACGCATGACAACATAGTGGACAAGGTCAAAGCAGCAGGCACCAGCATCATGCTCCTAGTGGCCGACGAGGAAGCAGACAAGTACTACAAGAACAAGCGCGTCAGGATCGTACCGGGGCTAGCTACAGTCAAGCACCTCCCACACACGCCACGCATCGCTGATTTGACCAAAGGATCCGATGGCTACGGCTTCTTCCTTAGGGTGGAGCCAAACAAGACAGGCATGTCCATCACCTACACATAATGATATTGAATAGCAACATTCTTTTGTATCATTATCATTTACAGACAGAGTCATCTGTGTCCTCCTGACAGTGTAACAATTGCCACCACACAGGCCACTTTATCAAAGACATAGACAGGGGGAGCCCGGCAGAGAAGGCGTGTCTGAAGGAGATGGACAGGCTGGTGGCTGTGAATGGCCAAGAGGTGGAGGACTGCAGC
Source organism: Gymnoscopelus microlampas (assembly GCF_963454915.1). Taxonomy (NCBI): domain Eukaryota; kingdom Metazoa; phylum Chordata; class Actinopteri; order Myctophiformes; family Myctophidae; genus Gymnoscopelus; species Gymnoscopelus microlampas. The sequence continues at coordinate 19,723,180 of NC_139954.1, read as the reverse complement.
CATGAGCAGGTGGTAGACAGGATCAGAAAGAGTGGTGACAAATGCTGCCTCCTGGTGGTGGACTCAGACACTGACAATATGTACAAAATGGTGAGCCAACAGCAATCGATGTCAGCCCTGCAAATATACCAGGCGTTTTCTTTTAACCAGGGATTACAGGCTTTCTGGGTAACATTGTGTCCCCTTCTTCACAGGGCAGAGTCTCTCCCATGCTCTTTTTGAAGGAGAAGGACCTTCCACCCAGTTACCCAGAGGCAGTCAGCTTGCCCACCGTGGTCAGACCATCCACGCCTGTGAAGGAGAAGGACCAGGACACGCCTGTGAAGGTGCAGGACCAGGGTCTCAAGCCAAAGCTGTGCACGATGGAGAAGGCTTCAGATGGCTACGGATTCCACCTCAATGGCATCCAGGGAGTGTGTGGCCAGTACATCAAAGAGGTACGATTTAAAACCAGGACACCCCGTCTGGGTGATGAATCCCAGCTCCTGCGCCGCCATGTTAATATGGTCAATTTGCTGCTGAAATACTATTTTCTTTCCTCTTTGCAATCATATCGTTGGCCTGATCATGCACCAACCCCCTTCTTCTTCCTATCCTATCCCCAGGTGGTGAAAGGCGGGGCAGCAGACAGGGCAGGTCTGGTGGAGGACGACATCGTGGTGGAGGTGAACGGCGTGAACGTGGAGAAGGGCACCCACGAAGAAGTGGTAGCCCTGATCCGTAAGAACAGCAGTGTTCTGGAAATGCTGGCGGCCACAAAGAGCGTCTATGACCAGCTCAAAGCCGACGGGGTGGCCATCACACCGGCGCTCCTCGGTCGCACATCCTCGGCACAGGTCCACATGCCAGCCACCTTGGAGGCGGCGAAGGAAAGTCCAGCCACCTTGGAGGCGGCGAAGGAAACACCCGCCATCTTGGAGGAGGCAACGGGGGAGGACAAAGAGGAGAAAGAAGTGAAGCCAGAGACCCCTCCTGCACCGGCACGTGAGAGGGTGAGTGAGCTTTACTGAAGGCCTAGGGAGATCCCTGCATGGCGGCAGGGCATCCTGCTGTCCCGAAGGGCTAGATGAATACGGCTTGCGAACATTCATTCTCTCACTACTATACTGTATTTTGTGGTGTCTGCTGCTTAACCACTTAAACCCTATGCATACTTCATTTACATTGTGAGGATGTAGATCTGCTATTTCCATTAAATATTTGCCTATTTTTGCCAAATATTCATATATTTTCACTGAAAGTGTGTCTATATCCGCCTATTATTATGACATAACCAGAATAGGGACACTAGGGTTCATGTGGTTAAGTGAGTATCACAAAATAAAAATAAAAATATGTTTGAAATTTTGCCTTAGTACCAAGAACTAATGTCATCTCTTTCTTTCTCAGACCCCATCTGTGTCATCGGCTTCATCTGAAGACAGTATTGATGAGAGACTCTGACCTGCCAACCATGACCATCTCATTCCTGGCCAGTCCTAGGCTATGTTCAGACTGACAGCCCGAGTACAATTTGTTTGGCCTATCCATGTGGAAACAGATTTCTGTGAATCAAATTTGAACCACATCCCTAAGTGGTTTGAAATGTGATCCAAATCTGATTTCTTTTAATGCATCTCAGTCTGGACACTTGGAAACTGAAGTCTAAATTTTTTTGGCTCTGTATAAGCTCATAACGTGTTGAATCGATGTGAGCTTGCAGATACGCTATTTTTGGCACCGTTATGCGACAGAGTATAAGTATTATATTGTTACCACAGCAACAAATAACACAAATCCGATCTGATCACTTACAAATAACAATCTGGACAGTCAGTCCTGAGAAGGATCAGATATGAAACACAAATCAGATTTGCCTGCAGTATGAACACAGCCCTAGATACCAACATAGTTGTCAACTGTATGAAACAGCACAGTGTGTAAACAAGTCCTACCATTGATTTCCTTGCCCTGCCTGTCTGTCTGTCTTTACCACCCACTATTCATTGCCTTTGTAATTCTTTCTCACACTGATGATTAGCCAAATTCCCAAGATTAAATAAATATACTGAGGAGGTTAAGCTAGCAGCAGTAACAGCACAGTCAATAAACCTACTGCTGTCTGTCATGGATGATATTTGCTCTAATCACAAATTGCTGACATTTTGTAAGTTAACGCTAGATAAAGTTTAAACTTTGTTATTTCTATCTGTGAAATAAATGTGCAGTATATTGTCAAATTCCCCAGCCTAAAATGTTTGGTTTATATTACAGGTACCTCTCTGTTCCTAGTAGAATTACATTCCTCCCCATAGTAACAGTGTTAATGTTGACAGCAAATTTTGATTCATTTAGTTTTAGTCATATCTTAGTCATCTGAAATGTTTTAGTCGACTAAATATCATAACATTTTAGTCGACTAAATCTACAGTTGATTTTGTTGACAAAAATGTATTTTGGCAGGCCTTGATGGCGTCATGATGCCTGATTTTACACTCGGTTGCATGCTGAAAACATTACAGACACACAAAGTAATGTCAGCGGCCACAACTGATTTATTCCAAAATCCGTCTCTCTCTGGTGTAAAAACAGTAGATACGCACAAACACTGACCATCAGTGCTAGATGGAAGCTACTGTCAAACTGTTAACATGTACTGGTGGATCGCAACAAACAACAACAAACAACAGTGCCTGGGTTTCAGACATTGACTATCAGAACTACCATAGGACAGAGTTTGTCAGTGCACTCAATTTGTTCCTCATCCCTTCATATGGGTCGGGCTGCCAAGATCCCAGCTGGAGTCAAGCTGGGCTGTGCTGTGAAGTGTGAACAGCTCTATTGTCCAACTGAGAGCAAGATTGATTTTGGTCAAAGGAGTCAAACTTTATGGGCACACTGACTGGCAGAGATTTCAAGCATTTGCATTTTGAAAGTTAAAATTAAATCCAAACAAACAACAACAACATTGTTTTGTCAATATTCTCACCTAAACCCAACCAGCATCCAAAGTCCACATTCCCATTGTTCCCATTAATAAGCATTCCTTATCCAACAGTCAGCCCTTCCTGATTCAGGAAGTACAGGCTAAGCACAGACGAACCACAGAATGATTTCTTATATATAAAAAAGAAAAGGGAGCGAGTTCTTGACTTCCCTGAATTTCAGGTTAAAAGTCACAGGGGTTAGGAGTCACCTCCAGGTAGGAGGTTGTGAGATCAGAGGGCCATGTGCTTTTCTGGTGCCTGCTTGTGAGCCAGATAGAGGAAAAGGATGCTGGATAGGGCACTAACCAGGAAGATGACATCAAACCAGCGGTGATAGAAATTAAACTGCAGCTCCCCCAGGACCTCTGTCACAATGGAACGATACTCCAGAGGCATGCTCATACGCATCAACAGCACTGATGACACAAAATACATCCCCTGAGAGACAGAAGAAAGGAAGGAGGTGAGTGGGGAGACAGCAAGAGAAAGTGACAAAGACAGAGTTATAACGTATACTGCTAACATGTGCCCTATGACCTATACCCGTGATTCCCAACTTGTGGGCTGCGAGAGTAATCCGAGTGGGCTCCCAAATAATTGGCAAAACACTAAAGTTTTAATAATCATATAACATCAATATATATATTATTTTTTTTAATTAAAAAAATGACGTGGTGTTTTTACTTTACAACCTTGAAAACTGTGTTTTCATAGTGATACAAATGAGAACAACTTAAAGTATACTACGTTGGTTTCACTGATCCTAGCTAGCCGTAACACAAATGATTGATCATTAAAATAAATAAGCTCTGAATGCACGCGTCCCTCCGGATGCCGTGTCAAGTGGTCAGATGGGTGGGCCGCGAACGCTTGAGATTTTCAAGTGGGCCCTGATCCAGAAAACGTTGGAAACCACTGATCTATACAATAACAGGACCATAATAAAGGCTTGCTTACTCACCATGATTTGAGCGAGGACGAGCACTATGACATTGGAGGATTTGCTGCTGGATATAGCGTAGAAGAACTAGAAACGTGAAGACAAAAAGGAAAGAGCCAAGCACAATATATGATGAACAATGATATGTAAACACTGTAAAGCAGGGGTCTTCAACGTTTTTCAGGTCAAGGGGACCCCCTAGCTGAGAGAGAGAGATGAAGCAGGGACCCCCTGTACAGTATAGAATTGTGTTTCATATTAAACTTCCTTTTTTTTTTTTTACTTGGTCTGCTCTTTTTCCCCTACACCTATACCTCTTTGCCAAAAATAGCCGATCTACAATCTCACGGCGCCTCGCAGCGCGAGGCGTTGTGAGCTTGTAGATCTGCTATTTTTGGCTAAAGTTCTCCTCAGAAAAGGGATGCTAGGGTTCAAGTGGTTAATGTAAAAAAATTAAATCCTATCACACAAATATTTGGCAGCCCCCCTGTAGTAACTCTGAGGACCCCCTAGGGGTCCCGGACCCCCTGTTGAAGACCCCTGCTGTAAAGTGGGGTATTTTGTGATTGTCAGTGATGACTGTGTGTATCGTACCTTAGTGAGGGTGATGAGCAGACCTCGTATAGACGTGACGATGATAATTCCTACCAGTATAAAGGAGATGTGCTGAGACCAGAACTTCACCTGAGCGGAAAAGTAGAGCAGCGAAGAGGGAATATATTAACGTTTATTTATTTGACATCACAATCACATTGGATGAACCAAATGCATTGTTTCAAGTGTATAGCACAAGTGCTAATTTCCAACACTTGTACACAGGAGGCTTTTCTAAATAGAATAACACTTGTCTAAAACCCAATCAAGCGCATTCAAAAAAATATATAAAATACTAATAATTAACACAATCAAAATCAGCCCCAGTACATTAACTTGTGAAACAAAACTAAAAGTAGACAATCATTCCAATGACCAGTGCATGTGAGCACAGTTGATTTGATTTCAACCATAGTTAGAGATCTCAAAAACACATCTGTCTCTAGTTTTAGATACGTAGGCAAATAGTTCATACGTTTTGCCCCCTTCACAACAATCACCATTTGTTGAAGCTTGTGTAGTTGCTCTACCAAAGCAACTACACGAGCAAAGACGTAGCAGTGTCAGCAGTCTGCTATGAACAAATCCAGACTCCCCAACACACATTCATCTTTTATACATCTGCTTAAAATTCCAATTTAGTAATGTTATTATTCAATTTCAGCATAGGAGACGAGTAAATCTTTGAACTATTCCCACTATGCACGACAACATCATGTTTTTCCACAGAAAAAAATTGAGTAATGTGTGTGCGTGTGTGTGTGTGTGTGTGTGTGTGATAACTTACATCAAACTGGATACCTAGCCAGTTCACTGTAATCTCAATACCCCTTGTCACTGGATCAGTCTTTCCAACTCGGTCAAACACAATGTTAATCGTGGCCTAGTTTGGAGAAACGGAAAACAAGTCTGAATAAGGCTGAAAATCTACAGCGTCCAACATTTCTAAACTGCATGCACTTAAATCCATTCCCACATGATAAACCACAGACACAAAGTGCTTGCGTCGAGTGTTACAAATGAAGCCATTATGTGTGCATGTGTGTGACAGAAATGACACATGAATGCAACTCTCTCTCACCATGAAGATTTTCCACACACAGTAGATGGAAAAGAAGTAGCCCAGGAAGTTAAAGTATTTCCCCTGGAATGTCGTGGAGTACTCAATACGCTCCTAAAAAGGAGAGATAGGATGAAGTAATTAGTTATAAAGACACCAAGGGTCCACTGTTAATGTAAAGGTGAATTCGTGTTCATTCTATGGAATGTGTAAACAGCGTGCATGTACTATGTGTGTGTGTGTGTGTGTGTGTGTGTGTGTGTGTGTGTGTGTGTGTGTGTGTGTGTGTGTGTGTGTGTGTGTGTGTGTGTGTGTGTGTGTGTGTGTGTGTGTGTGTGTGTGTGTGTGTGTGTGTGACCTTTGTGGCCTGCAAGTCCACAGTCTCTAGGAAGAGTTGTCGGCTCAGCTCCTCCAGAGCGTCAACCTCCTGCTGAATCAACGAGAGGTCTGGAATTGATGTAGTCAAGGAACCACCATCCATTACACCAATGGTTCCCAAACGTTTCAGGCCGCGACTCCCCGAAATAATCATATTTGAACTGGGGACCCCCTATCCTGACAAGCACTTGGAATTGTAGGCATTACATTTAGTTTGACTCGGTTCCACAAATAAATATTGTGAAAATAGCCGATCTACAAACTCACAACGCCTCGCACTGCGAGGCGCTGTGAGCTTGTAGATTGGCTATTTTCACAGCGTTTCCCTCTTTATTACGTAACATTTTACAATTTGGTATTAAAAAGGTCTAAAGGTCCTTAAATTGTCGCTTTAGAAATGTGCAGATACCCTGTATACACTTATACTGTATATTGGTTTGTTTACTGTTGAGAAAACAATGTTGCACATTAAGCTAATCATCTGGGGACCCCCAAAATAATTTGGGGACCCCCAGTTTGGGAACCACTGCATTACACTTGAGGTCTTTACACACAAGGAGCGTGACAAACACACAATCCGATATGTGTCTGCAAAAACTTCAAAATCAAAATAAATACTCATATAGTTGATGCTTCATTCATACAGGTTCATTACCTTATTTGCAGTGACATTTTAACTCTTTAACTGCCGGAGTAAAAACGTCATCTATAGCTGCACTTGCCAGCGATTGAGCGTTTTTTACTAACCTTTGAAAAATCATAGAATATTCTTTTGAGGCGATCGCTTCAAAAGACGTAGGGGTGTCTCGGAGAATCGGGGGAAAAAAACGAGCCGTCGGGGTAATCCGTTCCATAGTTATGGGCAGTTGAATGTGGCTTGTTTTCGCCAAAAAGCAACATAAAGCAGAGAACATTTTACTTTTATAAATCCTATAATACTAAACGAAACCAGCTTAATTTTGTTGTGATCACGAGATTTCTGGGTGTACTCTTCTTGGGTGATCCTGGGATCATTCACAGGCTGCAGAAGAGCACCCTCTATCGTAAACCACTGAAAACACCACATGACGAGAATCTCGTCATTGGCGGTATGGGCCTTGGAGAAAAATGATTTAAATGGAATAGAAATGTTGTCGCTTTATCACAGTGTAATCTTCACATTCTGTGTGGATGTACTCATTATACAAACAAGAGTTAAAAAAAAACATACTTTTGCATTAATACAACGCCCGGTGTGTAAGAGTTGTTATGCTCACATCTTTGTACATGCACATGTACAATACATGGCATGCACGTGGACCGCGTATTAAATGAAATCCCTGACCATTAGTCTTCATAGTCACTATTTGTGTGAAGGATACCAGCACTGCCTGGTGGTGAGGAGGTGACACTCTTGATCATGCCCCAGAAACCTGTCTGTTTGTTCTGGTCTTCCCCGCGCTGGTACATCTGCCTCCGGGTCATGGCAATTCTACAAAAAAACAAAATGACACATATAACACACATAATGGTAGGTAATGACACAACAACCACATCAGGGACCGTATTGAAAAACATCTCAAGGCTAAAATATAGCTCCTAATTGATCAATTTAGGAGTAAATCTTTAAAATAATGGGGGTGCCAGTCAAAACTTTAAGAGCTCTACATTTTAGGAGTAAGTGCCTTCTCCTAAGTCAGCAAGACGTTAGGGATAGTCAAGAGAATTTCACTAAGTCACTAAGACGCCACACAAAACAAATTTGTTGTTGGTGTCCGAGTGCCCATGAGTAGCCTACTACTTTACTTTACTGTACTGTACTGTACTGTACTGTGTGCCAAGCTTCACTCTTAATAAATCCACTTCATATTTTAATGATAATTACATGTTAATATGATCTGTGATGACATGTGTAAATAAAGGTATACTTTTTTTGGTATAAATACATTTAAAGACCTACTCCCCCCAAAGAGTCATTTAGGAGAAGTCTAAAAATATTTTGTGACTAAGGCCCCAGAACCTGAAGGCAATTTATTTTTTACAAATTTAAAAATAAAACAAATAAAGGGAAAGAGGTCTAATGACGGATCTCCTCACCGTTTCTTCTTGCTGACAATCATATCCATAGTTTGAAGTAGCCTTCTTTCCAGAGCAAGGATGTCACTGTCTGTCACATTTCTGCAGAAATGATAATGTAGCAGACATAAAGTATATAGGGTCATTGGGCAGTATGCAAAGGGACAGTAGTAATTATGCTTCTCTTGTGTGTCTTTCTTGACACATGTTGACATATGCTTGTTAGGATACATGTACTCACACATACAATGTACTCATACATATATTCATTGTTGATATACTGTACATATACCCATACATATATTCATTGTTGACAAGACTGATGATATGTACATGCATAACTTAATTAATAGTCATTATTGACAGACCATGCATATACTCATTGTTGACAAACTGTACATATATTCATGGTTGATAGAAACACATTCAATCATACATCCACTGTTGATAGACTGCACATATACAGCATATTTACTGATAACATTAAACATACATTCGTTCAGAGACCATTACAGATATTTAGTGCCAGAATCTAACCTGCTATGACACCTAAATGTCCGTGCAAGATTAATAAATTGTTATCAGATGGCATCTTATCTACTGATGCATATAACATGTAGCTTAAAGGAGGAGTTCACCCATAAAATGACTTATTTTCTATCAATTACACACCCCATGAAGCCTTGATTTCATGGATTTATTTTTGTTTTTGTGGCATTCCTAAAACAATAATTTGATGACCGTGTGTATTTCCGGTAGGAGACACAAATAATCTACTTTGTGTCTCCTACCGGATACATTAGCCAGTAGGAGACGGGAATCAAATTATTAGCTTAGGAATGCGACAAAAACAAAAAAGAATCCATGGATTCAAGGCTTCATAGGGTGTGCAATTGATAGAAAATAAGTCATTTTTTGGGTGAACTCCTCCTTTAACGGGTGAGAGGGTCAGTATTTGTAGCTCACCTGAGGAAGTAGGACATGTATGTGTAAGGACAGTTGACTGCACCAAAGCCAGACAGCAGAGCCATGAGTGTGACCCCTATGACTCCAACACGACTGATAAGCTGTTCAATGGACAGGATGCCTAGGAAACAGAGATAATATTATTAATCATTTCACTTTAGGTGCTCCATGGAGATGAAGGATCGAAGCATGACATAAATACCTAATTTGTTATATTTATGGCACGCTAGAATTAGCTATACATGGCGAATGGGAATGGCTGAATGTGTCCACTACCAAGAGGTATGCTTACCATGTTTTGGACTGAGGATAGGAAATGGGTCTCCCAACTTCCAGAAGAAGTACATGAAGGTAAACCACACCACACAGGCAAAAAGCAACTTTTGTCTCTGCACTGCACAGAAACAAACAAAAACAAAAAGAACGCTGTGAGACCATGTGTCAAATTAAAGATGAATATATCACTCACAGTGCAGTGCACTGAAGGTGCAGGGAGATGTTGATAGAAATGTAGTTGTTTTTTAGTTGTTGTTTTTTTTTACAAGAGAACAAATGAGATGCACTCACACAGACGTATGTTGCTGACCACAAAGTAGCCAATGTAGAAAGGCACCACAAAGATGAGCACTAGCAGTATCACATACAGGTTAAACTTCCAATGGAAGTACCTGGAGCTGCAGAAGAAGAGACATGAACTGAGTATTAAGAATACACAAGGGCTACAATGATATATTGTATCACGTAAACAATGAGAAATAATCATTTTCCACAGATGAAAACATTGTACGTACCTAGTGCTTAAGGCACCCAGAATCTCAAAGATGATGAGCTCAAACATTGTGCATGAGAATGCAAAGGTGATAGAGAAAACCACTTGAACAACATACTGACGCACCTGTCAACAAACATGAACATACTTAGTTAGAACAGATTATTATAACCACTGCAACTATGGACTAGGGCTGGGCAATTAACCTAAAATACATAAAAACTGATATTTAGAACCAATAATAACCAACTTAATATTGCTCATATAGGTTAATCGAGTAATCAAGAACTTTCTATATACGTTACATTTTTTATATTTAAGAAATCAACACAAAAAAATTGTAATCGACTAAATCCATTTGTCTGATTAAGCAATTAACCCTGCATTGCTCGTCGTTGTACAATGGGTGGCGTACAAAAATAGTGATTATAGCCAATTTACAAGCTCACAGCGCTTCGCAACGTGACATGTTGTGAGCTTGTAGCTTGCCTGCTATTTTGTGTATATATTTATTTAAATACAGACATCACGTGCAAAATAATATATCTGTCACAATGTGGAAATAAATAGCATAATGTAGATGACAGCATAGCCTACCTCATAGTCTTTGAACAACTGTCTCATAAAGAACAACCATCCAAATCCAAAGAACAAGACCTGAATGGGTAGTTGAACAGAATGGGGAATAGGAAAGGTTAGTAAGAATTTCACAAGTTGTGTATATTGTTTAGGGCAGGACGTATGGGTCTTTAACAGGGGGTCCGGGACCCCTAGGGGGGTCCTCAGAGTTACTACAGGGCGGCCACCAAATCTTTGTGATAGGAACTTTTTCTTGTACATTAACCACTTGAACCCTGGCAACCCTATTCTGAGGGGAACATTAGCAGATCTACAAGCTCACAAGCTTGTAGTTCGGCTATTCCCGTTAAAGAGATTTGGTGTAGGGGAAAAAAGACCAGACAAAGTACACGCTTTCTAATGGAGGGTTTAAGTGGTTAACTGTCTGAAAATACACATTGGCATGAATCCAACACAACGCTACACATTGACAATGCTGTCAAACAAGTCTAAGGAGCTATCTATGAAATCTATAAAAAGGCTTAATCTGCAACACAACTTTATTCAATATGTAGTGGGTGGAGGGGGGGTCCAGGATACACCTGCTTCATCTCTCTCTCACCTAAGGGGTCCTTGGACTGAAAAACGTTGAAGACTCCTGGTTTAGGGAGTAGGGACCATACACTGCCATAACAAAAAGCTATTTTGTGCAACATTAACTAGGACATAATAGTCCCAATAGGAGTTTAGAGGAGGGGGAGGAGAACATATCATATCTCAGTATGAATGTGCTAAAAAGTGACCTCATAATAAACCACCACGTCAGGTGCAGTCTTTGATGTTAACTTTAAGTTAGAGAAGACAACATAATAAGTTTTATTACAAACTAAAGACACGTTAACTTTAAACATGACAACTTACCTGTGAGGTGAACATGATCACTGAATCCACAAGAAACGACATGATGTTAGCCTGTAATCTATCGATATCTAACTGCTAAACTCCAATCTAATGTCTGTTCATGCTGACTTTGTGACATTCATTCATTCAAGCTTCAGACTAAAACACTGGCATTATAAGATACTTATTAACTGAAGTGCATTTTATGCACATTCGTTGATCTGCTGTCACGGCTGTCACCAGCGTTTGCATTTCACTCCCTACGTCATCAAAATGAGCCGGTGAAGACCAGTTCCGTCCGTCGGCGTAGTATTGAATCATGACAGTCATGATGAAACTTCAACCTGGTTTTTGCACTTTCTCCATTTACAGACCGTACATCTACATAAAGGTTAATATTTCAAATATAAAGTGCTTACCTTATGGCCACGGATGTTACAATTCACTTCGAGTGGGTAAAAGTACCCGTATCTTCCGTAGTGTACAATAAAAAGCCTTTTAATCCAATCGGCAGCCATTTTCTCATAGAGTTATAATGTATCAGAGTGCAGAACACCTCCCAACCAATAGGGTCGCGTTGTTGAAAGCATGTGGAAAAAAATCGGAAAAAATGACCACCGACCGGATTAAAATGCTTTTTATTAAACAATACGGAAGATACGGGTACTTATGAGGGTGCGAACGAATTTTAACATTTGTGGCCATGGGTCAAGCCCTTTATATTTACATTTTTTACGTTTATGTAGATGTACGGGTTGTAAATGAAGAAAGTACAAAAACCTGGTTGAAGTTCTGCAATGACGCTCGTGACGAACGAGCGTCGTGTGATCCATGTCCAGTTCCGTCGCAGACATTAAACGTAACACAAAAGACAAAATAACAATTCAACAGTGGTGGTGGAAAAAGTATACTTTTCTTTTTTTCCTACGTATTAATGGAACTCCATTTTAACTCCATCTTGATCTGTAAAACAATGATTCAATGATAAAATAAGTTTAAATATTTAATTTAAAACATCAAATGTGTTAATTGTGTTTCTATTTAAGTTTAATTAAGAAAGAATGCCCTTTACTGCCATAGTGCTCGCAGTCCGCATATTGATTATAATTAGGTGCTCTACACTTTTAGTTGGCTCTTTGTGAAGACAATGGACTTCTATTCGTATCAAGAGTCTGACATATAATTTCCCATGGAGGAGGTAGCTAAAACTAAACGTTTTAGTTACTCCACTGCGCCGCCTACAGGTCTTATCAATAGAAAGATTCCATTGACCTGTATGATCTGTAGAGGACGCAGTGGAGCAACTAAAAAGTTTTTCCATCCGTTGAAATATTTTCTTTTCTGGCCAAAAAGTGTATTTTAGACGTGAGGTGGGGGGCTCCGAGTGTTTCCACCAAGGAAAGAAGGCTTTAAACATCTTTTTTTTTATTTTATGTTTTGGTAAGTAGCGAAAAGAAAGGCTGCAGCCGCTGCGCTACAGGGGGTGTGCGGGCAACGGCTCGAAAGTATCATAGCGTTAAGGAGAACTTCTTAAACCATGTCTCAACCGGTCCGGGGGACCACCAGTGGTCATTGAAGGGTTTCCAGGGGGTCCCCAGCCATAATAATAGTTAGGAACCAAATTGACCCTATGTGTCTGTAACTCTGACACACAGTGTACAAATGGAACAAAATAGACAACTAACGGAGTAACGGGTTCATTTGGTTCCATTTGTACACTCTCAGAGTTAAATGAATGATGATACACATACACTAGTGTAGATTGGGACACCCAAGAAATCAAAATGGTTGAGGCCCTGGCATATCTTTTCAAATGGGAGTCCGTGAGCTATAATGTGTCAATTTGGGGGTCCTTGACGCAAAAAAGGTTGAAAACCCACTGCCTTAAAAGCTTTGGACCAGAGCTATCATTTCCCCAAAAGTTGTCCAGAACACATGTGCAGTATGCGATTATAAGGACAGAGGGCGCTGTGTTGAGGTCGTTTGACACTCAGTGAGCGAAGTTGTGCGCTATGAACCAGTCATTACATAGAATAGAACTGGTACCGCACGGAGCTGCCTGGGGAAAACTGCTTCTCATTTGGACTTGAGGATGTTTGCCTATAAGCAACTGGCATCCTGAGGATGGGACGGATTTTACAGCAATAGAATATCCTGGGCACGTCTGCTGCTTATTTTATTTCATTATATGAATTTAAGGACGTAAATAGGTAAGCCTGTAATTTCACAATTAACTGGAACAACTTTTTGGTATTTTTTGTTAATTTCCTTTTCAGTAGGCTATCCTTACTTGATTGAGCACGATTTTGATTGGTGCATTTATTCAAAAGACCCATTGTAATTCAGCAGTGTTCAGTGGAAATGATATGGCATTTAGACAGTCAGTTCTGAATATGTTAGAATACAAAGTATGCCAACAAGCATTGTTTAATTGATTTCCAGAATTCTAGACGCAATCTGACAATTAAAACTAAAATAAAAACGACAACAACAGCATCTGTTTCTAATAGCAGCCAGTTATCTCATGTGGAGAGAGAGATATATAGTTTGTGAAATGAGATTAATAGATGTTTATTCAGCAGAAACATAAGTTCTTGATTGTTGATAATGTTTGGTGTCATTTTTCAAAATATCCACTTTGGATCAGAGATCATAAATGTGCACTTGAAAAGTCTCCATGATTTTAAACCAGCCTGACCTCTCACTGAATTTTCTGCAGGTAATGATGACTGAGGCTTGCTTCAAGCGAGGTCTGCGGCTGTGGTTGTCCATACTAATGGTGGCAAGACTGGAGGGTAAGTATGTAATAAAGATAATAGTCTGAAAAATGATGTCACTTGAGCAGTACTGAATTAGTTTTACATAACGGCATAGACCAGTTGTTCTCAAATATTTTCACGTATAGGACTCCAAATTAATTATTATGTATTTCGGCGCAAATCCCCATCTGAAAAGATTTTGTGCCAGGGACCCCCAGAAGTTGAAAATGTCAAAATTATTCCAAGATTTTCAACTTTTTCAAGATTTTTCAAAACCTTTCAAAAATAGCAGATCTACAAGCCCACAATGCACCGCGATGTGACGCGTTGTGAGCTTGTAGATCGCCTATTTTTGAAAAGACAACGTATAAAATAGAGCCAAGTGGTGAAACTGATTGTGATGCTATTAACACATTTAGCTGGGAACCACCTGGAAGTCCTTCAAGGACCCCTGGGGTTCCCCGGACCCCACTTTGAGAAACACTGGCATAGACAGTATGTGATGATGACACCACGCGTGGTTGTGTATCCCAGGTAAGGTGACAGCACCAGCGCAGCTGGAAGCTCCCGTGGAGCTGCCCTTTACTCTGACCTGCACTCTGTCCAAGGACAAGGTGGAATCCCTGAGGCAGGTGCGCTGGCTGGACGTCCAGAACAAGAGCCTGCTGACCTACGACCCGGACCAGAAGGATAGCATCAGTGGCCAGCATCATGTGGAGCTAGCCCAGTCTACAAAGGACACCTCAGCTATCACCATCCGCAGGGTGGGCTTCCGTGATGAGGGGTGCTACACGTGCATCTTTGACCTGCTTCCCTCTGGTTCACAGCAAGGACAAACATGCCTCACTGTTAACTGTGAGTACAGTCTATATATATGTATATACATGTACATAACACTGCCTAATCAGAGGAGCGGTTTTCAAATGTTGTGTGCTCATGGCACACCAATGGGCAAGTCAAAATGTCAAGACACACCGGTATTCATAGTGAGCATTTTTTTGTGGATGTGCTATTGTCACAAATGTAGATTATTTTTTTAAATGAATGATAATAATGATGATGATGATGGTGGTGATGATGATGATGATTATGGTGGTGGTGGTGATGATGATGATGATGATGATGATGATAGTAATCATAATCATAATCATTTTAAATGTTCATCTATAATGACAGGCCAAAATGTTGAAAGTGGTTAAAATAATATTTTTAGGGTATTTCCTCTGTATTGGGAAATAAGTACTGATATAGCCTACCATAGTAAATAAAACTAAAATTATAAAACGAATAACCTTTAATAAACTTTTGTAATTAATCAATAAATAATAGCGATAATGATGTGTGGTTTTCACAAAATCCCAAGGCACACCTGGATTTGTCTCACCGTTTGGGAACCACTGAATTCGAGAATCCGAGAGGATCGAGCATAAAGTCAAGCTTGTCATAACTTGACAGTGTTCTGTGTCTTTATAATTGTATTTATTCACATAACTATTTGCAGTATCCTTTTCTTTTTTTTAATACGTGTCCGCATTAAAACCTTGAGGCACAAATAGGACAGTAGTGTTTATCATTAGCTACAGTAAGTCAGTAGATCGCTGTCTACATTCTTTTACTCAACTCAGTATGAGCACTCACATGAGATTCATTTACAAAAAAAAGTCTGCTGTTTGTGTATTTAATTTAAATTGCTCCCTTACCCTTTGGAATACAGACAGCACAGCTAATCAGAACCATCCATTGCATTGGACACATGGGAAAAATACTAGTTCTGACAAACAGTAAATCAGTCATCTGTGGGGATGTGCTCTCCATGCCTTGTTGCACTATGAGCATGGTTGATGATGCATGGGAATATGGCCAGTAACAGTAACATTCATTTAGGTGTAACAGTGGGGGAGGTAGCCTTATTCGTCTAACCAGAAACAGACGTTGTGGACACCAGTAACTGCATCGCTTTTGGGTATCTCAGTTTTTCAGAATATTAGCATTGCTCTTTTTGCACTTCAGCCCCTCCCCACCAATCCCACAATCTTGGTCTCTCCTGTTTCCAGCACGTATCGTCGTTGACAGCAACAAGACAGCGTTAAATGGCAAGAAGGCCTCCTTGTCCTGCACCTACGGTCTACCTGAAAAGGTGGAGCAGGTATCGTGGAGGCACACTCCTGAACACGGAGAATCCGGTGAGGTGGCTTCCTACGCCAAGCGGAGCGACCCCATGATCGAGCCTACCTACCAGGGCAGGGTCTGGCTCAGTGCCTCCCTGTCCCACACCCAGCTCACCATCCAGCCTGTAACTATACAGGATGAGGGCTGTTACACCTGCCTTTTCAACACACAACCTGGCGGACCTAAGAGTTCCACTGTCTGCCTCTCTGTTTTTGGTAATACACATTTCCACAACTTGACAGAAATTATAATTACATATTTGTGGCATCCCACATAGACAGTAAACAAGAAATGATTTGTTGAGGCTGCGAGTGTTCGTGAAATATATTGGTTTATGGATAGAGGGGTTTTTACTGTTTTTAATTTAGTTTTTTCTTCTTTTTGAGCGGAAACATTTCTATTCAGCTCTGCATAGAATTGTATTAAGAATACAGTAACAGAGAAACAGCTGTGCAACAATGTTCAATGATGTACAGTAAAACACATATAGGAACCATCTTCAGTAAATGCATAATATGAGCTTACTGCACAGTGTAAAGTCTGAGTGAGAATGGTGTGACAGTCCTCTAAAGTGTTGATTATGTAGGGGTTAGAAGAACACCTGTAGTGCAAGAGCAGAAGACGGAGAAGTCGTCGGGGTAAGTAATGACTATACAGACAGACTAAACTCACAGACAGGCTGTCCTGAGATAAAGCTAGATAAACTAGGATCAGGTTAGGAATGTGGGTCTTTTTCCGTTTTCCTGATGTAGTGTTGTTGCAGTCTTTTTTGTGGCGAAGTTATGTTTACAATTCATCATTTAGGCATTTACCAGACAATCTTGTCCAGATTAATTTACAACAAGTGCAAGATCAGAGTAAATGTCATGAACATTAGTCAACAAACGACAGGGCAATCGTACTCATCACCTAAGTAGAGAGCAAAGAAGATTCAGTGCTACCAAGTAACTATTGCAAGGTACGAGGTAAATATCAAACATAGCATCTGTCTAAACAGCATGCTACAAACAGAACATCTGCATAGTATAACTAGCATCTATCGATAAAAAGAAGGAATACAAGGAACGAAGAGTGCTAGAGGGTGAGGTTGAGTCTGTAGAGGTGAGTTTTCAGACTGCGATGGAAAATGTGGAGTGAGTCTGAAATCCTGACCGAGGGAGGAGATCATTCCAAAGCTTGGGTTAGGAGGGAGAAGAGTAGGGTGTCTTAAGAAAGGGAGGGACAGATGTTCTGTGTTCTAAGTGTGCGGGAAGGGGTGGTTCATGTCCTGAAGTTAAGGGTACCATGCCCTAGGTCATCACCGGTGTTTTGAATTGGATGCAGGCAGCAACCAGAAGCCAGTGAAGGAAACACAAAAGAGGGGGAGACTTGAACATTTTGGGAGGTTGAAGACAAGACGTGCCCCGGCATTTTTCAGTTGAAGTGGTGCAGACCGGCATGGAGGTAGTTGCACTAGTTGTTATTGGTGTGTCTGATTTGCTCTCACATAAGCACAGGCCAGTGTCTCTGTCTGAAGAATGGGCCATTTGAAAGAGAAGTGAGAACGAGGTGGAATGATGGAGGCAGGGAGGGATGTGGGTGAGAGGCCGAATGAAATGCTCGGGTCAGGGACTGTGTGTCACTGTTTGTCGCAGACAGTGATTCCTTCTGTCCCCAGCCTCTGACGCCCTCCATCTCTTGGTTTCTGTTCACTCGCTCTCCCTTTCCCATGTTCTCCGTCCCCTCTCTCAATTATCTGAACAAACAGCAGAGCTTTTGTCTGACATCGAACTATACAGTAGGCGTTTTCAGTAGAAAAAGAAGAGAAGTGGAATTGTGGATAAAGCTTTAATAATGTTTATTTTTCTTTCAATTCATTGCTGCCAATAGCTTGCTTCTCTTACCCCACGCTGTCCTGCTTCTGTCACCATCTCTCTTACCTTCTCTCTCTCAATCTCTTTCTCTCTCTAACACACACAAGCACATTATTCAAGACTATACAGTAATATCATGAGGAT
Source organism: Gymnoscopelus microlampas (assembly GCF_963454915.1). Lineage (NCBI taxonomy): Eukaryota > Metazoa > Chordata > Actinopteri > Myctophiformes > Myctophidae > Gymnoscopelus > Gymnoscopelus microlampas. Next base: position 19,705,069 of record NC_139954.1, on the reverse strand, counting down.
TGAGGATGCATAGTGCACAGTTATATTGTGGTTTGGTTATTTTCCCCAAAATAGTCACACTATTAAAAATGGAATTAGACATATATATATTAACAAAATGTATGGTAAATATGTGTGAAAATGTTTTCCTGTTTACCAGAGCTTTGGATGCAGGGCACTATGGATTGCTATCAGATTTTTTTCACAGCTACAATATGTTAGGCGCCTGCAACTGATCTAAATAAGATTGACTAAGTTCAGTGCATAATCATCTGTGAAGACGCTGCTGCTATCAGGGCCAAATATCTGTGGCTAAATATGCTCCCGCCAACACAAATGTTCTCAATTCCAACGAATAACATTCCTTCTTCAGCCCCAAGAGCAGAGAATTAAAAACAGCCATGGCTTTACTTATGGATCTCAAGATGTCACGGCTGATCCAAAAGTCTAAAGTATTTGCCTCAGGTGTCAACAATTTAGAGCCTGATTTATACCTATTTGCCTGCCGGTGTTGCACCCCGAAGAAAAAACTATGGGCTATTTTCAGTATAAACTAGAATATAAATAAAACAAAAGAAAACGTTGTACTGTACCTACACTGTATCACACATTTCCCTAGAGTGGTAGAAGTGGTGGAATAGGATGGTTCTCGAATTTGATCCCCAGCACGTTGTAAAGTATAGCGGAGAAAGGCACTATATAAATGCACCATTTACTATTTTGCTTTTATTTTTTTCCAGTGCTGCCCAAACCGCAGGTGAGCTACAAGACCACATCTCCAGGTGTGATTGAGGCCAACTGCACCTCTGTGTCGCGCCCCCCTACGGAGATTGTGTGGAATGTGGAGAGGGATAACCGAACTATGGGCCCCCCCACAACAACACAGATCCCCCAGAAGGACGGGACCACGCTGGTTATCAGCACACTCATTGTCCAATCAGGGCTCCTGAAGGATGTATCCATTAAATGCATGGTCCACCATAAAGGGCTAGAGACACCAATCTCAGTGTCCATGAACACTAAGAGTGAGTCAACATCAGTGTTTCTTTGTCTTGATATGGCTCTCTTGCTCAAACTTTTGGAATAACATCATATATCTTTATTTTCTCTGGCCCAACGCCCGTATTATCAACACATGAGATGTTTTTTGTAAAAGCAGCCTGACCAAGCCAGGCTACAGCCAAGACAACTGAACAGTGTGCAAAGCCTGGAGATTGTTAGCTAAAAGGATAGCCAAGTATAAAGGAGTTCTGACACTGGCACATACCTCAACTGAGCCCCTTCTGAATTGTTCCCAAACAACCATTTTTTCCTCATACAGCGAACCTAATGCAAGTCTGAAAACACAACAGAACATCTTGTTCATATTGTTGCTAATGCCACAGGTAACTGGGTTCATTATGGGCATGAGCGTCATGATGATGAACAGCAGGAAACCTCAGTTTACCTTGTTTTCACATGGTCAGGAGTGTGAATGCTAAACAGTCACCAGTCATACAGAATTTGTCCATAATGCCGCAAATCAAATCTACTCAAATTTAATCAGACATGGTTCATACAAGAGACAGCGCGTTCCGACCCACCACATTGATTACATAGCTTAATATTAAAAATTACATGTTTGCCAAATGGCAGATGGCTAATCATCTATGTGTGTGTGTGTGTGTGTGTGTGTGTGTGTGTGTGTGTGTGTGTGTGTGTGTGTGTGTGTGTGTGTGTGTGTGTGTGTGTGTGTGTGTGTGTGTGTGTGTGTGTGTGTGTGTGTGTGTGTGTGTGTCTCTCTGTCTCTCTCTCTCGTATAGTTGGGACTGCTCTCACCATCCTGATCTCAGTGACCACGGTGGCAGCTCTGCTGGTCATGTCTCTCTGCTTCTGTCTTTGGAAGTGTTTCCTGCACAAAGATGGTGAGAGTGTGTGGGCATTTGTCGTTCCATGTGTGTGTCATGCATTAAACCATGCCAGGTCTGTTTTATACCAGGCAGCCCAAGATTATAATATAAAACCTCATGTCTCAAGAAGCAATTCTTCATTCATGATGTATGCCTGATGGGACATGTCTACATCCTCCTATCTAATTGGTGTGAATTGAGAGAATCTCTGACCTCATTTTGAAGTTTCTAATACTACTGTACCTGCACTCCATCTGCACTTTACTTGTGTGGTTCTGAAAATGCTTGTTCTGTGCATGAAATAGAGGAGCTCCTCTGTAAATCAAGGTTGGATTTCAAGATACACAGCCCTGGAGTTTTTCAGCTTTTCTACGCAGCTGAAATTTGAAAATAAATTGTGTGCGTCCGTACGTGTGTGTGTGTGTGTGTGTGTGTGTGTGTGTGTGTGTGTGTGTGTGTGTGTGTGTGTGTGTGTGTGTGTGTGTGTGTGTGTGTGTGTGTGTGTGTGTGTGTGTGTGTGTGTGTGTGTGTGTGTGTGTAGAGAGAGAGAGAGAGAGAGACTGAGTGAGTGAGTGAGTGAGTGAGTGAGTGAGTGAGTGAGTGAGTGAGTGAGTGAGTGAGTGAGAGAGATATGAGAGAGTGTGTGTGTGTGTGTGTGTGTGTGTGTGTGTGTGTGTGTGTGTGTGTGTGTGTGTGTGTGTGTGTGTGTGTGTGTGTGTGTGTGTGTGTGTGTGTGTGTGTGTGTGTGTGTGTGTGTGTGTGTGTGAGTGCGTGCGTGCGTGCGTGCGTGCGCCGTGCGTCTGTCTCCAGACTTTCCCAGATTGAACCGTTTTAGGTTTGGCAAGGAATTTAGATATTTGAATCAAACCCATTGCCGTGGTCTGCATCCAGCTATGCAACTCACCATTACATTGAGAGAGAAACCCAAAGTTGGTCTCAGCTATGTGTATTATGATATTGGACTGTTTCACTCTATCTCTCTTCTCGTGTTATTACATCTTCCTTTGTGTTTCTCTGCATCTCTTTTCAGCTGATTAATCTTTCAGGGGAGATGAGAAAATAGGAAGCAGTATTTTGTTTTTTTTAGAGCCAATCAACACTTGACTGTGGACGTTTCACTGCCTCACCACTGGGACAGACGACATGGTGTGGTTCTGACACACCTCCCAGGGAGAGGACCTCCGACACAATCTACCAACTGTACAGCGACATTCAAGCTTATTCTGTCTCCTATGCATCTATGACTTTTATCTAATTGTTCGGCTACACTGACTCCCGTGATATCTGCGAGAAAACAGTGAGTGGTCTTCTGACTTGGTTCTGAATTGTGGACTTGTGTATTTGCACATTCCTCGGTGAACAGTAGAGTGGCTGTATGGAATATCAAAGTACATGGTCCTAGTTTCTGTGTTGCATCTCATTGGTATGGAAACATTTGTTCTGCATGTTTCCTTCCTTGACCTACTTCCTAAATAACAACACAGCCAAATAGCTCACAACAAAATCCTGAGTGTTAATTTAACACTGAGAGTGTACACATGTTGGTTACATTTGTAACCGCTCAAGAGTTAAATTAACACGGAAGATTTTCCAGTGTGGGTTAGTCTTTACCAATTTACTTATTGTCGCACCTGTTCTGATGGAAGGTCTGCCTCACTAATGTATACTTTTAGGCGAGGGTGAAGGGCAACCTACAGTGTATCAAATAGATACTGTAACTAAAGGGCCTAAGGACTTACATCTTGTATAATATTTTTTTTTCTTTTCTGCACTGCATGTGTTTTTTCACATTACGTGTGTGTGTGTGTGTGTGTGTGTGTGTGTGTGTGTGTGTGTCTGTGTGTGTGTGTGTGTGTGTGTGTGTGCGTGCGTGCCTGCGTTTGCGCAATTGTCTCTGTGTGTGCGTATGTGTCTGTGTGTCTATGTGTGTGTCTATGTGTGTGTGTGTGTGTGTGTGTGTGTGTGTGTGTGTGTGTGTGTGTGTGTGTGTGTGTGTGTGTGTGTGTGTGTGTGTGTGTGTGTGTGCGCGCGCGCGTGCATACGTGCGCACATCGGGTGACGTCAAATTCCATAGTCAGATGGCTTGAATCAATTCCCTTGAAGATGCTATGGTGAAACCTGGTTTGTGCCGCTCAGAGGAATGCATGCCTGGCCTGGTTGATACATGGTTGACATTATCTTCATCTATGTTTTTACATTATCTATGAAGGAACAGGATGAGTGTGTGGATGAGGGAGATGGCTAGCACACCTATGGATGTGTTTGTTTGAGTACATACGTATGTAAAACTATCTTCCCTTGATAGATGGATGGATGATTGATTGCTTGATTGCTTGATTGCTTGATTGCTTGATTGATTGATTGGCTGGCTGGCTGATTGATTGATTGATTGATTGATTGATTGATTGATTGATTGATTATTTAAAACCCTCATTGTTAGTTACTTTTTCAGCAGAAAAAATGCTTCATACTGCTAAAACGTCACTGGAGTTTTAAAAATAAATCCATTATGACCATTTGCGCAAAATGTAATAATGTAATAAATGTGGGGAAAGAAAACATTATCAACTCCATTGTGTTTAAAATGTTTTATTATTCAGATTTTTTTCTATTTAATGCAACCTATCTACTGTATGACTTCTTCAGGGGTTGAGAAGTGATTCCCAACCATTTCTGGATCATGGCCCACTTGAAAATCTCTAAAGTGTTCACAGCCCACCCATCTGACAGTAGGCTGCCGTGCCGTGTTAAGTGGCCAGATGGGTGTGCCGCGTGCATTTTCAGAGAGTGTTTAAACAGATTTTGACTTTTGAATTGTTTTTTATATTAACTTTGTAATATTAATACTTGTATAATCAATACATTCTTAGTGTTTTACCAATTATTTGGGGGCCCATCTGCAATATCCTGACAGCCCACTAATGGGCCCTGGCCCACAGTTTGGGAATCACTGCTCTAGTGGATTCTGGTATCAGAACAAGATTACATTCCTCCTGGACCTGGCTGCCAGATGTTCATTGTTTTACACCCTTTTATGCCCAGCCAGCAGGGCTGTACTGGACTTTGCAGAGCAAGAAGACACACACACACACACACACACACACACACACACACACACACACACACACACACACACACACACACACACACACACACACACACACACACACACACACACACACACACACACACACACACACACACACACACACACACACACACACACACACACACACACACACACACACACACACACACACACGCACGCACACACAAACGCAAGATGAGTTGATGTATTCATAAGCTCTGAGTTCCCATACAGTGTTTATTAGCTCTGGTAGCTCTCTGCTACATTCCACTCTTTACTGTACATATCTGTGTGTTTTTACTCGGCACTTATATATTGCATACTTTGATCAAAAATAAAGAATTGCGGATTGTTTATTTACACGGTATCCAATCACTGTTGTTATATAAAGCACCTCTTAAATTTGGACCATCTGTGTTCCAATACCAAGTTACATAGGTCCAGTAGTTCTTGAGGCACATAGGACATTCATTCATGAAAAAGCATAAGAAGATGAAATAGACTAGACGTTTGTGGTTCTACACAAACTTTGTGCCTTCGTACAGCCAACACTGTGACTAATAACCTTGTATTTATGCATTCCAATGCATATATTGTATGAAATTATCATATTATCAAAACCACATTATTCAGGATCATCACAATATGCTGCATTATATTAGCGGTGGCATTACTGAACGTCACTACTGAATGAAAGGAACATTTGTTTGCATCTGTAAATGCATCGGAATGTATCTGAATTTAAAGATCAGCTGGCACATTGTGTATTTCACTGGATGCTGTGCCAACAATCAGTATGTGCTTTTGTCCCTTGTCATAGAGCTGATTTTCCAACAATAAAGACAATATCATGCTTTTCTCTGTTGAAAAGGGTGACCTACTGGATGGTATGATCTTGTGGCAGACAGGGATGCAGGCCCTTTCGAGTGGATGCCCTTTTGGAATAATTGAAAAACCACAGCAATGTGAGGGTTGAATGGGGATGAGTGTGTTATACTTAGTTGTGCACCAGTGTCACACACCGGAAATAGACGATCTACTAGGTTGGCTTTTGTCAGCGCGGGACATGGCACAGAACGAACAAAGTAGTATAAATCAGGCATAACTTGCTCACGGGAGTTAATCAAATAGATATTCAGACAATCAGGGTCATGGAGAACGTGACCACCAAATTGATTGAGCAAAAATGTAGTCAATTAAAACTACAAAACTGAACTATCAATTAAATTAACAACATTTAGACTGACCAAAGAATATCTTTACCCCTATTTTAAACATTAATGCGATTTCCTCTACGGTTTTGGCTAATATGTTTTACTTTCGTACATTTACTTTTATCAATGACCCAAACATGCCTACATGTTTCACCAGATGCTTTGATAAATATCCAGAAATCTTTTTATTTTATTTTGACACTAGACAGGGACTGGGGAGATTCTCTCACTAGAGATGCACATCTACATACAGTGCAGTTTCTTGTATCACCTCCAGAGGTCAGTGTGAATGTGACCTAATCATTTTTACACCAGACATTGCATCATGACCCTGACAATATGATTACTACTGCCTGCACTAGTTAGTTTACATTAGATGCAACAAGACCACTTTATCATAGATGATGAAGACACTGACTGATCTATGTTTGAACGCCATCTAAAGCCTAATTTATATTTTTGTGCATGATGGTGTCACTCGCCAAAATTATTAAGAAGATAATGCAAAATGAGTTTTTTTTTCTTTCTTTCTTTCCATCATGCGACAAAGTATAATTTTGGTTTTAAGTTATTTCAGAAACACTATACTTATTTAACATCATCAGATTCAACTTCAAGGCCATTAGAGGTTTACAGGTGCAAAAGACTGGGTAGAATTATTTGCTGTACAAGCTCCCAACTTTTGCAGTTTCAAGAAAGGGGTAAAGAATAGAAAGCAAGACAGAAACAAGGAAAACAAATCATCATCTCTTTTGTGACCAAATCTTTTATTGGCAGGAGCTTTCATGTGCATACTGTACAATACATATGTCCATATAATGTACCCCATAAATGTCTTTTATGTAACACCTTCACCTTTTATGCCCCCCTTTCCCCTCCCCCAAAACAAAACGTATTACTTTCCTTATCCTTATAACCCCATCCACTACCTTTCACATCATCACAATCTTAAGCCCATGTAGGCTTAAAGTGACTCATACAGTAGGTTAGTTCTATCTGAGCCAAAAGAAACCCACCAGTTAATAAGACATTCAAAAGAAGAAAGGAAGTGTCATACAGGGTTTCAGGAAGCAATCTCTAGTTCACCTAACACAGTACCCTCACATAACCACAACCGCGTGGTTATATAGCCGTTATAAAATTTTCACCATTTCCATGACTCAGAATATCGACACGAGTGTGTGTGTGTGTGTGTGTGTGTGTGTGTGTGTGTGTGTGTGTGTGTGTGTGTGTGTGTGTGTGTGTGTGTGTGTGTGTGTGTGTGTGTGTGTGTGTGTGTGTGTGTGTGTGTGTGTGTGTGTGTGTGTGTGTGTGTGTGTGTGGCCATGCATACAGGAAGTTCTCGTTCTAGCAAGGTTGGTATGTGCTCCACTGCAAGGTACAATACATTTATGTAAGTTTCAAAAGGTCATATTTTCAGCCAATTGAAAAGGAAAAGGAATCACAAAAAAGAAAAAAAAGCTTTGTGTTGACTATTAACTGTATTTTTTGAAGCTCAAGAGACCTTAATGGAGGCGTACTCTGAATGTTCCTCCTGTAAGGCCGTAGTATGCTGGGCTCTGCTGGAGGTCTCAGAGGGCAGATGGTGGATGGCAGAATATACTACGTAGCCTGACCCTGGACCACTTCTCACTGTGTTGTCTTCATGCTGACCTGCATCTGTCTTCAGAGAATGCGCTGTCCCCGTGTGACTGTGAATGTAGTTGTCGTACAGATTGGAGCTGGTCTGGTGCAAAACGGAGCAGAAGGACAAGTGTCCTTGGGCAGGTCTGGCAGCGTCAGGGTGGACATCTCCTATGAGATCACACAAGGAAAAACAGTTCCATAAAAGTAGTTTTTTGCAATTTAGCTTTGGGAAGTCCATTGAGAACTACTTAACACCAATCAAATACGTGCTCCATCCCTTACCTGTCCCAGGGATTTGTTGTTACTTGTTAATCCTGTGGAGGGTGAAAAAGGAGCACATTAAAGTTGCATTTATACTCTGATTTATGACGTTGTCACTCGCCAAAGATACTTACAAGCTCACAATGTATGACGGAGTATAAATCCTTAAAATGATTCAGGGTTTAGGTAATAAGATCTAGAAATTCTATGATACTGATCGAGCTTGTGAATTTATATGAAACCATAACAACCTACCTTTAAAACTATTAAATCTCAACAGGGTGAGCATTATCACTATGAAGACCAGAAGCACTATGCTAATACAGATGGACCTGTAGGGTAACCAGGACAGAGTTGCAGGTTCCTCATTGTTTGGAGAATCGCCTGTGAATTAATAAATATAAATAAAATAGATCTTAGTGTACATGAAAATACATTCAAATGTAAATGTACTGTGTATACAACATGTTATGTTTATCTTTGAAGTCCCATGACAGCCTATAGACAAGAAAAATGCTCTTACTTGTTTTGGTGTTGGACATTTCAAGCTGGTATGTGTCTACATAGAATGATATAGGACACATCATGCAGAGGTAATGAGCATATATTTTTCAACTTGTATTTTTTTTGTCATACAATGCAAAACTTCGAGCTACCCACCTGACACAGAAACATTGACTGCATGGCTGACGGCTGTAGCACTATCTTTGGATCCTTTTGGTTCACATCTGTACATGCCATCGTCATGCATGGAAATCCGTTTGAAGTCCAAAAATGAAGTCAGTTTGCCTGTTGAACTGCTGTGAACTTGTCTCATCTTTATGTTCTCAGTATTATTCATCTGTTTACATAGGCATATCCATGTCCAGGATTTTACACCAGGTGATATTTAACAACTTCCCACAGGCTTCCACGGTGCAGTTGACAGTCAGGCGATGTTGTGGGACAGCTTTCAACACCGTGCCTCTCCTGACATTTATCTTAACTTCACAGGAAGGGATTGAGTCTGTGAATCAAAGCATCTCAATTATGGTCTAATGACAAAGTGAATACTGTCTTGAAATCTTATTGATGGGGCATAATGATGTATTTAACAGGTAAAAAAACATAATGCAAATGTTACAGTGTTTAGTCACCATAAAATGAATCCCTCAATTAATTTGTTAAAAACATATTTTAACACATTGTATTCAAGTCACAATTAAAGTATCTGTGTTAATTCAACTCAGAGTGTGTACAAATGGAGCCACATAAAGGGTTTATGTGGTTCCATTTTGCACACTCTCTGAGGTAAATAACAGTATGGATTTTAGAGTGTATGATTCACATTTTATAATAAACAGAAATGTGGAATGTTAAACAGTCTATACCCGAACGTTATCAATATATGTTGTATCAATATAATGTGACACGAGAAGTTTAAACTGCTTTTTACACCATATAATTTCCTATCTAGTCTAGACTAGACTGGTAGAGGTGACGTCTTACCATGATGTTTCCCATGGATGAACAGAGGTGACGGGATCCATAGTGCTAGGATGACACAGCCAGTCAACAATGTATCCATCAGGGTGGACATACTGTACTGTAGCCTTATTTTTAACTCTATGACTGTAGCACACGTGTGTGACCTAACACCTTACACATCAATTTATACTGTACTTACTGCATGTGACACTTGTACAATAATCCCCCTCCTGCACCCCACTCTGGTTTCCACTTCCTGTCACATACCACAGACCAGCCGGAAGGTTCTTTTACTTTTACTTTACTGTAGCAAATGTTTAGTCATCAATGTTTCATGTCTCTTGTAAAACAATACACACATGCTAAATCTGGCCACTGGTAGTCATAATGAATAATGTTTATATCAATTAAATTAACAACATTTAGACCAACCAAGGAATATCTTTACTGATTTCCTCTATGACTTTGGCTACTATGTTTTGCTTATATACATTTACTTTTATCAAAGACCCAAACCATGCCTAAGCCTACATGTTTCACCAGATACTTTGACAAATATTCAGAAATCTTTTTACTATTATTATTATTATTATTATTATTATTATTATTATTATTATTATTATTATTATTACTCTCCGCAGGAGAGTATTGTTTTCACTTTCTAAATATGACACACCGATTGGTCAAGCCTCACGTGACACGTGACAATACGGTGAAATACTGTATAAATACATGGCGTCACTTTGACAGTGTCTCTGCCACTGTCAAAGTGAGGTAAGACAGGAACCATCACGAAATGGCTGCATGGCTGATACATAATTGGCAGATAGGACAGATAGGACACTTATATAGACAGGAGGGATATGACACTTACACAGACGGATAGGACACTTACAGTACACAGACAGGACGGATAGGACACTTATACAGACAGGACGGATAGGACACTTATACAGACAGGACGGATAGGACACTTATACAGACAGGACGGATAGAACACTTACACAGACAGGACGGATAGGACACTTACATAGACAGGAGGGATATGACACTTACACAGACAGGACGGATAGGACACTTACAGTATACAGACAGGACGGATAGGACACTTACAGTATACAGACAGGACGGATAGGACACTTATACAGACAGGAGGGATAGGACACTTACACAGACAGGAGGGATAGGACACTTACATAGACAGGACGGATAGGACACTTATACAGACAAGACGGATAGGACACTTATACAGACGGATAGGACACTTATACAGACAGGACGGATCGGACACTTATACAGACAGGATGGATAGGACAGTTAGAACATAAGAATTAGAATATTCCCAACATTCCCAACACAAGTCTGGTAAGAGTGAGGTAAGACAGGAACAATCACGAAATGGTTGAGAAATGGCGGATACTGTAACAATTGGATAGGACACTTACACAGACAGGACGGATAGGACACTTACACAGACAGGACGGATAGGACACTTACATAGACAGGACGGATAGGACACTTATACAGACAGGAGGGATAGGACACTTATACAGACAGGACGGATAGGACACTTATACAGATAGAACATTCCCAACATTCCCAACAGCGGAGAGTTGTGCTCCGAGGAGCACTTTTTCTAGTTATTATTATTATTATTATTTTACACTGGACAGGGGAGATTCTCTCACTAGAGATGCTGCATGTAAACACGTCACATATTGAAATAAACATCTACATACAGTTTCTTGTATCACCTTCAGAGGTCAGTGTGAATGTGACCTGTAATTTTTACACCACACAATGCATCATGATCCTGACAGTGTGATTACTGCCTGCACTAGTTGTAGTTTACATTAGATGCAACAAGACCACTTTATCATAGATGATGAAGACACCGACTGATCTATGTTTGTACAGTACGTCATCTAAAGCCTAATTTATATTTTGGTGCATCATGGTGTCACTCGCCAAAATTATTAAGAAGATAATGCCACATGAGTTTTTTTAATTTTCTTTCTTTCTTTCCATCATGCGACAAAGTATAATTTGGGTTTTAAGTTATTTCAGAAACACTATACTTATTTAACATCATCAGATTCAACTTCATGGCCATTAGAGGTTTACAGGTGCAAATGACTGGGTAGAATTATTTGTTGTGCAAGCTCCCAACTTTTGCAGTTTCAAGAAAGGGGTAAAGAAAAGAGAAAGCAAGAAAGACACAAGGAAAACAAGTCATCATCTCTTTTGTGACCAAATATTTTATTGGCAGGAGCTTTCATGTGCATATACATGCACAATACATACTGTATATCCATATAATGTACCCCCATAAATGTATTTTATGTAACACCTTCACCTTTTCTGCCCCCCCTTCCCCTCCCCCAAAACAAAATGTAATACTTTCCTTATCCTTAACCCCATCCACTACCTTTCACATCATCACAATCTTAAGCCCATGTAGGTTTAAAGTGACTCATACAGTTAGGTCTACCTGAACCAAAAGAAACCCACCAGTTAAAAAGAAGACATTGAAAAGAAGAAAGGAAGTGTCATACAGGGTTTCAAGAAAGCAATCTCTAGTTCACCTAACACAGCACCCTCACATAACCACAACCGCGTGGTTATATAGCCGTTATAAAATTTTCACCATTTCCATGACTCCGAATATCGACACGAGTGTGTGTGTGTGTGTGTGTGTGTGTGTGTGTGTGTGTGTGTGTGTGTGTGTGTGTGTGTGTGTGTGTGTGTGTGTGTGTGTGTGTGTCTGTGTGTCTGTGTGTGTGTGTGTGTGTGTGTGTGTGTGTGTGTGTGTGTGTGTGTGTGTGTGTGTGTGTGTGTGTCCATGCATACAGGAAGTTCTCGTTCGGGTACTCCACTGCAAGGTGCAATACGTCTATGTAAGTTTCAAAAGGTCATATTTTCAGCCAATTGAAAAGGAAAAGGAATCACTTGTAAAAAAGAAAAAAAAGCTTTGTGTTGACTATTAACTGTATTTTTGAAGCTCATGAGACTTTAATGGAGGCGTACTCTGAATGTTCCTCCTGTAAGGCCGTAGTATGCTGGGATCTGCTGGATGTCTCAGAGGGCAGATGGTGGATGGCAGAATATACTACGTAGCCTGACCCTGGACCACTTCTCACTGTGTTGTCTTCATGCTGACCTGCATCTGTCTTCAGAGAATGCGCTGTCCCCGTGTGACTGTGAATGTAGTTGTCGTACAGATTGGAGCAGGCCTGGTGCAAAACAGGAGCAGAAGGACAAGTGTCCTTGGGCAGGTCTGGCAGCGTCAGGGTGGACATCTCCTATGAGATCACACAAGGAAAAACAGTTCCATAAAAGTATTTTTTTGCAATTTAGCTTTGGGAAGTCCATTGAGAACTACTTAACACCAATCAAATACGTGCTCCATCCCTTACCTGTCCCAGGGATTTGTTGTTACTTGTTAATCCTGTGGAGGGTGAAAAAGGAGCACATTAAAGTTGCATTTATACTCTGATTTAAGACGTTGTCACTCGCCAAGAATACTCACAATGTATGACACAGTGTAAATACTTAAAATGATTCAGGGTTTAGGTAATACAATCTAGAAATGCTATGATACTGATCGAGCTTGTGAATTAATATGAAACCATAACAACCTACCTTTAAAACTATTAAATCTCAACAGGGTGACCATTGTCACTATGAAGACCAGAAGCACTATGCTGATACAGATGGACATGTAGGGTAACCAGGACAGAGTTGCAGGTTCCTCATTGTTTGGAGAATCGCCTGTGAATTAATAAATAAATAAAATAGATCTTAGTGTACATGAAAATACATTCAAATGTAAATGTACTGTGTATACAACATGTTATGTTTATCTTTGAAGTCCCATGACAGCCTATAGACAAGAAAAATCCTCTTACTTGTTTTGGTGTTGGACATTTCAAGCTGGTATGTGTCTACATAGAATGATATAGGACACATCATGCAGAGGTAATGAGCATATATTTTTCAACTTGTATTTTTTTGTCATACAATGCAAAACTTCGAGCTACCCACCTGACACAGAAACATTGACTGCATGGCTGACGGCTGTAGCACTATCTTTGGATCCTTTTGGTTCACATCTGTACATGCCATCGTCATGCATGGAAATCCGTTTGAAGTCCAAAAATGAAGTCAGTTTGCCTGTTGAACTGCTGTGAACTTGTCTCATCTTTATTTTCTCAGTATTATTAATCTGTTTACATAAAGGCATATCCATGTCCAGGATTTTACACCAGGTGATATTTAACAACTTCCCACAGGCTTCCACGGTGCAGTTGACAGTCAGGCGATGTTGTGGGACAGCTTTCAACACTGTGCCTCTCCTGACATTTATCTTAACTTCACAGGAAGGGATTGAGTCTGTGAATCAAAGCATCTCAATTATGGTCTAATGACAAAGTGAATACTGTCTTGAAATCTTAACGATGGAGCATAATGATGTATTTCACTGGTAAAAAAAACATAATGCAAATGTTACAGTGTTTAGTCACCGTAAAATGAATGCCTCAATTCATTTGTTAAAACATATGTTTAAACAATTTTATTCAAGTCACAATTAAATCATCTGTGTTAATTTAACTCAGAGTGTGTACAAATGGAGCCACATAAAGGGTTCATGTGGTTCCATTTTGTACACTCTCTGAGGTAAATAACAGTATGGATGTTACAGTGTATGATTCACATTTTATAATAAACAGAAATGTGCAAGGTTAAACAGTCTATACCCCAACGTTATCAACATTTGTATATAATGTGACAGAATACGTTTAAACTGCTTTTTACACAACATATTATCCTATACTTAGGCCTAGACCAGGGGTCTGGTCTAGACTGTTAGAGGGCTTACCATGATGTTTCCCATGGATGAACAGAGGTGACAGGATCCATAGTGCTAGGATGACATAGCCAGACAACAATGTATCCATCAGGGGGGACATACTGTACTGTAGCACACGTGTGCTTACACCAGCTCATACTGTACTTACAGCATGTGACACTATACAATAATCCGCCACCTGCACCCCACTCTGCTACACTCTGGTTTCCACTTCCTGTCCTCCCACATACTGTACCACAGACCAGCCTGACAGTTCTTTTACTTTACTGATGTTGAAATGACAGTTTCACATACATATGCAAACTTTGGGCTTTGAACATTTATATTAATTTAACATAATACCACATGGCAAAATAGTATGATGGTTTGTACCGTGGGTGCCATTTTGCACACATGTTGAATGCAAGTTGCGATGACAATAGGGGGCAAAACAGAAGTGTCACAAAGTGTAAAGGTATATTCTACACTTGCTTGATCTGAGGAGCCTGATAGACTTCTTGTTAGAAGAAGAATTCATAGCATTGCAAAGGTATGGTCCACACCTTCCTCACTAATAGTTTGCTGTTGCTCTTCACAGGCTGTGTAGGCCTATTGCACATGCACATAGCCTTTGGAGATTCAGTAACCAACGGTTCTCGGGCCATGTGACCGATAAGCTCCTGTTACCAGAGTGTGAGGCACCTTGATGTAGACTAGAGTACAAGTACAGTATAACACCTGGACATGATGCTGTAATATATGTCGCAGGGACTTACCTCCAAGCCAACCTTTGATGCTGAGTGCCAAGCAGGGAGGCATTGGGTATTATTTTATAATGTTTGGTATCACTCGGCGGCGGACTAACCAATCTCAGGGAAGACAGCCGGACAATCTAATGACAAGGGAGGAAAAAGATTAAAATTGTGTAATTTATTTGTTCAAAGACACCAATTATGTCTCACTCAGGATGACATAAGAAATAAAGTTAGTTGCAAGTTGACAACTTAAGAAATTTAGGTTGATGTAGCTATATCAGTTGAACTTACTTTACTGTAGCCTACCTCTGAGTCAATTCTTTTCACCTCTAAGTCTGACATTCTTGAAATAAGTAGCCTAGGGCCAATTATATGAAGATAGGTTGAAAATGGGTGAAGTGGACGTTTAAGTTCAGTAACTGTGATAACAGTACCCCCTGGTGTTTAAAATATATTTGTATAAACCTAGTTCCTTTAGTCTCAGCATTTTTATGCAATTAAATGCTTGTATTGCATCCATCTGAGTTCTCAGTCACGGTCACGTTATCTCTAGAGGTATCCACAGGCATAGAGTTTGTGATAGTCTTGGCTGATAGATTCAGTCAGGTGTAGGCATAATATACGCTATCACTTTATCCTCCTAAGACCCGGCCTATTAAACAATCGACTCTGTTCCTGGTCCCCCTCTTTTTCTCTCCTCTAAACTTGAACTTTGTATCATAACGGGCATAGTACATAACAAAAAGGGACTCCACACATAAGTAAAATGGCCAAAAATGAAATGTATTTAAATTGAAATGTAAACTAAATAGGAATGAACATAAACAACAATGGTGTGTGGGTAAATGGTAATCAGTAGTGTCTGCAGTGTATGGACGAGTGGAGTGTGCTGTATGCGTGTGTGTGAATGTAAACTGAAAATAAGGCAGGAACTCAAACAAAAGGGTAGCTGCTCACTGGAGGAGGAGAAGAAACGTGTCAGACTTCTGGGTTTACCCTGATTGCCTCCAGGTGAGGCCCAGTGTCTGACGACCCACAGGCCGTCACAGCTTGTAAATCTGCTATTTTCTGTGAATGTTAAACATTAGAATAGTGAAATGAATGAAATGAAATGAAATGAATGAAAGCCCAGAATAAGTTTAGGTGGATAATGTATGCACTCTTTTTGAAGGTCAGCCAGTCTGGTGCAGTCTTCTATTGGCCACCGTGATTTGGAGCAGTCCTTGGCCTTTCATGTGTGCTTGCAAACCTGCATCATTGTGGATGACCTGCAGATGCGGATGATGTATCTCTGGCCTCGAGCAGGGATCCAAGGCGGACCAAGGAAAGGGACGCTCCCATGTCAATAAGGGCCTGGGCCTGGCACTTGATATAATTCAGCTCATTGATCATTGAGCTGATAATTTTCTTCCACCCGTTCTGCTTGTCTCACGATGATGTGGGCATTCAGAGCCCAGTTGGCCGGTCATGGGCCGGACAGATGAACATGCTCTCAAAGTTTCACTAAGAGCGTCCACTGAAATAGATTATGTATGGAGACAGAGAGGTGTAATGACATGCAGCTACCAGGGTTCCCCATCTCTTTATTTGCATGTGTCTGACACAGAGACACTCAAGTACTCTGTCAAAAAGCTTCTGATATAAACCACTTTCAACCTCGTCCATATTTTGGGCATGTCATAGGCAAAACATAAAGACAGGTCTATTTTCACTATTTGTCATACAACAAAATATATAGGGTTTAAGTGAATAGAAAATGTCTATGTGCTACTAGAGAAAAACCTTTGAAACCACGGTTTGTGCCTGTTCATATGTTTGACACATTAATGCCTTATACGTATGATCATGTATAACACTTTTATGCTTGACACAAAAAAGGACAGTGAAATACTTTAGAATTTCCACTGATGGTGAAAAGTGAAGTAATCATGTGTGAGGGGAAAAGTCACGCAATTACTTCCTCATCACTGCACGACCATGCAAATCAGACGATAGTGACAAGAACAAATACCTGTTTATATGAGCTTTTCCAACAGGTTTGTGTGCTTGTATGCATTTGTGTTTGTATGTGTTGCATGAACTGTTAGAAAGCACAGGAAATCTAAAATCACACAAACAGTCTCTCTCTCTCTCTCTCTCTCTCTCTCTCTCTCTCTCTCTCTCTCTCTCTCTCTCTCTCTCTCTCTCTCTCTCTCTCTCTCTCCCTCCCTCCCTCTCCCCCCCCTCCCTCTCTCTCTCTGTGGTCCCTGTCAGATGTGTCCTGTTTCTAAACACTAGCATGTTTCTAGAGACAGCTCAGACAACAGTGTCAAGAGCAGTGTCAGGCAGACAGTGGCTCTGAAACTCTGCCTCTGGGGTCGGCAACACCACCCGAGCACTGGCTCTGCCAACTGGTGCTACAGTACCTGGCACTGTCTGACATACACGACTACTGTACAACTGAGTCATCCGGAGCCGCCTGCAATACCATGGGAAACTGCATTTCAGGAGCACGGTAAGTGATCATAAACATTTACTGTGTATGTGCACAGTACACACACACACACACACACACACACACACACACACACACACACACACACACACACACACACACACACACACACACAGATGGATAGATCAGATAGACGTTTATTGATCCTGAGTGAAATTCAGGTGTCATAACAGTAGGCATGAAACACATACTGTATACAGGTACAGTGAGAGTAGATCGATATGAAATAGGAGTAAGGCAATCATTAAAATTAGGAAAATATATAATTTAAAAGAGAAGAATGGCCTGGCCTTCAGGGTTAGCATAAAGTGTGAACCATTTATAGACGTGAATATAGACATAGGCATCATGTAATTAATATAAATATAGGCATAAGCATTATGTGCAATCTAAATCTATGTGGATATACGTGCAGAATATCAACAGTGGATATGATGTGAGGCCAGCTACAAAGTGAGAATATGGCTACTATTCTAATGCTCATATTAACTACTTTCAAAAGCTATTAGGGGCTAAATAACTTGGTGAAATTGAGGCACTGTCCCTGTCCTTTAATTTTTCAAGCTGGTGAGTGCTATCATACATCTACAGGATGTTGTGTTCATGGGGTCACATTTACTATCTCCACAGCACTATTACTGTGCAGGAATTTGACGTCATACTGCACTGTGCCATCACTGCTGTTTAGGCACAAGCACAGAGAAGTAGTGGTTTTATGCATATCAAAAGACCTTCCGGTAGCAGCATAACCACGTCGACCGGTTGGGTTGTGGAGGAAACACAGCCGTGGGGGGATGTATCGCATCTAAATCACACCTTTATGTTCATTTCCTATGCAGAAGAAATCACTTTAGTGATTAACCATGCAACTCAAATGAATAATGGAAATAGTGAGACCATGCCTTGAAACCTTCTTTGTCCAAAACCTTTTCTTTTCAGGAAATGGAAAGAACATGTAATGGATAGTTAGTATTTAGTTTTATCTATTTACTTTTCATTGGTTAAATATTAGTAAAACCCAAGACACGCTTAACCACTTTCATTTACAAACTTTACAACAATAGCAAAAAAGAACAGATCTATAAGCCACATCATGACGCGTTGACACAAAAAACAAGTTGAAGTATGCTGATACAAGGTTTCTGACAGACAGCAAGTTAATTGATAAGTTAGTTGGACTGGATGACTACTGATGCTGTGATCTCATCATTGTGATTTTCCCTTTGGCTTTTTACAGGAAAAAGACAAAGGTTGAAGGTAACATCACACTTGTATGAACTAATTAAATTATGTTGTATAATGTAGGCTATTACTTGCCTGAAGATTTATAAGTTGCCTGATATCATTTATTAATTTAGGTGTTATTCTTCTCCTTGCAGGGAATGAGGGGCAAGCTGGAAATGACACAGATGAGAAGGTACAATATATAGAGTATACACCTGTCAGTCA
Source organism: Gymnoscopelus microlampas (assembly GCF_963454915.1). Lineage (NCBI taxonomy): Eukaryota > Metazoa > Chordata > Actinopteri > Myctophiformes > Myctophidae > Gymnoscopelus > Gymnoscopelus microlampas. The sequence goes on along the minus strand of NC_139954.1, from coordinate 19,685,998 downwards.
AACCTCTGTCGTCAAAGCATAGAGTCTGCTTTTGAACACAGCACGACATTACAGTATTTAGATCTGTGTGTGTGTGTGTGTGTGTGTGTGTGTGTGTGTGTGTGTGTGTGTGTGTGTGTGTGTGTGTGTGTGTGTGTGTGTGTGTGTGTGTGTGTGTGTGTGTGTTTGTTTGTTTGTTCCTGGACGACAGATAAACAAGCCCTTGTCATCCGTGACATGAATATGGAAACATTGTACCTGGCTATATATAGTAAGGTTGTGATAATTGAGGTTCTAGATTTGCATGCTTGGTACACATTGGTCGCTAAAACTGTAGGGCTACTCATTTTATCCAGAGAAGACACAGTTTTGAGTGGTTAGTTGCTGTCAAACTGCAGCAACAGTGTGTGTGTGTGTGTGTGTGTGTGTGTGTGTGTGTGTGTGTGTGTGTGTGTGTGTGTGTGTGTGTGTGTGTGTGTGTGTGTGTTTGTTTGTGCAATAGCACTGCATATAAATGAGAGAGACATGGATTTGATTAGGACTCAAAATGTTGATTCTCATTCTCAGGAAGAAAGGTCGTCTGCTGAGGATGTGACGTACACCACTATCGACCACGGCAACAGCAATACACCGGACGTGACGTACACCACTATCGACCACGGCAACAGCAATACACCAGCAGTCATCAGGGACTCCCAAGTTGACTGTGACTATGCCATAGTTAACATTCCCTCCAAACAAAACTCCAGCCCTGAAACCAAACCCTCAACCGCAGAAGACTGTGGAGATGATTATGTTCTGATGGGGTAATGCAGTGACAAAGGGCTCCATGGACAGAAAAGACAGGGGGAGGTAGCTTATACATTACAATACAGAGGCTAGGTTTTATAGTAAATTTAATCTGATCTCAGCCTTGAAGGCAAAACTGACAAAATGAATGTGTACTTCATACGGGAAACATCATCTGACCCAGTGGTTCCCAAACGGTGTGCCGTGGCACACATCCTTTCAACTCTGAGGCAACCCCAGAGTAGAACACAGCTGCCGTGGTTCCTCACTGAGAGAGTGGGCAGATGACCCAGATGATGTGTCTGTCTGACCTGTTTACAGAGGAAACGTACCCCACAGAAGAATCAACGTGGGGCTTGTGGTAACATATTGTTTCCTTGAAATGTATAGCGAAAGGCTCAGCCTCCAGTAGCTCTGGCAATTGTTTCTTTTTTTTTAATGGTTTCTTTAGTGTTGATTATTTTACCTTTGTATTGTTGCTTTTTTATTAAATGACTTGTTTATCATTCACCCATATTGATGGTGTTCATTTCTCACAGGGAAGATGAAGGGAGGTAGGACACATCCTTTGATGCTAATTACTGAGTGTACTGTATGCAAACACTGAAAACCGGATGATAATCCAGTTTATACTTCATTGTATGATGTATCGCTTGCCGGAAAAAAAAGGAATGTTTTCAGGTGACCATGATACTGACCATGATAAAGAAGAAAAGAGTAGCTGCTGATGCCAAACTAGACAGACTAGGCTGCCTTCTTCAGGGTGCTGACCATGATACCGACATGATACTGACCATGATACTGACCATGATACGGAGCATGATACTGACCATGATACTGACATGATACTGAGCATAATACTGACATGATACTGACATGATACTGACCATGATACTGACCATGATACTGACATGACACTGACCATGATACAATTTACAATTTAAACATTTAGCAGATGCTCTTTGTCCAGAGTGACTTAAACTAAAGCTAGGTAAACACATAATGCATAGAGACAGTGTAGTGCCTCAATAATGTAGGATAAGGTAATTCTAAGAACCTAGCATCAGTCTAAACAGTATAATATATTGTTTTAAATGATACTGACATGACATTATAATTGGGTGTGGGGAGCGCTAAGGGACCTCAATATTCGATAGGGGGCATTAAAAAGTTTGAGGAACATTGGTCTAGAGTAGACTAGAGGAAGAAGGATGTTCCAGTCACTACCAGCAGATGGCAGAGCAGTGCTTCCTATAACCTCATGAACAAGCTCTGTTGATGCCATTTAATGCCATTGCATCAGCTTTTGTTTTTCCTGTTAGAACAGAAAAAAACGAATACAAAATAAAGACCTTTGTAAAGTTACCATGAACGATACTAACAATATACTCCATAATATGTCCCCAGTTCCTCAGGTGCCACTCATTTCATCATAAATTCCTCCTGTATACTGTACTGCTCTTTGCAAAGTTAAGCAACATCTGAATAGCTATCATTAATATAAATACACATTTATTATTTATAGAAATACATAATACATGCATACGATACACACATCAATATACAAAAGTATACACATTTTTCAGATTTGAGATTGTAACAGAATTGCACTTTTATATCCATGTGATGATTTAGGTCTTCTTAAGAGTCTTCTAAAAGCTCATGTATGGTGGTGCACGCAAATCCATAGCACCATAACAATCTATCAGTCTATAGTCTTGCAAGGCATGCTGTGAGATACCTGCAGGTGACTGTTAGTCATCATCGAACAACAACAACAACAACAACACACATGTGGTATTGTTGTCTGTATGGTGACTTGATATGGATTGCATGTGCTGTGCACAGGTAAGCCACTGTGACAGTGGGCTACTGTAGGTGGATCCCTGTTCCATCATGAGTCATTCGAAGAGAAATACCTTCAGCAGCTTCCGTCTCTCAGCTCAAGTCTTTTATGATAAAGCCCACCCACTTTACTACCATTCTCAGTTTCATCAGCAGAGGCGTGTGAGCGTAATTGCCTGTGTGTGTGTGTGTGTGTGTGTGTGTGTGTGTGTGTGTGTGTGTGTGTGTGTGTGTGTGTGTGTGTGTGTGTACACACGCGTGTGCGTGAGAGAGATAAAGAGACAGAAAAAGAAACAGACTTTCATGTGAACAGATCTGCAGATGAGTTGTAGATAGAGTTCACACGTTGAACATAGCTGGCATATGGCTCCACTTCTTCCACCTCCTCCGTCTGAAAAAGCATGAGATAAAAGAAAAGATGTAAAGAAAACACACAACAACATGTTCATCAACTATGAGTGGTTCTAAACCCTTTTAATTTCAAGGACCCCGAGTTTGATATGCATTAGCCAAAGGGCCCCCATTTCATATGATTTTTTTTTAGAGATTTTTTTTGGGGGCTTTTTTATGCCTTTATTTTTTAGAGGGGGATAGGGAAAGTAGGCTAACAGGAAACGGGGAGAGAGATGGGGGGGTGACACGCAGCAAAGGTCGTCGGGAACGGGAGTCGAACCCGCGACCAGGGGCGTCACAGGGGGGGGTGTAAGTGGGACTGAGTTACTAGGGCAAATTTTTTTTTTAAAAATTGGTCTTTTTTAAAGAAAAAAAATCTTAGGGGGGCCCACAGTGAATCTTTTTCCCCAGGGCCCAGAATTTGGTGCTACGCCCCTGCCCGCGACACGCTGTCTGGCTGGCATTGCAGCCTAGGGTGCCTGGACCGTCACGCTACGGCCCAGGCCATTTCATATTATTTTTATCCCCAAAATCCTCAGTGTTAATGATTGAACAACTGTACACTACTACTGCGTTCATAGTTACAAATCCTTAAACGTCCATTTGGATCAATTAGCTGGGGACCCTCTGGAACCCTGTGAACTACTCCTGGGGGTCCCTGGACCCCTTGAGAACCAATGATCAGTGAACATAACTATCAAATAAATTGTACAATAGGTTGCAAGAATGCCCTACCGGTGGAGATTTGGCCTCAGATGGTGTAGTGGGATTAGACTTCCAACAATGCCTGACAACGACAGAGACAAAAACCATCACAGTGCCACCAACGCTCATGGCAATATTTCCAATTCATAACTATGAAATTGTTTGTCATACCTGATCACAATTAGGTTTCTTTGTGTGAAGTACAAAAGTCCCAGTAAAATCCCAATTACACTGACTGCTAGCAAAGTGATCAGAAGCCATCCGAGAAGAGGACTAGCTGGCGAGGCTGAAATTGAACAGATTAAATTAGACACTAATCTATTGGACGTCATTATCTACTGAGTTATGATGACATCTATCCATCTTTGGATATTTCAATGGTGCTGCAAATTATTGAATGGAAATTTTCAAAATGATATATTAAAAAAACAGTTGCTATCTTTCTGTGTCATTTCCATTCTATGCAAAAGGCATGAATAGCCTTAGAACTATTTGTACTCTTACAGCCAAACCGTAGGCCTACCTGTGGAGGCTTGTGGCGTGATGATTTTAGCCGTGTCCCAAAATGGGTGGTGAATAGCACAGGTCAGGTTATCGATGGCTTCTCCCTCTCGGAGATCTAGCTGGCTTTTCACTGTGTATAATCCATCTGGGTGATGCAGGGTGTCCACTCTAGGTACGGGTGAGTCATTTTCCATGTTCACCCAGACAATGGTGGCAGCAGGTTTCCCCCTTTCAGCTAAACACACAGCCACCCTCCTGCCATCCTGCAACTGCAGCGTGGCTGACACATGGGGAGGGACTGGACAGGACAGAAAGATTCACTAAATAAGTCAGACAACACCAGTTCACTGCATAAAAAATGACAGCAAAGTCAGTTCTTGACAGTAACATATGCCCAGTGAGAATTACGGTCTTACCTGTGACAGATACATTATAGATTATTGAGTCACTTCCTCCTTTGTATGCAGACTCACATTTGTAGACCCCCTCATCGCTGTTTGATATATTTGGGATGAACAAGTAGGATTCACCAGTAGATTTGTTGTGGAGAGTCTTCCCATCCTTGCAAGAGTTTTCACTATGTCCAACATCGTTAAAGGCTATCCGACACTGCTTCTTCTCCAGGTCTATTGTCCAGATAGTGTAAAGCATCTCACTCCGTGTCTTGTTGGCGCATGTCAGGTTAACAGTATTCCCCTGGTTGACAGTTTTATTTCTGTAGACTGTATAACAACAAAAATGATGTTAACACATCCAGAGATTTATTTAAAATATAGAAAACACTGGTGAATGTTTGAACATAATATAATTACTTATATATTAACAATGGTATATCCTGATGCAAATGATACTGAGCATCTTAATCCCCAAGCCAACTAAAAAAAAATCTAAATGAAAAATGGTGAAGATAACTTCAAAGGTATTTGGCTTTCGTTATATCTTGATCAGCTACATCATCAATATTTTCAGGAAACTGACTACTTGATTGCTTGAATATGGTAGATGGTTTGTTAAAAACAAAAATAAAATAGAACTAAGTAGCTAAGTAAAGATCTTAAAGTGGGGAATTCTTTCAATTTTGTTTGGTCTAAATGATTTATGGTCTACTGTATATCTTCTCCATGTTTCTATTTAACATAATCCCATAACATAATCTCATAACATAATAAACAAACTACAAATATAAATATATGGGAAAACTTGAATATGGGTGGAAAATGTTATACATTTACCATCAAGAGTTATGGTAGAGTTAAATTGGTTGTTATGGTTAGTACCTGAGGGAGATGGAAGAGCAAGTTAGCAGAAAGTGGGAAAGATATTATATTAATCATCAGTAGCATCAACAGCATTTTACAATTTTGTTAGTATGTTAAATCACTACCAGCATTCCAAGTGGTGTGACAATAGAACAAATTAATTCAACAATCAGTCACAAATATGAAATAATTCCGCCCAGAAGCAATATGATTGTGTTATTTGTAATTGTTTCCAATTTACTATGAGTATATATTTATATTAATAATTCAATTAGATAGTGTTAATCTGTGGAGGAAAAAATAAGTAAGATAAGAATATACAGATGTTAAATAACCTAGTACAATCATTATAAAATTATTGGTGTACTGCACCTGCGATGTCAGAATTTCCACTCTAAAAATAACTTTTTTTAAAAAGGAGTGATATCATGGGAGGCTATTGTAATTGGTGTATACAGTATATCCGCAGTGTGTTTGGAGTATGTATACTGTGCACTTGTTTGTTTTGAGGTGTAAGAAACAAGCATGTGGTCGCTAAACCACAGGACCCTCCATATACAGCGCTGACACAAATGTTATTTCCACCTTTCAGTACCCCCACAATGGAGAAAAGCTGTATCATCATGTCATCTCTAAAAATACAAGTCACAAGTTCCACTGCGGAGACAAGAAGGGGACTGTGTGTGTGTTCATAATGAAAATTAAACCTCACATACAGTATCTGTTGTGGTACATATTTCTTCCGTGGGTAAAGACAGTTGCTGTAATAAGCCCACCTCCATCATCATATCAGTCCTTTCCTCTGACTCTGATTGTATTCAGACTATAATGGAAAATCTTAATGCAAGTGCTACTTTGATTTACAAGATACAGTTGTGCATCACAATTTGGCCAGATAACTAGGCATGGGATACGTGTAACTTATTAATACATATTGTAGAGCCTTAAATATTCGTGCCACATAACTGCATCATGGAATGTCATTTCCCACGATGGGAGCAAAAATGAAGAAGATGCTCAAACCTGGCTTTTGACTCGTTTCCGACGCCATGAGGAGGATAATCACTCCTAAAATCCACATGATTCCCCTCAGCTCCAGTTGTTTCATGATTCCACCAAAATGTCAATGAGTTGGAACAATCTTGTGTGAACGCACCAGTGACATTAAGAAAAACACTAACTTAAAACTTAGGAAAATATAAATAACCCTCAAGCCTTACAGTATGTCTAAAAGAGTGCTATATTCTACCTAAAGCACCATGCCGCTGAGTGCTGTGTCCTTGACTTCACTAAGCCTTTCACAATGAAATCATACAATTGTATCTTGCTGGGTTCTCCTCAGGTGCTTTTCTTAACCTACATACACCCAAGCACTCTTTCTAGAAGAAAGTGCGTTCAAATCCCTCCGCTGATGAGCTGAATATTCTGTCACTCTTCAAGTTTCAGTAATATACAAGACGTTTGACTAATCCCTCCCTACATGCCTCCCACTTTCCGCCATCCTCGTCTTTCTCTTGCCCTCTCCAAACAACTTCCACCCCCCGTTTGCCTTATCTCCTACACAACGGCACACGGTGACGTCTGATAACACAGATGCCGCAGTTTCCCTTCTTGTGTGTCACATGATCATGCTTTCAAATAAGCGTAAAAACTCAAAACTACAAAATGTATCAGGTGTCTATTCCACACTGCACTGACATTTTATTTGTACAAAAAAAATGCCTTTGCTTCACATATCACAAGGTTATTCAGAAAATGTGAAAAACTAAATTGCCTTTAACTCCCATAATCTTAATCTACATAGTTCCAATAGATGTTTGAGCAGTTACCCAGATTTAGTATAGCCTAACCTTTATGCTGACTACTACACATAATTCGGTGCATATGGATGTTTGTGGCCTCTTATCTGCAGATGCAAAGGGTGTAAAAGTCATGCATTGTAATACTGCTTACACAGAGTGATTATGAAGAGTTAAAGTGAGGTGTTAACTGACTGAGATTAACTGCAGGCATGCATTCAGCATACCGTGTGGTTTTCATTTGCAAGCTGTATCTGAGGATGTGGTTATATTAGGGCCTAATACATGCGATATATGATCTCTTGCAACTCGCATCTTGCAAAAAAAAGGTGTACGGTTGTGCTGTTATTTTGCATTGTTATCTGACCTTGTATTTGGTTGTAGACCCCCATCTGAAAGGACTTTGCCAGGGATCTGCATAAGAGAAGATTTGTGTTATAAAATATTATGAAAATAGCAGACCAATGCATCGCTGTGCAACATTTTGTGAACTTGTAGATCAGCTACTTTCTAATAGCCAAAGTATAAGTGTTAAAGTAGTTACACTGATTTTGATGCTATAGTCATTTAGCAGGGGACCACCTGGAAACCCCTCAAGGACCCCTGGGGTCCCTAGACCCCACTTTGAGAGCCACTGATCTAGACTAGCCTATACAGCTAAATTATAAATAGCCTTTTTTACTTTTGAACTCTAGCTTTTGTGTGACGTGTTTATGTTGAGCTATTACCAGCCATAAGAATTGTCACTGTGCGTGTCTATAGTTTCTAGAATGAAAATAATTGCCACTAATAATGTGACAAATATCTGTTTTTATCTTCTCCTTTTTCAGTGTCTAATATTAGTATATCAGCTGAGAGTGAGCTGGCATCCTCGGTACAGAGGAACTAGCTTTTCCATGGTGTTGCAAAACCTCATAACTGTTATGATAGATAATATGTTGATAAGTGTTCCAAGAAAGAGCTTGGGCTGATGGACCAGTTGGATTGATTGATTGATTGATTGAATTAACAGTTTGCAAAAGGTACAGCGGTACAGTTATACAATATTACTAAAAGGATATAAAAAATGGTTTCCTTTGTAGTCCTGTGTATTCAAGACATATGAAGACACATGATACAAGACGTCATCAATACTCGGAGCAGTGAAAGTATATTTACAGAAAAACATGGGGGGGGGGGGGTTATTTTGGCAAGCTAGAAGACTTGTCTAGTTGTGTGTCCCATTTTCCCATGCATGTCCCATTTTAATAATTATTTTGTTTAGTGTAGTGTGAAATAAAGAGATCTGAAAACCCTAGGCTATTACAATATCTGGCTTCTACTCTCAGACAGAGTGATCCTTGGTCTTGTCTCCATGATTTTATTTTTTATCTTAGTTATGCGGAAGAAAAGGTTAAAAGTTCGGTTTATAAATATAGGCCTGGCTATGATGAAACGAGTTCACAATTGTTAGTCACAAGTCTTAAAGTGGTGTGTGTGTGTGTGTGTGTGTGTGTGTGTGTGTGTGTGTGTGTGTGTGTGTGTGTGTGTGTGTGTGTGTGTGTGTGTGTGTGTGTGTGCGCGCGCGTGCGTGACAGCCACTGTTTCCCCTCGATAATGTTGTGGCCAAAGGTTTCCTGTTGAAGTCAGCCCTCTATTCTCAATAAAAGACCAACGTTTGCACTCGAACAAACGTTGGTTTTCTGTGAAAACTTGTCAAAGAGGAACACTAATATACTTAATTATTAAATGTAATTACATTCTATAATTTATTTATCATCTAAATATGAAAAAAAAAAAAAAAAAAAAAAAAAGCCATTCTACCTACTTGTTGAACAAATTGTCTTTCAGGGAACATTCTGCGATGCCCTGCCCCCTGTCGGACATCATACGAACTGCATTTTAATATTAGTGTTGCCATGTCGGCTTATTATAAGCGACTTTGGGCTTTTTTTTCTGTAAAGTTGCTTTAAAAAATTGATAGTTGTGGGTTGCGTTTTTTAGGCTTGCTTCTAAAATGTAGCCTACTTCATTATTTATTACTTCATTAAACTTCATTCTTATTTAGGCTTGCTTCCAAAAAAAGTTTTTATTTTTTAAGTTTTAAATTTAAACCAGTGGTTCTCAAATATTTTCATGAAAATGTTTTGTGCCCAGGGAGCATTTGTGTTGTTAGAATGTAGCAGTCAAATAGCCGACGCATATAGGTTTAAAGTGCTCATGTAGCCTGACTAAGTTGCTTCTTTTGGGCTTGTTTCCCTAGACCTGGCTGCTTATTTCTCTCACAAAACCTGGCAACGCTGTTGTTTACCATCTCCATGGTTACAGGACAGACTGCCGTCGATAAAGATGGAGTTCAGTGTTTGTTAAGTCAAATTAACACTGTTGTGTTGTGGAAAATATCACTTGAGAGGCTCCATCATGAGCGTGTCTGTAACTCGCACACTAAATAGGCCTAAGCAAAATGAAAACAAAAAAGACTTTAGACCACACCGTGTCCATGACTACTTGTATGGTGAGTTTAAGTTAAAAAGGTAGGCTAATGTCACTTAGCTAATCATGGTAAAGTTGATTATTATTATTTTTTTGACTTGCCATTGTTGCAAAAACTACAATTGTGCAGCTGTGTTGATTTGGCAATTTGCTTTATCATGCATCATCATTTTTCAATGAATTGAATACACAGGATCCCAATGGAATCAAGCCATAGTGCTTTCTTGGATTCAATCCTTTTAGCATTGTATAAGTATTAAACCGTACTTTCTGTGCTTTTTTTTTTACCAACTGTTAATAAAGTATTCCAATCAATCAATCAATCATTCAATCAATCACAGATCCTGTGTACACGGTGTCAGGAGAAGTGGACCATGCCAGGTCCAGACTCAAGGCCTATGCTTCTATGGATAGAGTGGTAGGTTTTCTTCATACTGTATAGGGCCTACAGGTAGCCTAGGCCTACAGTACAGGTAGCCTATTCTATCTGTACCTCCACCTGCTGTGTCTGTCTGGTAACAGGATAGGTGGGCACTTGGGACATCTGGGCACCTTGATGTAAAATTGGCTATTTTATCCAAAATGTTATCCACTTAAACCCCATGTGAGTAACCGGAGTCCCTCAGAGCTCAATACTAGTGTATTTTCTGATTTCTGTTATTGTGAGGAAAGCTTTCGCTGAAAATAGCCAATCGAAAAGCTCACAATTGTCGATCGGCTGAGCAATACGGATGCTGGGGTTTAAGTAGTAAAGTTAAGTATACATGATTAGGAACATTCTTAAACATTCGACAATTAAGGAATAATATTTCTACAATTGATACAAAACCTGTACAGTGTATATCCAGTCATTTTGGGGCATAAACAAGAAGTTGAAGGATAAAATTAAGTCTGATAATAATGATGTACCTTGCATGTCCACATCATGTATTCACTGTCATTTGCAGACTTAAAAGACATACACGCTTTCATAACTTCCCGCCTAGATTACTGTAACGGTCTGTAGACCTGTCTAACCCACAAGTCCATTTCTCGGCCTGCAATTGGTGCAAAATGCTAGCCTGGCATTGGCCAGACTGATAACGTGGATTCACTCTCACGTTCCTCCACGGCATCAGTCTGGACTTCGGCCCATAGAGAGCGAGTAAGGGTAGGGAAATCAGAAAATGATCGGGCCAAACAGTGACTGCGTTTCAACTGCTGTCCGTACAACAGTGAAAAGCATCAAAATCATGTTCCGATTCTCATACTCGCTCCCTATGGGCCGAAGTCCAGACTGATACCGGGGAGGAGCGTGAGAGTGAATCCACGTTATCAGTCTGGCCAATGCCAGGCTAGACATATGCTGCTGCCAGGCTTCTGACCAACACTAAAAAACGTGCCCATATCACCCCTGTCATGGCAACTCTCCACTGGCTTCCTGTTGTTTTTAGAATTGATTTTGAGATACTTTTATTAACTTTTAAAGCCCCAAATGGTCTCGTCCCCCAGTACATTACGGACCTGCTGCTGCCTCCCTATGAACCACCCCGCAGCCTGAGATCCTCAGAGGAGGCCCTCCTACAGGTCCCCAAGACACGCCTAGTCACAAAGGGTGATCGGGCTTTTGCCGTCCAAGGACCTAGGCTATGGAACGCCCTACCCTTGGCAATCAGAAAAGCCAAATCACTTCTAAAAACACATCTGTTCAGGAAAGCCTTCCCCTAGGTCACCTCATCTGCCATAAGTGCTGCGTATGTCTGTATCTGTTTGTTTGTTGATGTGGGCAACGAGACCATTCTTTTTTTTTTTTTGGTCTCCTTTTAGCTTGATTGTTTAAATGTGTTTTTTCTTTCTTTCCTTCTTTCTTTCTTTCTACTCATAAAATGAGTAAAAAATACTTAAAAGTACTCAAACTGACACCGGACATGTATCGCATGCATTAGGCCTGAATGCAACCACATCCTTAGATACAGCTTGTACGTAAATGAAAACCACACGGTATGTGCTGAATGCCTGTGTTAGTCTCAGTCAGTTAAAATCTCACATTGACACTTCATAATCACTCTGAGTAAGCAGTATTACAGTGATGACTGTTCTGCATCTGCAGATAAGAGGCAAACAACCACACGCACCACATTTTGCGTTTACTCTGCATAAAAGTTAGGTTATACTAAATCGACAGCATATACAGTATTTGTAATATACAGTATTTAGAGGTAGGAACCATGCACAGAGCACCTAGGAAAGGCACCTCACAGTAGTACAGTACTACACCTCACACTTTAGAACTGTTATATGGTTGTTGTTGTTGTTGTTGTTGTTAGTGTTGTTTTTGTCATTTTGATGCTTTATTTCAGATAGATCAGTGTAGAGAGAGACGTGAGACATGCACTCTCATGCTCCCAAGGAGCATACTTTTTGTCTGTACAATAACAGGCTGAGCCACCAGGCACCACTGTTACATGTTATATTTTAGTTATTTGAATTTACTATTATTACTTGCTACTGCCATTTGTTGCTATTTTGTCTTGTTGCTGCAATGTCGAGGAGACAAAACTCAAGAATCTTATATACCTGTACATGCGATGTAACAAATACAAATCTTTAAACATTCTCCACTTGTAGCAAGCATAAGCACACAGCATTTGAAATGAAATCCACTCACTGATACTTTCTCTCTCTCTCTGCCTTCAGAGGAAAGTGCCAGAGTTCAGATCTATGTTCAGTCATCTGCCACACCACCCACGGTATGCCCTTAAACTGGAGGCCACAGACCCAGTACCCTGCTTTATAGACAGACGCTGGCGTGGTAACATGGAGCAACGCAAGGAGGCACTGCAGCATCTGGCTGGGTAACACACACACACACACACACACACACACACACACACACACACACACACACACACACACACACACACACACACAGAGAAAAGGCTTCACCACGAGATAATTAGTCATCACAATTATGTTTACTGTGGCAAATACCCCAACAACAGCATATTCATTACTCTTGCTTTTTTTGGTGTCTTTGATTGTCCCTTCTTTAGAGTGGGTGTTCAGTCATCGCTCAGAGCAGAAGAGTACCATATGACTGGAGCTGATGGCTGGAAATTCTATAAACGGTTTGATTGGCCTGCACTGTGAATTTTGCTGAGAGGAGGCATTCCAATCAGTATTGCCTTGTATACAAGCCTTTCCATTGCCATCTAAAATTAGTTATTGAAGTTAAGCCTTAGTGCCCGTTATCAGATTTTGTATGTCATCCCCTTTGTTTCAGTCCTCTGAGTCCCTTTGCCCAGCAATTCCCCACTGATGTGGTCTTCGCTTTGGAAAAGTGAGTTTAAAAACTGGTAACCTCTGTTACTTGATTATATATTTAATCCCCAGAGCGTAAATTTGTATTGTCACCAATACAGAACATTACATCATGTTATTTCTGTAGTACATTTACAACAGTAGAACTGTCAAAAACTGTCAGAAACGGTAGAAATGAAAATGCCCCCTTTTTCTCTTCTCAGAGGAAACTTGGCTGTCCCCACTGGTGGGAAGATGGCTGAGGGAAAGCCCACCTCATTCAAGCGCACCGTGGGAGTCCAAACAGACTACAGGGACAGTGAAGTACAGACAGACCCTTACAGCCCTGACTATGTGGTCCGACCTGGGACGACCCCCTCTGAGCTCCTGACGCTGGCAACACTGACTTGGGGTACAAGAGCAAAACGTATTGACATAAGTCACATTTTGCTCTGATGTCATACTTATTATAGTCTCCCCCTGGATAATAAAATCTTTGACCTACTGTAGCAAGAGGAAGGACAGCGGTTAGTAGATTAGCCTGCTCGTACCTTTGAGCTGCCTCTGCTGTCTCTCTTCCCACTCTGACCCTATCCCTCCCTCTTCTCCTGGTGATCATGCCACCCAGGTCATGGTCTGCCTGCAGGCCTGGCAGAAGTTGAATTGATAGAGCGGGCACGTGCCAAGCGGGCCTGGGAGGCCACCCTGCCTCCTCTGAGTGACCCGAGCCAACTAGACAAGCGGAGACGCATGATGGAGGAGATGGAGGTCAATGAGTGGGCCTTCAGAGAGGGCGAAATCCACAAGTGAGTCACATCTGTGCTGCCGATTTTAGCTGTCAAAAAAAAGTGTGGTTAAACAATAGCTCCGGGGAAGGCACTTTGGCTCTTCTTCATCCAGGAGGTGTACAGGTCAGGTCAAATGACATGACCTGTACACCCTTTCACCATGGACCAGGCTCAAAGAGGCCCGTCTCACTGTGCTGAGGGACCTACTGGGACAAAGACAAGAAGCCCAGCACGAGGCCATGGCAGAGAGATTAAAGCTGAAACATTCTCAGCGTGAGAGGGACAAGGAGACCAGGCAGCACAAGATTCACAGTGACTACATTAAAGGTAAGACATGCACTAGTCCTGCGAGCCGAGGTCTGTGCTACCATGACGCTCTGTTAATTTCAGAAATTCAGATGAGTGTCTCTCTCACTTCTGATATCTCACTCTTTCCCATGCAACCTCTGTAGCACTGAGGAAGCTGGAGGATAAGAGAAGGAATGTGGAAGGCAAGCTGGAACGTCGCAACATTGTCAAAGACTACGCTGACTACTCGTCTGTGATATATGCTCCTTTGACTCGCAATGGTGGTTTCCCAGACCAGAGCACCCAAAACACTGTGGCCAAAAGCCGCTTCCTCAATACTCATCAAGGTTTGACTATGAATGCTTGTGTGGGTACATACAATCGAAAGTGTCTTTTTACAGATGTGTATCAGAAACTTTGCTGTGGTAGCCTTACTGTGGTGAGGTCAAACCCATAGGATTGCTGGAGCTGGAGGCAGGACTCCCCACCTCTGTTCTTGAGCCGTGCGTGAAGGCGCCCAAACCCAGAGTCAGCCAGGGCTTCATGAAGCGCTCTGAATGCAGAGAGATGGATCTGATGAAGACCTACCAAGTATTTACAGAAACACACATTAAAGCTACAATCCATTATTTTAATTTTTGTCAATAGAACTTTATTTTAACCAATCTGTATTATAGAGTAGACTTATGTTAATACAACTAGTAGCACATCAGCTGTCATTGAAGGTGGTCTCCCTGCTCTTCTATTGAGACAAGATTCTGTGGTTGGTAGGACACCTACTGGTTAACAAGAGTTATTGCATTAAACTCAGGAAAATATTATCTAGCCTGCACAAACAGGAGCTTCAGCTCAATTGTAGACATTTCAGCACCTATGCAGGGTTTTTAAATCTGTGTAGGACATTAATCTAAAGGACTACAGGCCCCTTTTAACTTATTAAAGGGACACTATCATGATTTTCAACATTATCTTGGAATATCTGTGAAAATGGCAACTACCATTACTTCCTGGTTTTAGCCATGTCACCCTCAGTGACACATGCACATTGTTAGCTGTATATGGTAATGTTGTGATATTGACCATTTGACTTCAGAAAATATGAATCAGATTGATGTAATGGTCATCAGGTGTAACACAAAACTTGACTCCCTCCTTCCCAGTCCCCAAACAGTCTGCCAACACCAGTTTTAAAATCCAAAAGACAGATTTATTTTAGAATTGACAAACATGGTTACATTACTTCAGGGTGGGCTCTAAACATAACATCCTCATAAAGAAAGAAAATGTTATGCTTACCTATATTGCAAGTAAAATAAAAACATGAACAAACTAACAACAAAAAGAGAGGCCACCCACCCCAGTACCAAGGCTATACACTAAAACATGTTAACCCAAATGTAAAATGCTGACAGACACAGCATTAACATTTTGTGATCTGGTGACAGCCTACTTTATAGTCCACAGCCTGTTCACATGAGCCAATCACCAGCAGGGTCCACTTAGTAGCCAACCACTCACACCAGCTAGTAGTCAATCATCCATTCATCACTACTCAATCACTCACACGCACACACACATGCACGCACGCACGCACGCACGCACGCACACACACACACACACACATCATCATCATCAATCAACAGAGAACTTCTGAAACAGATAGGGACATTTTCTGTCAAGCTGAAATGAACATCAATCGTGTCAAAAGTGGGATAGTGTCCCTTTGATTGGGTACACCACCTGCATCTTAGATTACTCTCCTGTCCATCCACAGGCTCTGAAGGAAGATAAGGAAAGAGTGGTGCAAAAGAAGCCTCTCCGTTTCCTTGTCAAGAAAGAGAAACCAGTTCCCCGTCCGCTCACGCCTAGAGTGGATGAGCCCCCGGAGGTCAGCCCAGCTGTCTGATATTTCACATTCAGATACTGTCGTAGCCTGTGGCCACAGATCTGGTTCTTCATACATGTATTAGTCATGTTGATTTGTCCTTCACCAGGGGGATGAGGAGAGAGAGCTGGCAGTCATTCACTTGCAGAAACTACTGAGAGGAAGGAGCATTCAGAAGCAGGTGTGTGTGTGTGTGTGTGTGTGTGTGTGTGTGTGTGTGTGTGTGTGTGTGTGTGTGTGTGTGTGTGTGTGTGTGTGTGTGTGTGTGTGTGTGTTCTGGGGCTCAGCGTGTTGTGAGCTTGTAGATGCTGTTTTACGCAAAGACATTTAGTGTAGAACGTAAACAAGAGGGGGCCTAGTATAGAGCCCATGGGGATAAGGTCAACTAAGTATATGCATCAGCGGTTAACACCCTGGATTTTACTGTGTGTGTGTGTGTGTGTGTGTGTGTGTGTGTGTGTGTGTGTGTGTGTGTGTGTGTGTGTGTGTGTGTGTGTGTGTGTGTGTGTGTCAGATGTTTGAGGGCAAGGAGAAGCATCTGGAGCTGATCCGAGAGGTGAGGACCACCCACGCCCTGCAGAGGGAGGAGCAGGAGCTCCTCAGAGCTGATGCGGAGCTCACACAGGCCCAGCACAACCAGCGGGACCAGTACACACACAAGGTACTGTATTACAGCAAACACACACACATGTGTGTGTTTGCTGTCATTTTTACAAAAAAAAACATTCTATTCTAACCCTAAAGCCGAAAATAGAGGATCTACAATAGGGGGTAGTACAGCCCTGAGGGGGCGTACAGAGAAGCTTGGGAGGCGATGGAATGGAAACAATGTTTTTTAAAGGGTGGGCACTGAGGTGCTCTTGGGGGTGAGGGGGGGCTTGAGCTTAATATATTCAAATGCATATTTTCTTAATTTCATCCTAGGCTTTTTCCCCATTAACGCAGTCAAATGAGGTGTGGTTTTACTGATGATACCATGTTACTGTGTTACTATGGTAACATGATAACATGTTACCATGACAGCCCTGTTACAGGGCCTGATAGCTCTGTCAAATGGCTCTCAGGCCCTGTCACATTAGGCCCCTCACGCAGCACTGTGTGACATCACTTGATTCAGACATGATTCTGACCATGATACTGACCATGATACTGACCATGATACCAACCACGATACTGACCATGATACTGACCATGGATATTGGATGGGGGGCACTGGCCCCAAAAAGGTTGAGAAACACTGATCTACTTCAAGCTCACAACCACATCTTCCATATCCTGTAAGCTTTTAGATTGCCTGTTTACGGTGTGCCTGAATATTTTCCTAATTGTCCTCACAATGTGTATTTCTCAAATTCTACTATACTGGGGGACATTTGGCCCTCACATGTAAGCACAGTAATGACCCTCTCGTCGTCCACTCCCCAGCTTGCCGTGGAGGAGGCGCACCAGGCCGGTGTGGTGGGGGCGGAGCTGGTGGACATGTTGGACACCCTGTCCAAGGAGCTGATCCGCCTGCAGGAGGAGCGCAGGATTCACGCCATGACGCTGCTGGCAGAGAGAGAGCGCCGCATACGCGAGGCCGAAGAGAGCGGGAGGAGACAGGTGGAAGAGCGCCGACGCAGAGAGGAAGACGAGATCTTCCGACAGGTGTGTGTGCGCGTGTGCATTCGCGTGCGTTTGTGTGTGTGCAATCCCTGGCTCTTCCTGACTTTTTGTCAAAGTGTCCTTGAGCAAGACACTGAACAGCAAACTACCCCCGATGAGGGCGGTTACTTGCATGGTTGCCTCCGCCGTCGTTGTGTGAATGGGTGAATGCAACGCAAATTGTAGAAGCAGTTTTTATAAAACAATATCATTTACCATATTTGTGGTATGCCAATTCTATCGATGATAACGTCACATTTTTCACACGAACGCCTTGCTGTGCTGCAGGTGGTGAAGGTGCACCAGGATACTGTGGACTTGTATCTGGAGGACATCATCATGGACGCCATGGAGCAAACAGCTGACCAGCAGGCCAGAGAGGAGGTCCGCAGAATGGCTAGAGAGGTCAACAATGTTGCATATGCCATGGAGGAAAGGTAGACAACACCCTGGTGCTTTACACTCTGTCCAGGATGTCCAGCATGTCCACCTTTATGTTTGATCTGTGTCTGTCTGTCTGTATGTCCTTATGAGTGTGTCTTCCTATCTGTCTATCTTCCTGTCATGATTTTGCCAGTTTCTTGTTAACATTTATAGGATACTGCTTTGCATTCAAAAGACAAAAACACAACGCACAAATGGAGAATAAAAGTGGGTACAGGATCTACTGTTGGAAGCAGGTGGACTGTGAAAAAGATATGCTGATAGTTATTTATGCTCACAATTGCCTGTATGTGTGTGTGTGTGTGTGTGTGTGTGTGTGTGTGTGTGTGTGTGTGTGTGTGTGTGTGTGTGTGTGTTAATAGCTGCAACAGCCTTCAGTCAGAGGAGATTGTGTCTGAGCTGGTGTATAGCTTCCTGATCCCAGAAATCCAGAAGATCACAGTCAGGCAAAAAGGTCTGGGGAACATTTCTGTTTTCAACCTATTATCAAAACACACAGACTGGTCGTGCAGTGCTTGTATGGAAGTCCATTGGTCCAGAAATTAAATAATAAATACCACAATGAAATAAATAACATCGACAATGAAATAAATAAAAAACACAATTATATAAATAAAATTAAAAAAATGAATAAATGAAAAAAACAAAACAATTAAATAAATAAAGAATACAATCAAATAAATAAATGCATTCATTTATCTCATTACCTGTGTAGCTGTGACTTCTGCTTCTAACTGTATTCTTTGTTGTTCTCCTCTCATAGTCCACCAGAGCCAGCATAGACACTTACAGGCAGCCCGACAGATCCTCCAGGGGGCAGAAGAGAGTTCTGGGGATCTGCCAGGACAACATGGGGCCACAAAATTGACCTGTCCTTCTGATAGGGCCTCCCGACAAGTCCTGGAGGAGATGATCAGCAATGTGCAGCAAAAGAGAGAATGTGACAGAGAAGAGCGTGAAAAATCAACCGGTGAAGGCTAAAAAGAATTTAAGAGTTGAGCTAACCCTAACGTATGTTAAATGTCTTGTGTAAATGTTGTGAAAGGTCCAAACTTTGATGATGCAGAGACTGCAGAAATTATTAAGCTAAGGCCAACACAGTGTGTTGTTTAAAAGCCTATGTGAAATAAAAGAGAACATCTGTAAATCTACAAACTTGAATTGCTCTTTGGATTGAACTTTGAAGTAGTAGAAGTTTACAGAAAGAAGTGTATCATAGGGTTTTTTGAAGCCAGGAGTCAGACACTGCCCCACTGTGGTCATTGACCACATTAAATAACACATCAAACTCTCAAGTTGACTTAATAACCGTTACCGTTAAGTTAACCATAGAGTAATAGCAGAACAAATTGGCGAGGTAAACATTGGTACAAAGTAGGCAAAGACAAGGGGCTTGATCATTTCCAGGCTATCCTACTCTTTATTTAATGCAAATTACAGTACCAGGGAACTATTCCTCAGAGCACGCAGAAGGAATATTTACAGAGGCGCACATTTAGCATACCTTCACAGAACAAAAACAAAAGATAAAAACAAAAAAAAACAAAAAATTCAAATGAAATAAAATTTCAGTCACAAACAGAGGCATTCAAGTAGTAGTATTGTTATACAGGATGTTTTTGTAGTATTTTCTTTCTATTTTTTTTTCTCTTTAAACCCAGATAGCATATTCTTCTACCACAAGTGCGCTGAATATGATGGCAGAGATTTCAAATATTTATATATAAAATCTCAAATACCATCATATATATATATATATATATATACGGTATATATATATATATATATATATATATATATATACGGTATATATATAAATATAATCTCACACCATCCTGGCTTCTCTTTTTTTGGTAACCTTTGTGGTTTTTAGAAGGTCAGGGGGTAAGGTGAAGTGGTCACACTGGTTTACAGGCTTGGTGGAGGGTTTGTGTGTGGAGGCGGGGCGGGGGGGGGGGGGGTAGCAACACGCTCATGACTGCAAAGATTACAGTAAGCAAGACGAGAAAAAGGCTACATGACTCCACCCTTTTACGTGCTACTGAACACCCCTCGTATCACAAGGAGCGGAGAGGTATAAGACAGAGTGAAAGGACTGAGAAATGACCAAATATCCAAAGAGAGAATGAGAGACGGGATACATTATTGCCTCTGAGGATGGCTCGTCACAATTGTCATGATTTGGCTTCGGCGAGAGAACCAACACAGAAACCATGCTGCACTGTATATCATGAGTTTATGACCACAGTTGCCATGCCCACCTCACCCCACCCCTTCTGTGTGCCCTCGCTTCAATGCGGGGAAACATGCGGTTTGAGCGTGCGTGCATGTGTGTGTGTGTGTGTGTGTGTGTCTGTCCCAAAATAAAACCTTAGACGTTTATCCAAAATAAAACACTTCTCTACGGTATCTGCAAGGAAAATATCCTTATAATCGATAACATCTGTATGTTACACTGACATTAAGTCTGTGATGAAATGAGGGGGGGAGGGGTCAAGGACTGAGGGTTAAAGCCTAAATGTATACTTTGACCACGCCCCTCGCCGAACAGTACTGTTTAGCACTGAGCGATGAGGTCATATAACAAAGTATACATTAGGCCTCATTCAAGTGGAAGGGTGTGTGTGTGTGTGTGTGTGTGTGTGTGTGAGATGGGACAGCAGGACATTCAACAGCACCAAAGGAAGAGTCACAATGCATGGCGGGAGAACGATGGAAGGGCGGGGAGGTGGGTGGGCTGGGGAAGAAGGCGATAGTGTATGAAAGCAAAGGCACTCCAAACTATAGTTACACTATACATGACTAGTTCTTGTTACAATAATACAGCTGTCATCATCTACTGTACTGTACAGGTAAGATTGAACTATATGGCTGGATAAAGCTGATCATCATCATCTACAATATCCATAAACAATGTCAGTTTTGCCCTGATTCTTTTTTTTTTTCTTTGTCTTTTTCAATACCCCCTACTAACCATCCCACCCTCTTTGTTTTTGCTCATAAACAGTACATGGGTCTGCATATATACATACCTTGAACACAACATGGAAGGAAAAAAAACAAAAAACATAATCGAACATAAAAAAACCCAAAACATACAAGTCAGGATTTTGGTGAGGAGCATTTATACTGTATATACAAATTCTGCTGTTGTGTTCTGTCCTTTTT
Source organism: Gymnoscopelus microlampas (assembly GCF_963454915.1). NCBI lineage: Eukaryota > Metazoa > Chordata > Actinopteri > Myctophiformes > Myctophidae > Gymnoscopelus > Gymnoscopelus microlampas. The sequence goes on along the minus strand of NC_139954.1, from coordinate 19,664,757 downwards.
TCCCCATTCAGTTTATTTTATTTTTTATCGTAGTGAGTATTTTCCATAAGTAAGACGTTTCGACAGACTGTACCGAGCGGCTCTATGCATGTGCAGCAGGCGGAGAGGAAGAACGCTTGACAAAAGCTTGATTTATACTTCCGTCATATGACGGTGTCACTCGCCAAAAACCGCAGCTCTACAAGCTCACAGTGCCCTGCATTGTGGCACGTTGTGGGCTTGTAGATCTACTAATTGGGAACGAGGAACACAGTCATATGCCGGGGTATAAATTAAGCATAACACTCCCAAGTCAGTGGTCACAATAATATGAGACAGTCTGTGGTGGCGGGAGACATGCCGCTAAGCAAAATGCGGTTGTCCCCCATCGCAACCCCCCCGACCACGCCGCAAAGACTACTCAATAATTAAAAGACGGAAGTGTGAAAGATTGTCTCTGAAACTTTCACAGGGAGAAAGGCAGAGGGGGGTTGGGGAAGTGCCGGGGTCTGGTGAGGGGAAGACATATCCCTAGACACTGCACTGTCACAAGACCAGTCACCCCAGAGTGGCATACAGGAGAGGGAAATAAGAGTGGAAAAAAAAAACCTACAGCCGTAAGCCTAAAATGTATACTTCCAACGTAAGACGGCGTCTCTTGCTGAAAATGACCCAATCTTTGGCAAGTGACACCGCTGTGAAGTATAAATCCGGCTTTAACCACTTGAATCCCAGAATCCATATTCGGGGGGGAACATTAGCCAAAAATACCATATCTACAAGCTCACAATGCAACGCGTTGTGAGCTTGCCGAAGAGATGTAGAGGGGAAAAAAATGTCAGAGAACAGTTGCAACTCAGGTCCGTTTCACTAAGACTAGTGGGTTTAAGTGGTTAACGAACGAACAAACATGGACAACACAGGAGAACAGGGGTCGTTGAATGCTGGAATCTAACCGCACTCCAGCAAAGAGAAAGAGAGAGAGCAAGGAAAAACTGAACAAAAACACCACCTTGCCTTATTCTATGTCTTAAGGCAGCAGCAAATATTGCTACTGCTCTGCCAGATATGAGCTCACCATAAATGATTTCTGAACCATTGAAGTTAATATACATATATCTATATATACTTTTTATACATAAGGAAAAGTAATATATAAACCGTGTATGTATGTATGCATGTATGTTTTGTATTGTATGTAAATATATTTATATATTATACAAGCACACATAAACAGATACATGTCACATCCATCACACATGTCAACCCAACCCACCCCCCCTCCAAAAAACAAAACAACATACAAAAACAAAACAATTTGCCCAGGAATATAAAACAAAAATAAAAACATGGTTGATTAAAACAGCTGCTAACCATTTAAAAACAACCCCGGACAAGGAGGGGCAAAAAATAAAAAAATAAAATAAGTTGTCCAAATCCCCCCCTCCCACAAGTGGACAGTTCCTGTCCACATATATCAGGATCATCATGCATCCATGTGTGTGAGAGACTGCATGTATATGTATATATAATATATATATATATGAGAGTGTGTGCGCGTTTGTGTGTGTACACGTGCGTGAGCCTCATGCCTAGTTAGTGGAACTGGAGGTCAATGTCTGAAGGTGAAAGGTGAGCGGTAGGGTGTGTATGTGTGTGTTGGGGTCAGGGGGGTTGGGGGGGTGACCCTACCCAGTCAAATCCTTAGTGTTCATTTTAACACTGAAGACTGTATAAATGGTGTGGTTCCATTTCTACCCTCCTCAGCGTTAATTGAACACCAACCTATCTGACTGTGTAGGTGGTCCTAACCATACTCAGGCCATGCACTACAGGAGGAAACCAGGAGGTCCAGCCAGGGGAACACATGGGGTTGGGGGGTGTTGCCAGAGAGAAGGCCAGGTACTGTAGGTGTGTATTAAATATGGGGAGTGGGGTGGGGGGGGGGATAAATGGGCAGGGTGGCCAGCTTAGGACTTCATGACCTTCTCTACAGATTGTTCTCAAACGAACGTTAGCAGGCTAGTATCGCGTATACATGTACAGCGTACTTTTAGAACGAGTACAGTCAACAGCCTCCCCTCTGCCCCTGAAGAACGCAGAGAGAAACGTCTTCGGTGGAGGAATCAAAAAGAAAAGAAACAAACAAACAGCTGGTTGGGGGTGGGCAGTTGTCGATAAAGAGGCAGATGGGAAATGTTTGTTTTGGTGGTTTGTTGAGGTGGGGGCTGATTGCCAGCTGTTGGATCCACTCCCACCCACCCCCTGCCCCCTGGCTAGGGTCAGCATCCCTCCACTGCCGTTGGACTACAGAAGAGAAGAGAGGAGGTGGAGTTCATCCTGGGTTGGGGTGATGGAGGGGGCCATGGGCATGGGGCTGAGGCTGGGCATGGGTGGGTGGGGTCCGCAGGGTGGGTTCAGGAGGTGGAGTTGGAGGCAGAGGCAGAGGGGGTGGTGGTGCTGGGGCCTCGCTCTGTGCTGCTACCGTCTGTAAAAGCACAACCAGAGTAAGAGGATGGTTACTCATTCATACTAAGGGTGTCACACAAATTGAAATAATAATAAAATAAATCATTGATCGAAATGGGCAAAAAATCTGTGACTTTAAAACTACAGTCAGTTGCTCTTTTTGGTGCCATTCAAGCTCTTGCCATCAAGAGCTTCAATAGCACCTGCTTTACAACAGCTTGAGTTTTCTAACCTGCAAAACCACCAAGACTAGAATTATCAAAATCAAAAGATTAAATCGAAATTTTGGTAGAATCGTGACCTTAAAATCGGAAGTGACAGATCGAATGACAGATTCCGAGAATTGTGACACCGCTAATTCATACAGGGGTTCAGCAAAGGCTTTTCTTGATTATATATTCTATCGAGGAAAAAGCTCTTTTCTTGCAGACTCCGACAACGTAGTTTAGCAACGTTAGCAGAGCGCCTCAGTGGAGCTATTTTGATGGGTTCAGGGTAGGGCTGGCAATTAATAAAAAATATATGTGCTCTATACTGCCTCCCCCGGTCAGCTGGGGCACCTGATGGAGGAGAAAGGCACTGGTTGGAATAACGTGTTCCTTCCACGCGCTATGTCCTACCGGGGAAACTCCCCCCTGTCAGGTGATAAGAAGCGGCCTGCTCACTCCTCATGCATTGAAGGCATGAGCTCAGTTCGGGGCTCTCCCCAGGCTGGCAGAGAGAGAGTAGCGCCCAGGATTACAGCTTAGGTAATTGGCACTGGGTGAAAAAAATGGGTTACAAAAATCGTGGGATAATTTTTTTTTAAATAAAAATATATAGAAACCGATATTTAGATCCAATGACAGACTTAATTTTGCTCATGGAGTGTAATTGAAGGTTTTATTTATTTATATTTTTATTAGATTTAAGACAACTTAAACCTGTATTATACTTTGTTGTACAATGGTAGTGTACAAAAATAGTGAAAATAGCCAATCTACAAGCTCACAAATCTGCTATTTTCACTATTTTAAACGAGGCAAACGTTTGAAATAATCGTGACATTGATTTGAAGTCATATTGCCCAGCCCTAGTACAGGGGGCCGAGTGTGGCACTGACCTGTGGTGGCAGAGGCGTTGGTTGGGGTGGAGGCTGCAGCCTGGCTACGGGCATGGGCAGGGATGAGGATGGAGGCCAGGGAGGGATTACTGGACAGCTCTGAGAGAAGAGGGGGGTGGGGCGGGGGGGGGGGGGGGGGGTGAGTTACAGCAGTGCTTCTCAAACCTTTTCATTTCAAGGACCCCCAGTTTACTATGCATTAGGCCACGGAACCCCATAACTCTGGGCGTGTACAAATGGACCCATAAGGGTCCATTTGTGCACTCTCAGAGTTACCAACAATTTAGCTGGTGACCCCATGGAACCTCCTCAAGGACCCCTGGGGGTCCCCCGGAACCCACTCTGACGGTTACAGCATCGTCAGATCACAGCCACACCAAGTTCCCCGTTTAGAGACCTTTTGATAATACCTAGTCGTGGTAAATAAACAAATACCTAAATATAATTAAGAAAATTATAAAATGAACGCGATTTATCTACCATCTGCTAATATGGTGGAACAACAACACAGAAATAAACAAAAAATGTGACATGAATAATGAGGCAAAAAGTGGACAAGTGGTTCTGGATTTCATACCCTGGGTGGTGAAGTTAAAGAGGGAGGGCTTCTCTCTCCCGTTGGGCAGTTTGACGTTGGGGTCACGCAGCTCATCGAAGAAAGAGTGCGCGCAAGCTTCCAGCGGGGTGAGGCGGGCTGTGGGCGTGTACTCCAGCAGTCGGGAACACAGCGCTATGGCTTCCGGTGGGGTACGCGGCCGGAACACCTACACATCAATCAGATAACAATGACAGGAGTGAACAAAGTGGTCACATCACAGCGTCATTGGTCAGCTAGACAAGTCATGTTGTAATAATAACATTTTAATAATTAATTAAGTTTCTTTCTTCTGATGTTTTTTTCACATGGATATGAAGTTAATTAGCAACTTGACGGTAAATTATCTTCTTGAAGCAACTACAAACGTAATGATTTGGGCAGGGATACTAATGAGTTACGGTCTCGAGGTTCAATATTTTCTTTTTGTCACATGCACTTACAATACAGCTGTGGACATAATGCAGGCAGTGAATTTCTGTAACTTGGCACTATCTCAACAGTGTGCACAAAAGTAAAAATTACAATAAGAGCAAAATAGCAAATGGCAGTTACACAGAATGACCACAGTGGGGAGCCTGAGAGGCTGCCACGAGGACTTGCAGCCTGCTGATTGGGTGATTACGCTATCCAATGCTAAAGCAGTGGGCGGGATTGCTGAGGGTCAGGAAGAGGGAATGTTCCATTTAAAGCCTATGGCAGGGGAACCACTTTTATAACGCCTATTTGATGTTGCATAAAAGCTAATACGTGAAAGTAGAGTCTAAGATGGAAAAGTACAGACTGTGGTGGCTGAGCGGATTTGACCATATCAGACTGACAGCAGAGCAGTGCTATAAAAGTGGTCAAGTAGAATGGACCCTGTTGGGAGTGACTGAAGAGGATGGAATCACTGAAGCCAGTTAAGTTCACTTCTACATCTACAAGGCCTGGGCTCACATAGTGGCCTTATGGTTAGGTTGTCCATCCTCTAATCATTTGGTTACAGGTTTGACTCCCTGAAACATCCCATTCTGTCAGTGTGCCCTTGGGCAAGACACTTTGGATACAAATTCTTAAACTGAAAAAGTTGCATAATTTTATTATCATCGCTGTCGGGCAGAAGCTTGAATGTCCAAAACCTTCACTTTTCAGGAAACTGACAATGGATCCAATGTAGTTATCATTTAGTAGCAAAGTCTTGGTTGAAAGTCCACTTTCAACCTGTCCTCTGTATTTTGGACATGTCATTATAGGTGAAAATCTTTTTTGTCTCATTGCAACGCGTTGTGAGCTTGAAGATAGGCTTGTAGATCAGCCACTTCAGCAAGGAATAAGCATGGACCTCCTATTCAACAGTACATTTTAGAGCAACTCAATATTTTGGTCAAAACAACTACTTGAGTATTGAGGGCTGGCCAAGAGTTCAATGGGACAAACAACCATAGCCGAGTAAATAGACATGTTTTGACAACAGTACGGAGAAAAAAACACTCTACATCAGTGGTTTTCAAAACGGGGTCCTACAGAATTTTCCAGGGGGTCCACAGCCAAATAAGTAGTTCAATTGAACTGTAATCAAATCCCCTTGAAATGAATAGATACAAAACAAATTGCAAATGATTGTTTCAATATTACCTATTATGAATCTATATACCATGTACAACTATGAAATTTAGACAATTTAATTTAAACCAAAATATCTGTTCATATTAGGGTCTCTAGGGCGGAATCGTTTTGAATACCACTGCTCTGCTCTACGGAGCTCTCGGCTTCCTGTTTCGAACCCGGAGGTCATTGAAGAACACCTCAGAGCTAGATACAGGGGGAACGACAGCACCGATGAGTGGAGCTGATGAGGATAGATGGCCGTGGACAGGCAACACAAGCACACACACACACACAGATGGGGGAAAGGGGTGTGGGTCTTAAAGAGTAGTAAAAGGGTTCCTGTACCTGTTGACTCACCTTAGTCCAAGGGTGTGCCTTGATCTGGGGGAATTTGAACTCGGTGTAGTTGGGGTTCATCTCTCGGATCTGCTCTCGGGTAGGCGTACCGAGCACCTGGGGCACAGAGGCAGACGGGTTAAGGCGGAGAGAACAAGACGAGACGGATGGGGGGGTGTGAGTGGGTATAGAAGAGTTAGAAATAAGGCAGGATTGGCACAGGTACAATAACGGGAGAGTAGGAGGCAGCCGAGATTTTACATCCTGGATGGATGGAGGAAGGGATGGCGGCAGAGAGGTACTGAAGACAGCATGATGACTTCTGTGTATTTCTGTAAAATTGCAGACACTTTGACAGAGTAGACTACCACATCTACAGACCGTGTGCCTTGTAGGCCTACGTTTGTACCTTGATGATTTCAACCAGCTGATCCACTCCACTGTCGCCGGGGAAGATCGGTTGTCCTAGCAACAGCTCTGCCAGCACACAGCCTGCTGACCACACATCTACGGAAGGGAGGGAAAAGGGGGCGGGTCAACAGACAAGACGTCAGAGTCAAATAAAAGCAAAAGACACGGGAATTCACTGCTGCTGCAGCTAGCACGCTGGCAACATTTATACAGGATGCGGTGGTGAAAGAGTTGGCATAGCGGTCACAGGGCACTCTACCTACCTATGCTGGATGTGTAGTCGGTGGCACCGAAGATGAGCTCGGGAGCCCGATAATAGCGGGAGCAGATATAGGAAACGTTGGGCTCCCCACGGACCAGCTGTTTTGCACTGCACACAAAAGGTGATAACACGCATCATTACTATCAGCAGCAACGTTACTACAGTTACCAAAACCTCTTCTGTGTTTTGAGCAGGAAGAGGAGCGTAGGTACACATACTGAACGCGATATTGTCTTCCCCACTATGTTTGGGGAATTAATAGCTGGGGAGGACTCCGCCTGTCATTGGCTGAGATGGGGGTGAAGCGAGCGGTGGTTTTGCTTTGGTAATCATTCTGTCCACCATCGCTTGGCAAGTCGGACGGTGAGCTCATCGACGTGCGCGGCCATCGGCTGCTCGCTGCGGGCACACGCTTGCCTAGGCCTCAAGCCTGTGCTGTTGGCGCACTTGCCTAGTTCAGGTAACAAAAACAAGCGTTCCTCTTCCCCAGCCATAGTAGGGAAAACAATATAGCATACTGTGTACAGCCTCGAAAAAGTAATGGCTTCCATGCACATCAAACTCTTAGAGCTCCCAGCAAAGTGTTCCGTATGATGACTTAATGGAAGATTTGACAGCAAATAATATGCGGTCTCGTCAATGTATGAAGTGTCTCCTTTGCATATTATGGGAGCTAATTTTAATTCCAGTAATACACACTGTGTGAAGTCCTCTGTGTAAAACTCCCTCAGACGGGCAACCTTACCAGGGAATTGCCCTGAAACCTAAGACGGGCCTGTCTGGGTGCACTGTAAAATCCTCAGCGATAATTTAACTCAGAGTGTGAAAATTGAACCAAATGGCCACCTACGGGTCCATTTGGTTCCATTTTGTACACTCTCAGAGTTAAACGAACACTGAGGATTGTACTGGGTGCTGTGGTTGTGCTCACCTGCCAAAATCACAGAGTTTGAGCACAGCAGTCTCTGGATCCAGCAGCAGGTTCTGAGGTTTGATGTCCCGATGGCAGATCCCAAATGAATGGATGTAGGCCAGACTCCTGAACAGCTGGTACATGTACAACTACACACAAACACACACATGCATATAAATGTTACAATCACACGTGCAAAGCTGGGTTTACCCTGCAATTTTTGGTAGCAATGGTAATTAGGGGTAATTTTCATTGGCACCATTTTGGTCCCATTTTTGGCAGTAGCACATGTTGCAACACAAACAATCCTGCAGAACCTTTAACACGGACAGTGAGCTTTTATGATTAATTTCTTTAATTCCGTAGCAGAGGTTGTATGCCGCTACCAGAGAATGAGACATTTATGGTTCCATTTATATAAATGCACTATTTAACAACAGATTACTGCTGTATGAAAAGTACAAGTAGAGAGGACACCCTTACCTTGACATAGACCATAGGCAGGGTCTGTTTGGCTCGGCTGTAGTGTCTGGCCACTCTGTAGACCGTCTCAGGAACGTAGTCCAGAACCAGGTTCAGATATACCTCATCTTTCTGTTGGAGAGATGAATATGGGGAGGTTAGAACTTGTAATGCTCGTAAACATGCACACACTTATGCAGCACATACAGAAAGCATTCAGGAGGAAGAAGGAAAAAAAGGATATTAAAGGGGGAAAAGGGACAATCAAGGAATTTTAAAAGAAATACAGTATATAGTGTGTAAAATAGCAAAGGAGTTCAATTGCTATTAACACACAATCAGTCCATTTGTTTATACCTAGGAATCTGACAATCAACTGTCCTCTCTCCTGGTCCCTTGTGACTGTGAGCCAACAGCCAATTTGTATCTCGTCTTGACCATCATAACTGAGGTCCATTGTATATAGGGAGTCTACCCCCTCCCTCCCCCTAAAGAGGGGAGGAAATGCACTCATCGCTGCCGTCTGCGGGCTGCAGACACTGATATCATCTCCTCTCCACTTCCTGGATGAACAAGGGGCGGCAACGTAGGGCCAAGCCACGCACGTTTTGATCCAGACCGTACCAGTGACCCTTACAGGATGCAGTGTCCGCCCCTTCCCCCACCCAGTCCTATGTTATTCTAGTATTTCCTCTTCCTGCGATGGTGAATGGACGAGGCATGTCATCAAGTGGTGGTTGTGAAACCATTGTTCCTGGTCTAATGGGCAGAGACTTGGAATGGGAGTAGGCACGTTATCTGGAGGGCAGTAGGTTCAGAAGCAATTGTATTCAGTAGGGGACCCACGCCATTAATTTAGTCCAGGCACCCTGGCTGATTGATGCCATAACATACTACATTGAAGTGGATGTTTCAACCAAAGTACCTTACAGGACCAAGCATACAGAGTCTTCCCAGAGGGAATCAAATAGTCTGACTAGCAGCTGCATTACAACGCACTCTCTAAGCTGTAAAAGAGCTAAACGCACTCTTGTCAATTACACTTGCCGCAGATATAGGCCCGAGAGCCATTTTGGGACCTGAACCACAGTTTAAAACCGACCATTTATGTTCCTGGCCCATAATTTCCGAAATGCTGCCTTAAGGTAATAGCAAGACTGCAAAATCACCATCTCCTCTCCCCACTCACCCATTCCCTCCAACTCGGCACATTTCTTTTGTGCTGTCCACTCTACAGTAGTTTGGTGAATGAGGGTCCATGTCCTTATCTCTCCTGTTCACTCACCTCCTCTCACCTCTCATATGCTGGCTATCTAAACCAGACATGCAGTCTAAGCAGCAACATGTGGACGGTAGCTAAGTGCAGACCTTGGTAACTAGATATTCAAATGTATCCCCCCCGGACAGGTACGCTTTTGCAGGCTCAACTATGCCCTGACTCCTGACTTCTGGAAATAGCCAATCTGCGACGACACCGGCACGCAACTAAGTACAAATAAGGCATAACACTTACAGTACTAGCCATAACTGTATGTATACCACATAGTATTGTATACAGACAAAAAGACACACACACACATGAATTCAATAGACGCCATTCCATTCCTTCAGTGGCTCACAGATTACATTCCCACGTTTCATCTCTCATTTCCTCATCTTTTACTCTCTGCCACCTGATGCCTCCCAGCCACCACGTGTCTCATTGATAACATTTTGGACATGGACATAAAGAGCCTCCTCCAGCTCCCGCTAGCGCCGTCAATGCTATATTTAGCCACGCAACAGCGATGACTCACTTCCTGCCTCACTACAAAGCCACTTCCTCGGCTCACTCCCAGCTGGTTCGGCAGGCAGGGAAGCTCATTGGCTCCTCCCTCGCTCCCTGCCGTCACCTAATTGGCTCACAAGACGACCTGCACCTGAATGACTGGCTAAACAATATATCTTGAGACTACTCCTGCAAGTTGTCATATTGAACGGAGGGCTTCGGGCAGTGTGTGCACCACATGCATATGTAACCGATATCTCTGTGTGTGTGTGTGTGTGTGTGTGTGTGTGTGTGTGTGTGTGTGTGTGTGTGTGTGTGTGTGTGTGTGTGTGTGTGTGTGTGTGTGTGTGTGTGTGTGTGTGTGTGTGTGTGTGTGTGTGTGTGTGTGTGTGTGTGTGTTTAAGTATCTGCCCCTCTGGGCAATCATACTCTCCACATTACATAAGTCAGCACTTTATATAATACATACTTTACTCTACACAATATGGGATTTTTTTACTGAGGAATCCATGTGTGCATGTGTGAGAGAAAGCCCGGGAGAGGGACTAATCCTGAGCAAAAGGTCTTTTGCAGCATAAACATGTTTGCTTCATCTACACAGTAAAATGTTGAGTGTTCATTTAACCCTTGAAGTGTTGACATGTACGTGTCCTTTTTTACACTTTCAGAGTTAAATTGACCCTAAAGATTTGGCTGTGTAAGAGTAGTCTAATGCTGGATTTATATACTCCGTTGTACAATGGTTTCACGCAGCGTAAATAAGCAGGCTATTTTCGGCATGTGATGAGTATAGATGAGGCTTCATAAATGCATACACGGAGCAGCCATTGTATACTGTGATGAGAGGTTGCGTAAGGCAGTGGCACTGCACACTGACAAGAGACTCGCACCCTTCGCTCACGGTCCCTTGGCACGTCCCCTGGCAGCCCTGGCACATGATGCCCAGCTTATTACCCATACCCAGAGGAATGCCCTGTCCAAGCCCTGAGCCACAGTCTTTAACCACTTTCAACCTGTCGTCCTATTTTGGGCATGTCATCATAGTAGAAGTTCTAAAATCTTCCAAATAATTTACAAAAATGTCTACCATTTCTATACATTTTCCAAAAAAATCAAAAGTGAAAATAGACGTTCCCAAACCATCGCATTGTGTCTTTAAGTGGTTAAGACTTTTCTTTTATACTTGAAATGAAATGTGTGCGGACGAGTGTGTGTAAGCACACGTGAGTGGTTGCAATTTCAGAGAGGATGATAGGGGGGGTAACGTTATATCATTACATGCATCCACTGGGTAAATACAGATTTTTCAACAGCGCATGACATCCCCCTCTCCTTGTCAAATTGCCTTGCCGTGCGTGGACCAGTGGCCTCCTGTTTGATCAGTATTGTGCAAGTGGCCGAAAAGTGAACGCGGCAGAACGTGGTCCTCTGGTGGTCGACCCGCCAGCTATTACGTAACACTAGCTCTCTAAGCTAACATGCTAGCAGCCGGTGGTAGCCCTCCTAGCCACACTCTCTTTAACTCTTTGGGTGCATTTCTGTACCCTACGAGTTAAATTAACACTGCAGACTTTTTAAAACCTAACCCGACCTCCAAACAACTTCTGAGAAACAAAGTGCTTTTTCTTCTCCCTGTCCATTTGTCTCCCTTTCTCATGCTCCTTTATACTCGACTTCTACCATCTTTCCTCGATCTTTCGACAACCCCCCTCTACGGAGATCCCGAGGTTGTAGACCAACATACCAACCACACCATGCCAGTCTCCACAATTAGACTAGGGTAGGAGACAGAAGAGAGGGAGGGGAAGGGGGCGACAGATATGGATATATGCGTCGGCCATGGGAGAGGGGAGGGAGGGTGCAGCTCAGCTGGGCTGGCACAGGTCGGTTTACTGGGGTTGCTCTGTCTGTGTGTGTCAGTGCACCAAGAACCCAATGTGATTCCAAGAGGTCGTCTGGCACGTGGTGTTACAGGATCGGGGGGGACTGGTGGAAGAAGGTGGGGGGGGATCACATCACGGAGTGCTCACTAGGAACGACAACCGCCACCTATAATTAGCTGATGCCCTTTGGTCAGCAAAACCCACCCCTCTCTCACCCATCCAGTCCCATCTTCACCCATGGGACCCCAACCCCAACCCCCACCTGACCCCATTCCCCACCTTCAACCTCATCCATGATCCAGGCCGGCTGGGCCTTGGCAACAGAGTGTAGTTGTGCATCGTGGAAAGATTCCTGACTGCAGAATCATGGATATGGACTTAACCGTGCGTGTGTGTGTGTGTGTGTGTGTGTGTGTGTCTATATTTGACACACACAGCCTGAGACTGCGTGCCCGGTTTGTCAGCCAGTTGAATGACATAGTCCAGCCTTGTAGTCTCCAGGGGGCTTCTGCTGGCTTGTGAGCACAGATATAAATTAGAAGGCCTAACAGGGCCGGGCCACATGCACAGAAACAGACATCGCCTTAGTTCAGCTCGTAGGAACAGAGAGACAGACAAACAGGCACATAGCATCACTGACGAGCCGGAAAGCACAGCCCGACAGACACGCACGCGATGCGGTTCGGCAGACAGATAACAGACGAGCAAATCATTCAAAGTACCAAACAGGGCAGATGAACAGGGAAACAGGCAGGAGAATAACGTTAACCACCCAACTGACCTTATCTCCACTGGAGTAGAAGAAATATCGCAGGCGGACAATATTGCAATGATCCAACTTCCTCATGATCTGAAGCTCACGGTTCTGAAAGGAGACAGACACAGAAGCACAGAGACAAAAGTGGTGAGATGGTTGAATGTTAAGATTTCAGACCGATAATCGACTTTGAGTGAATGAGAAGGTTGCAATCCATCTCTGTGAAAAAGTATAGACAAGAGAGAGCGGGACCTTTTGTGGAGATCAAACGTGTGAGGTTTGCATTTCAGGACAGTCTCTCTCAACGCCTAGCTCAGCTGCCCCCAGTGACAGTCCCCCCACATAAGGACACCATAAGTACAGTTACAGTAGTAGTACATGTGTTTTCACAACCTCACACGCTGTGCTCCTGAACAGGAAAAAGAGCAGGCATGTGTGTGTTGTGTAGACAAATGTTTACAGCGTGTGAGCAAAGTAAAAGCTTTGCACCATCCGTTCACATTCTGCATATAATGTCCGTGTGTGAGTGAGTGAATACGTGATCCTCAGTGGGGATGCAAATTTGAGTGTTACATAAAGATTCATAAGCAGCTCTCTCCCCCTCCTTTCCTGTATCTTTCTTAAGAGCCACAGTGCTTGTTGACTTGGACCAAAGCGCTTGTGTTACGGCTGGAGGGTATGTTTTCTGCTGTGTGAAGAAGAGGGAGGCAAAATATATAGAGACAGGGAGAGAAAGAGAGAGAGAGAGCGCCTTACAGTGGCTGGTTGACTGATGGACTGGTTGACAGATCAGCATAGCGACTGGTTGACTGATCGACCAACTAGGCCGACTTACTGAGCGATTTGTGCAGCTGACTGCCTGTGTTGACTAAACGAAACGATCGTACAACAAAGTAAAAATGTGGCTTTCGAGGCAGATATGCTGAAATTTCATGTGGATTCTAATCCGCTTTTAGCCACAGCAGGCCTGAGACTGTGAATGAGCCGCCTGTCCGGTGAACAGGACCTCATAAACAGACCGGTAGGGCTGTCACGATCATGAACCTTGTTTTGACAATTCATTGTCGTACAAATAATTGCGATGAACAACTTAATTGTGTCTTGTGTCTTGCAATTAACGATTTTATTGTGTTTGCGCATTGAACATTGGAACAAAATATGAACACAACTTTGAATTTCCGTTTGGTTTTTAGGCTTCATAAATCACAAATTGCACAGGGCAGACATGACAAACGACTCAAATATACAGAGATATTACCGACGCATTTAATAATAACATACTTTCAAGAAAATGTAAAATAGCGGAAATAGCTGATCTGCTATTTCTGGAAAACGTTTGAAAATGTATGAACATTTTTCAACATGGAAACAATTAATAATAATTGTGATCATCTCAAGTAATTGAGATTATGTAATAATTGAGACAGGCCTGGGCGGCAGCAAACAAGAGTGTCTGCTATAGACAATCTCACTGGGGCTAATTCACTTATAGGCAGACGCAAATGGTTCCCACAGTCCCCCCCCCCCCTCCCCCTCCCCTCTCCTTTTTCCGTCTCCTTCCCCCACCCCCACCCCACGGGCACCATAAAGTTACATCATCCTCCACTGTGGTTTCCTGTAGACTGTGCGCGTGTCATAGACCTGAGTCGGAGTCGCACCACCGTGGACTGCAGGCAACGCCCTCTTCTCTTCCTCGCAGTGGGTTAGTAGGAGTGTGTGTGTGTGTGTGTGTGTGTGTGTGTGTGTGTGTGTGTGTGTGTGTGTGCGCGCGCTGGTACCATATGGAGGAGGAGCAGACAGGCTGTTCAGCGCCCAGCCCAGCTCCAGTTCTACTGCAGTTATTCCTGCTGACCTGTCACCCACCACCAGTCCAGCGTGTCAGCAGTCGACAGAGTTAAGAGTGAGAGAAAAGCACTGAGAGAGACAGGAGTGAAAGTGAGAGACAGCAGCACGCCTCGCTCTGGCACAGGGCCGCTTCATGTGTCTCGTATCACCGATGGTCAATGTCTTGTCCAACGACTAGCCCACAAGAGCAGGCGAGTGCATAAAGAACAGATCACATGGGTGCCTGTTCGGTTGTTCAACCAGTTACTGCACTGACCACAAGCTCCTTGTGAGTTGCGAGGACCAGGGTTTTAATCCGATTCCCAGCGAAGCATCATGTCCTGCATGCATCCCCTCTCTCTGTCCTCGGCATCTCTCTACACTCTTCTATCCGAACAAAGCAGAAAAACTACAAAATAGATAAAATTTTATTTTTCTTAAGAAAATAGCACATTACACAAAGAACCACCAACTAACTTTCAGATGTTCAAAACAGGATTCATTGGAAATGTTATATGACACTTCACAGTAATATACTTGTCTACAGTTGAGTGCAAGACCATAGACTAAAGTCAAAGTCAAAGTGGCTTAGACTCAGAACAAGTCGGAGTCTAAGCCACTAGCGGCGCGTCTCCCATGTGGATCCTTGGATTTCATGTGGCCAGTCTTATGGCATCAGTCTATGACGATCACAAATCAATCACGTACGACTCCAAATTTTGGTTTCAGCCTGATCCGACCCCAAATGACTTGACTTCCATTATAAAATGTAATTTTAATATTACAAAAATAAATATATATAAAAAAAACATGGAGGTACTGTCTTGGCCTAAGACATTTGGTGCTTGCTATCGGTCTAGTGGTTTGCGAGATTGGCTCCATGGTACTTACTGCAAATATTATAGTATCAAATGGTGCTTTCTACAAAAGTCTGCCAACAGATGACAGACTAATTAAACTTACCATTTGGTAATTTATTTTCCCTGAACAAGGATTCTGTGGTGAGGGCCCCTCCATTCACCCCCTCTAAAAACCACAGGCATGCGAGTCTGTTTGTGTGTGGCACTTTTAAATTATTTGCATATTAAGGGCTTACGATCTACAACCCACAAGCAAGACACAAAAGACTGCATCGCTAACCACTTTAACCCTGGAATCCCTATTTTTATAGATCGACTACTAAAAAGAAAAAGAACAGCACATTCTCTTCCCCCAATACCATCCAGTGACAGAATTAACACAGCAGATGTCACATTGTTCTACTTGAATAATAGAGAGCAAATAATAGTGGACTGGACACAAACTATGGATCGATACTCGTGTGTGTGTGTGTGTGTGTGTGTGTGTGTGTGTGTGTGTGTGTGTGTGTGTGTGTGTGTGTGTGTGTGTGTGTATGACAGCCTCAATTCTTCTCTGGACTGATATATGATCCATCAGATGAGAGTGGAGGAGGCCTAACCCAGAATGCATGAGGACCAGCCGTGTTGTAAGCCCACCAACATCGACTCTCTCATGCGTATGTATGTACGTGCACACACACGCTCTGAAGTCAGCTGCACTATAAGGCAGAGCCTACTCACATGATTGCCGTATATGACGCTGATGTGTGTGTGTGTGTGTGTGTGTGTGTGTGTGTGTGTGTGTGTGTGTGTGTGTGTGTGTGTGTGTGTGTGTGTGTGTGTGTGTGTGTGTGTGTGTGTGTGTGTGTGTGTGTGTGTGTGGGTACTCTTGCACGTTGGAGTGGTGTGGTTCTGGTTCTGGTTAAAAAGCTGCAGCCTCCAGGCCGTCTTCAGAGACAAAAACAAGCGCTGAATCAGACAGGAAGGCGAAAAAACTAAAACACTGAAAGGGGCGTGGCGGTGGGAGACTAGAGAAAATAGAACGCAGGTGTTTAGTGTGTGTGTGTGTGTCTGTGTACGTACGTGTGTGTGTGTGTGTGTGTGTGTGTGTGTGTGTGTGTGTGTGTGTAAACCATTCAACAGCACATGCCCGACAGTCATGTGAGCAGACTTAATGCTCATTCGACTCATTTGTCGTAACAACCCGTTCACAGGCGGAGAAGGCGCGAAAAGCAGGAGGTGGCAGCTATAAGGTGGGGGAAGCGGGAGCACCAAAACCGCCGGTCTAACCGGAGGTTATGAGGAATGCTTTGTAGAGCTCAGCCTGTGATGATGTCATCATCTTATTACCCTCTGACGGGGTACACGCGCCTGCTAGCGTGTCATGGACTGTATCGTCAGTCGGAGCCAGATATGGGGGTTAGAGTAGAAGGCTTGTGTGCCGAGGTGCCACGTTGTCAGCCCGTGGCTTCCAGCGACGATACCGTTCTCTGCTCCCTAGACCACTGTTTGCTAAACAGTGGGTCGGTACCCATATGTGGGTCGTGGACCAGTAAATACCCCTTTATTTTTTGTTTACTACATTTAGTTTTTAATTATTGTTTTTTCAAGTTAAACAAATTCAACCATTTTTTCAAAATAATTCCTTCTTTTAAGAAGTAGTGAAAAAAGCAGATCTACAAGCTCACAACACATCATATCACGACATGTTGTGAGCTTGTAGATCGGCTATTTTCACTAGTTTGGGTCTCTGGGAAATTTTCTCTTTTGGGTACCGAGCTAAAAAGTTTGGGAACCACTAGTACTACTAGACCACAGTCAGCCTTCTGTCCCGCAATTAAACATTCGTCTGAACGTGCCACATTGGGTGGCAGATGCTCAAGCAAAAGTGTGGGTGTTCGATTCCACTCCCACATTTTTGTTTCTGACGACTATACCATACTCGCTGGTTGTCTCCTGTCAGGAAGGATGTCAGAGTTGCCTTGTCTGAAATCCTGTTGGTTCAAGCACCACAACAGATTTAGGTATTAGGCGTTTACAGTCAGCTGAGGAAAAACTTGTGCTGATGAGCCTTAAAAGGTTAAATCAACCAACTTGAACTCACCAGGTTTTAGCTAAACCGGTTAGCTATGCACAACAGTGACAAAGGCAGACGCAAGTGACATT
Organism: Gymnoscopelus microlampas; assembly: GCF_963454915.1. Classification (NCBI taxonomy): domain Eukaryota; kingdom Metazoa; phylum Chordata; class Actinopteri; order Myctophiformes; family Myctophidae; genus Gymnoscopelus; species Gymnoscopelus microlampas. Next base: position 19,647,401 of record NC_139954.1, on the reverse strand, counting down.
AGTCAGCCACAACGACCATCTCCAGATGAGATATTAAACAGCTGTCCTTTAAACCTCAGTAGCCGCAGGTCTTTGTCACCATTTTATCATTCCGGTAAGGCTACTGTAGTTATCCAGTGAGCTGTCCTGGATAACTTGACCCAATTCTGAGTCAGTACGCAGCAGTGGCCTTGTGGATATTGGGTAGAGGGGACAACAAGGAACCGCAATGATTTCATGGTCAATCACTTGTTAAGTGTCCCTTGAGCAAGGCAACAAACTCATTATGTAGCTATTATAGGTCACTCTGGATGAGAGCAACAGCCAAACTCTTATATTGGTGATGTCATTTATGAGGCCAAAAACACTCAAAGCTAATAGGAATCTATTAAGCAGCTGCCCTCCATGCCAGGTACAGACCCAGGCCTTTTTCAAATCAGTGAGCTGTAAGGCTCTAGCGAAGAGAGCACTGTACCCCCGACCAGTTCAGCTGTCATCACAGCAGAGGGAACCGAGACAATGTCTCTACAGCCCAGCAACAACACGCCATCAATCACCTCCATTCAAATGCTGGGGAGCAGCAGCACTCTCAATGACGGTCTGCTGAGGAAATATTAAAGTTTCCATGGGGACAACAGAGCTGAATTTGACAAATGACTGAGTGGTTATGTGATCATGTATGCTCGTGTGTGGTAGAGAGATTTGGAGTGGACACCCCCCAACTCCCTCCTTCTGCGTAATTCATTTGCAAGGGAACACACACACACACACACACGTTTAGAGCAATGTGTCAATCACGCGGCACTTTCAAGGTTTGTTTGGGTTGTCTGTCTCCAGTCTCCTTTTCTTCCGAGAACACTGTTGACAAGGATCACCCCTTTCATGTCTCTTTCACAGATAATCGCACTCATGAGAGACTGAGAGAAAGAGAGAGCGAGCGAGCGGAGTTTATTTGTGTGTGTGTGTGTGCGTTTACACTTATCAACACCACTTTTCTTTAGCCTTCATTGAACTGTAACGATTGTAAGTTTAAGCTTAAACAGTTTATATGGGAATATGTATTGAACGAATCAATATTGACAACGTAAATATGAATCCGGCAGTGCATGCGTGTTTGTCTGTCTGTCCCTCACCTTAAACCTTTTGTCCTGCAGTACTTTCTTGATAGCCACCATTTCTCCGGAGTCACACAGTTTGGCCTGGTAGACCACGCCGAAGGAGCCGTTGCCGATCACCTTGGTGTCCGTGTAGCTCACCTCTTGTGGCCGGTCAGGGCCTTGGCCTGGGGTGGCCACTACTGTTGTGACCTTACTGCCATCCTTGTCCCCTGTTAAGACAAAAGAGGAAATTTGTGTGGTGTATATTATGTCTCGTCATTGTTGTTAAATGCATCAGGTCCTTCCATATGTACACCGGCATGTACAAAATGAGAAAATAAAGCAAGCCACCAACCAACCAAGAGGGTACAGATTCAACTTGTTGTGCTTCAGTGAATTAAATGTAGAAAGAAAAAGGTGATCCAAAAATTATAAATCGTAAAGAATTTAAACTTGAGATGTTTGAAATGTGTGTAGGTTGGACCATGGGTTAGTGTTTTTTCATGAAGCAAAATCTCAAACAAAAAACATACAGTAGGGGAACCATGGGAGAGATCTAATGATGACCTGATCATACAAGTAATTGTTATTCCATAAACTTGAATTCTGGCTTTCAAAAAGGTATACATAAGTAGCGAAAATAGCCAATCAACAACTACAAATCACAGCACGTCACAAAGCTTTGTGAGCTTGTAGTTGTAGAATGTTCGCCTATTATGACATAAGGACACTAGGGTTCATGTGGTTAAGTGATTGTTTTATTCAGCCATGAGGATAGGTGCTTCAATCCAAAGTGACAATTCAGATAGGAAGTCTAGCCTACATGCCTACTTACTGTTCTAGTTGGAAATGAGTCAACTCAGCAACCTTGGGAAGATAACCGCCCACCATGTGCTTGCTACACATGGACAGCGTAACACCCAAGATTACGATTGGTGAAGTGTCATAATTATGGTATGCCCTGTATGTCTGACTGTACTTGCGAACTGGCTATAGATCTGGATCTATTCAACCCCCCATTATCTTCTCGTCTGTCAATTGGGGGCAAGGACCTACTCTTGGAAATCATGGAGAGGCCTTCTCCTATTTAAGAGGGGTTTCTTTTATCCTGTGCTATTCTCTCCACATTATGTATGCATGTGTGCAGTATCAGGGGTAAAGTCCATGTTAGCTGGAAGTTAAAGGATAACTAGCTAATAGACTGTCGCGTGCCACAGACGCATGCTGCCTGTACCCGGTTGCTGGACAAACTCCCCACCCAGCCCCCATAATCCCAGCCATACAGAGCCTCATGAACCCTGACCATGATGCATTGTCTGCTCCACTCAGTGAACCCTGTCAATGTTGCAAAAATCCTTAGGTCTCTCCCAGACTAATATGCCATATTAGCTTATCCTGCCGTTGCACAAGCTGTGTATTTGGATTACATATTAGCCAAATTGACAACCATATGACAACATGTAGGTTACATTTGACTCCAAATCGGACATTATGTTATCAGCAGTAGTAGCGCCACATGCAGCTCCAGTTAAACAGCCCAAGTCAGCTGTTACTTAATTAGCATGTAATTTGGCAGATTATCAGCTATGGTCATATAAACAGCGGTGTCATGTGGAACGCTGCAGTGATAACCCGCTGTCATGCAGAGGACATTGACCAGACCACGACGCCTCCATCTATCTACATGTAGTCTGTCAAGCCAGACAACTCTTCCACGATCTTCGAATGCTACAGAGTTTATCATTTCCGTTCAGGAAACGCAGTTTTAAAATCTTTAAGATATTTTTTAGAATTTTCCTTTCTGCTAAGCGGCAAGCTAGATAGGCTTTGACTAATTAAATTTACAGTTGGATTCACAAAAATGCAAAGGTGAAACGGAAGTGGGGGGGTGGCGGGGCATCCACTTTATTTTCTGAAGATGTTCGGACTGATCTCCATGTATCTAGGGTTGGGAGTGATGTGATCATACCCCACTGACTCAGCAGTGTCCCATGTGTGTGTCATGTTAAATACACCTACACCAGTGAAATAGTGTTAATCCAAAAACTAAACATTTCTAAAGGGCCAGAGACTAGCTGGGGGGGGTTCACACACAGAGTTTGGGCATCATGTGTAGGTATGAGTACAGTACACACATTTGGCAAACCTCCTAACCCTCTGGCCATACTCTGTTAGGAGGATATCATTCAGTGTGTGCACGCACACGTGTAAGCTGTGTGTGTGACTTATGTGACCGACGCATAACCCAGTGGCTGCAGATGTGATTATGAGCCGAGGCAATAGGAAGTGAGATGAAAGTGAGACAAGAGGAGAAGTCGGAGAAACCGAAAAGGCGTTCACGTTCTTCAGGACCGAGTTTAGAAAAAGGAGACGGAGAGGGATTTCTGTGACCGTGACGGAAATAAACTTTCCTAGACAAAAAAAAGAGAGAGGAAATGACAAGAAATAGAGGAAAAAGAGACTGCCCACATACTCCAGCAGGATAATTTCTAAGACGCCTCTGCACTTCCTCAGTCTGTGAGAAATATCCATATACACGCACACAGACACGCACGCACACGTGCACGCACACACCTTCGAGAGGGAGGGCTTTTCTGATTAATCAATTAATGTACATTGGAGGCCCAAGTGAATACAGCTTCTTTAAAATTCCAGCTATTTTGAACAAAGTGCTGAGCACAGCCCCACGCGTGTTCCACTTTCTAGTATTGGGAAATCAATACGTTTGACAAATATAATATCAAATAGCTTTAAGGCATTAGATACCATTTACACAGAACAGAAGATATGCATTACTCCAACAGTACATGGAAGAAATCCAGAAATGAAAAGGCCAAAAATCTAAATTTCTTCATTATTCTGCATAAAAGAAAAGAAATCTGTGACAGCCCGACAACCTTTAATAAAAGAAATCCCCAAACCAGTGTCTTGACCTCAGCATAACCTCATCCTGCATCCATACACCAGCATTGCCGTGACGACTGTGCTGTCAACTGGTCCGCCACACAACCTACCGCAATGTTGCATTGAGGACTAACGGATGCGACACATCACTAATCGTCTGACTTCATTTACGCGTGCCGCATAATTCAGCTACTAAATCAAATGGGAGAGACAGCCGCGGGAGCTCTTCGCCAGAGGTGGCATTATGCGAGTCAGGTCACAAGGCTATCTCAGGCCACTGTGCCTAGCTCACTCTGAACGTGTAAGCACACTTCAGCGCTGTTGAGCAGAGCTCATGCACAGATTCAATGAGTCAAATAGTGTCGATTATGTTCCCATGTCCATGAAGATGGTCACCCTCGCCATAGGGCCTAAATGTCAACCTTGGACTGACGCAAGCATGCACACACAGCGACACACAGAGAGAACAGGAAATGCCAGATAAAATAGAGGATGCCTTCATGCAGCCCATTCCTCATGTACAGTATCAGACTTAAAGAAACAGTGTGATATTTATTTAGGTATGTTTGTCTATTGTTCCATAGGAGTGATATATAAAGAAACTAGGCATGCAAACTATATTAAGCTAATGACTTCAAGTAGAGCTAGAGTATAATAATACTTCTTAGTGAGTCAAAGTCAAGTTTATTTTAGTCAATACCCCATGGATTTATTAAGCATTCAAATAATAATTTTAAAAAAGCGTATTAGTGGTTTTATGGCCACTGTGCTATTTGTAACTATTCTGGACAGGCAACCACTTATTTGTGCTCTTTCAGCAAAGACTTTCTTTCATCGAGTGCCTGCCTATCCGCATCACACTGACTGACAAACAGCAGTAATAAATACATGTAAGTGTAACTTTGTCTCATAATAAGTCAAGAGACCATGAATTTTATTGCCAGCTGAGTGTCAGGTTTTTACTTGTATCACTCGCCATCACTTGCCATCCCATGGTGCAGTTGCTAGAGGGTACAGTTGTACACTTTACTCAGGTATGCTGAGCACTATTCCATTTAAGTTACTGTGCTAACACGATCAGCATGCACAACCAACTTTTTCTACAGCAAGATATTGGATGATTCTAATCCTGGCCAACTTCTCTCACTGTGGGAAAATTGAACAAGGAGTATGGGTGACAGTGAGTGTACAAAAACAGTTAAATGTATGTAGACAATATGCAGGTATGCATATAGCAGCTATTCATTGTTTTTGGCAGTCTCTATGGAGTCGAGCACTATTAGGCCCACAACGTTGCTATTACAAATCCCTTTGAAAATGTTAAAAACTTCCAATAGCATGTCATTACTTGAGTCATGACATTAGTTTTATACTGAGAGAAATCAATAGCTCTCATGAAGTGAATGTGCGGGGTGTCAATAAAATGGAGTGAGTCCTTCTGTGTGGAGGCAGTGACATCTAGACCAGAATAGTCTGTGTGAGGACTGTATCGAGTTATTAGTAGAGATATGGTCCACAAATGCATGCATTGTGTGAATGTGAACATGAGCACGCACGCACGCACGCACGCACGCACGCACGCACGCACGCACGCACGCACGCACACGAGTACAGTGTTCCAGCACAGTTGACAGTTTGGCTAGATAGTATGCTACATTACTGGAACATCCAGTCACAGGAATGTCCCCGGAGAGAGAGAGAGGGGCAGATATTAGCTAAGGTGAACCAGCATCCATGTAGACATGTAGTAGCCTCGCGTAGCCAGACTACATCACTGCGTGGATATGAGTCTGGTGCCTCTATGGGGATTTTTTTTCTCCATCAAAACAGCTCTAGACGCAATTGGTTAGACCTACAACCAACTACCAATTACAGTCTCCCATATTTGAATACTGGGCCCTGATTGGTCACCCCAGACTTCGGGAGCAGGAAATGGATTCACAACGGCAGATTCGTCTAGTCATGTAGGAGGGCTGCTGAGTAGACAGTGGGACCCCATCTGCGGCCTGAGTCATGTCATGGTACAGCCGCCATGGTGCCACAGCTATCAGAATCAACTATTGTCATCGGACTGGATCACAAGGAGTGAGATGTCACCTTTCTCCCTCCTTGAAACCCGCATTTATTTATTTTGTTGCGATTCTGTTGGCTCATCCTTGACGCTCTTGTCTCTGTAAAACATTCTGTTTCACTTGAAATCAAAGAGTATGCGTAATTGGTTCATTTTGTCCCCACTGTCGCTGACAGAGAAAGAAGTGGAGAGAGCAGGACTGGGAGACCGAGAGGGAGAAGGAAAGAGAGAGCGGGAGCTTTGAAATGCAAAACAAGCTACTCATTGTTCTTGGCCAGCTGCCTCACTCACAAAACAAAACCAGGGGTGTCCGTGTGTGTCCGTGTGTGTGTGCGTGCGTGTGCGTGTGCGTGTGTGTCCGTGTGTGTGTGTGTGTGTGTGTGTGTGTGTGTGTGTGTGTGTGTGTGGGAGGGGCACCACCATTCACTCTAGGTCGGACCATACATGTTGGCTACAGCTGCTTCAGATCACTGGCCAAGTTATTCATACACACTGGTGCACATGTGTGTGTTGGGGGTGGTGTGTGCTGTATGCAATGTACATGGCAGCATGGCTTTCCATTAAGGCAGCCTTGTTGATTCAAAGGTTTCTATCACCACTTGTACTTGTTTGATGGGAACACTAAAAGTGCTCCCTAGTATCATCTAAGCCAGTGGGAAATAAGGGTATCATCATGATTTTGGGGTATATGAGGTTGAGGTAGATGGGACCTGACATTTGTCAGGATACAGGATGCCTTTATTGCCATTTGCCATGGAATCTTTACAAGTACTCAAAGCTGATACACATTCTTGTGCGGAAAAAATAATAATTTACCCCCGTCACGGGCAAATCACACTACATGTAACGTCCCACTCCTTTTATCAGTGAATTATCACACTTGCCAGCAGTTATATAATGTAGTATAACTATAACCAAATGGTATCCTGACACACGCAACCTACTGTTATGTTGCGAACTATCAATGAATCCCTTATTTGTCCACGCTATACTACAGTATGTTACAGTTTGGCTTTCTTCAGAAAAAAAAAGGTGGCAAGCTTATATAGTCATCCCTCTGAAGTTGTCCTCCTTTCCCAGCACAGACTTAATTTGTTTTTGTTTCCTATTTTTGCTACTTTTTAGGTTAGGCAAATTAATTCCTCACACACGTCTGTGTGTTTTCACTGCTGTGGTACCCTACTGGCTCACCTACCAGTGAGGAGCCCCCACCGGGAGGAAGTAGAGCCTTCGTCCTATCCTCCCACCGGGAGGAAGTAGAGCCTTCGTCCTATCCTCCCGCCCAACACCAACACTCTCCAGCCCCATAGGAGTATGTGCAGTGACAGATATCACCCTCCCCACCTGGCTTCCCTCCCCTGAACACAGGTCAAATGTGTTCGTATATAGATGATCGACAAAGCCAGATGCACCACGGTGGATTCGAACCCCCAGACGCGGTGGTGGGTTGGTACTTTACCAACTACTGCACCACTTAATATTTTCTTAAATATATCATTCAAAAATTCTAAATAGTGTGTCCGGAAGGGGGGGGAACAAAGTGAGAGTGATGTCAGTTGAGTCCAATCTAGCCATAACCGGGCTATCACCTACCTACCGGTTATGCTTTTTTGGCTGCCTTTACCAGCCAATATAAAAGCTCACTGCTCAGGTAAACAGATTAAAGAGTGAGTGAGTTAACAGACTTCTTAATCATTGTTATACACCCCACCTATCACATCCCCAATCACTTGACACACAAGCCCAGGTGAAGCACTTTACAAGCGCTTTACATGTGATGCAGTTCACAGCATCACATTACTGGTGTTAAAAGTGGGTCGCAAGCTTCCTTAAATGGTGGAATGTTGCATTAATCATTATACTGTTCCTGATCTAAAAGGCCAGTGCAAAATTCAGGCCTGTGCGAAGTGAAAAGCCAGTTAAAAAACACTACTCCAGAGGATGTGACCGTGACGCCATACTTTGAAAACAAATTATTCACCATCCAATCATTCATAACATTCCAGATTGAGAGATAAGCTATTGATGATAAGCTATTGATGGTACGGTGGTATTTGCATTGAGGCCATTTTCTTTTAATACTTTTCTGGTTCCGGAGTTGAACCGCACTGACTAGACCATACATGGGCAACTGGTGGCCCCCACCTTCACTTAATATCGGAATACCGATATATTATTGATTTCAGCTGTTACAATTCCAAACATGCAAACATGACCCACTTAAATGACTTCAGTCTATATTAGTGGCTTAATGACTAGTATTAATATTCTATTGTCTTTTTTATGTCCAATGTATTTGTATTTAAGTTCATAAAATTAAGCATAACTAAATGCATTTGAAATTAAATAAAAATGTTTCTTTTCAGGAATCCAATTGAAAAATAGCAACCAAAAAAAATCAGTATTCCAATTCAAAAATAGAAATCCAATTCAAAAATAGCTAAAATAGCCAATCTACAAGCTCAAAACGCATCGCAACACTTTTTTTTTTAGCTTGTAGATTGGCTATTTTTGCTACTTTTGTGTGACATAGAATGGCGAAGCACGGCATTAATTTATGAAAAAAAGCAACGTGGCCCTCTGGAGTGAGCGTGGAAATATAGTGGCCCTCTCCATCATCAAAGTTGCCCACCCCTGGACTAGACTGACATAAAAGCTCAATCGGCGTTAAAGAATAAATAAAAGCTCATCCTGCGAATCTGCGTAAAAAATGAAAATCCAGTCAGCCTCCCCTTCCTTGTTAATTGAGCAGCTAATAGCTGTGCAGTGCAGTCCTAGTTCTCTGGGCTCTAATTTTAGCATACTTATTCATGTTGAAGAATGTGGACTAGCGTGACATTTCTTAATGTGAGTGGCAATACCGCTTAACTGTTGCTATAAAAACACAAATAAACCAAGATCACAGCAATACCCCAAAACTTGAATGCCTGTATCCGTAAGTAGTTGTGGTTCAAGATAATGTGTGTGGGAGATGTCCAGTTCTGAAGCCCAGAGGAGAGTCTAATAAGCTCCAGGCCTCGCCCCACTAACATACATCAGTATTTAGATCCAAGAGGCATTCTGCTGCAGAGCTCACAATGCAAAACACATTATGACCACTAAAATTACTTTATAGGCTAGCTCCCTCCATTATCCTCACACACATGTTGTTGTGTGGGACCATGGCACTCACACTCATCGCTGGGATGTGAAATATATAGTAAGTATCACTTGCAGGGGCTCATTCCTTTCTCTTGCACACTATTATATACTATGGTCATAAAGTTCTAGTTTGAAAGGTTAGAAATAGTATCTGTGATGTGGAATTAGGCCTATGTCGCGGCAATAGCATTATTAGTATTATTTAAAAGCCATGTACAACAGGAGTCATGTTTGTATAAACATGATAAAACTATTTTCCTAATTGTGTGGACCTAATCTTGAAAACTAAAATGGGTGTTAGTTTTGCCTAGACCAGTGATGGATGAAGTACTGATTTTGTTTTACTTAAGTAAAAGTATCAATGTAGAAATAGTCTGTTACAAGTAAAAGTCCACAATTCAAAACTAACTTGAGTAAAAGTACAAAAGTATTGGTATCAAAATGTACTTAAAGTACCAAAAGTATAAAGTATTACTCAAGTTTTCAAATGTATAAAATGTATAAAAATCTTTTGAAAATAGCAGATCTACAAGCTCACAATGTGTCACATTGCCACGCATTGTGAGCTTGCAGATCAGCTATTTTCAAATGGCCGAAATGTATATAGGGCTGAAGTGGTTAGTGTATGTAAAAGTAAAATATGTGTCTCTGAGATGTAAGTGGAGCAGAAGTAAAAGTACAGAATATTTGAAATTCTCCAGTTAAGTAAAAATACCTCAAAATTGTACTTAAGTACACAGTACTTGAGTAAATGTACTTAGTTACTTTACACCACTGGCCTAGACGCAGTCAGTGTGACTGCCAGTCAGCCGCATGGCATAGATAGCACTTCTGCAGCTTATTCGCCAATTCCCTGAGGATGCTGCTTACGCTGTGGCTTTCTGTGCATGATATATACAATGTTGCCATGTTCGCTTATTATAAGCGACTTCAGGGCTTATTGTTCTGTAAAGTTGCTTGTAAAAAATGGTAGTTGCGGGAGGGGGGGGGGCTTGTTTCTTAAGTGTACTTGCTTATTTAGGCTTGCTTCCAAAAAATATATATATTTAAATCAGTGATTCTCAAATATTTTCATACAAATGTTTTGTGCCAGGGTTCAGGGGGCATTTGTGTTCGCGTGAGCTTGTAGATCGGCTATTTTCAAATATATATATATATTGCATATGATTTAGGTTTAAAGTGCTCATGTGGCCTAGTTTGTTTCTTTTGGTCTCGTTTCCCTAGACCAGGTTGCTTATTTCTCTCACGAAATATGGCAACACTGGTCAGAGAACAGATGTAGAGACTGGCCCACAGACCATACACCAGTGGTGCCCCTGTGGCCTGACTGAGTCACGTTCTGGGCATCACGGGCGCACCTTCCCTCCCTTTGACAGCCAGTTGCGTAATAACAGACCGATGCTGTCGCTTTAACTGCACTATGAGCTCGGCTGTTCGCGTCATTGGGGTGATTTTTTTTCAGTGATTCTCACAACAGCGAGCTAATAATCGTACCGGATCTTGCGGTAAAGCAAAGGCTAGGATGTAGGTCTAGATTTGGGCCAATGCCAGCCCTACCCCTCTGGCCTGGCCCGGCCCGGCGCGGCCTGCTGCTAACCCTGACTGACTGACCAGCCCCGGGCCACCGGGCCGAGCCGCACGTCACCAAGCACAAGCAGGAGTGTCAATCTCAGCTGGTGACATAGATATGACAACGCTTTGCCAGTGTTGCCATGTCGGCTTAATATAAGCGACTTTAGGCTTCTTTTTCTGTAAAGTTGCTTGTGAAAATAATGGTAGTTGCGGGTTGCGGCTTTTTTTGAGCTGGTTTCTAAAGTGTGCTTGCTTATGTAGGCTTGCTTCCACATTTTTGAAACCAGTGGTTCTCACATATTTTCATAAATGTTTTGAGCCAGGGAGCGTTTGAGTAAATAATATTCCACATTTTATTTCAAGAGTTTTTGAAAATAGCAGATCTACAAGCTCCCAACGTGTCGCGTCAAATAGCCGATGCAGGCCTGGGTTTAAAGTGCTTATGTGGTCTATATAGTTGCTTCTTTTTGGGCTTGTTTTCCTAGACCCGGTTGCTTATTTCTCTCACAAAATATGGCAACGCTGCTGTGCTGCTCACTCGACAGCAGCGTTTTTCGACGTAGTTATAGTAGCCTTACGACAAGACATGGCTATTTAGTGAGGATATAATGGTTCTGCCGGGCCTTCTTTACCAGGCATGATATACAGCAGGGGTTTTCAACCAGTGGTCCGGGGACCACCAGTGGTCCTTGAGGGGGTTCCAGGGGTCCCCAGCTAAATTAATAGTTAGCAACCAAATTGACCCTTATATGTCTGTAACTCTGAGAGTGTACAAATGGAACCAAATGGACCCGATTTGGTTACATTTGTACACTCTCAGAGTTAAATGAACACTGATGATGGTGATACAGTGTAGATTGGGACCCCCAAGAAATCTAAATGGTTGAGTCCCTGGCATACCTTTTCAAATAGGAGTCGCTGGGCTAATATTTGTCAATTTGGGGGTCCTTGATGCGAAAAAGGTTGAAAATCACTGATATACAGTTAGCCGGTGTGTGTGAAGGTAGAATTACAGGGTTGTTTTTTTTGTTGTACTTACTGCTGACTTTCATGCTGCCGAAAGCCGAGGGCTGCGGCACTGGTTTGCAGCTCTCAGCGAACGAGGTGGTTCTGGGCCGACCCGACATCATTCAATCCCTCTCTGGTTCTCTCTGGACTAGTAGAGACTATAAGGCCTATAATATCTCACTAAAATGACAGGGTTGATCAATCAATTCACCAAATCTTCTCATCCAAAAGGCTGACAGTCAGTTCTTGGAATTGAATATAATTAATAATTGGAAGAAATCGACTCCTTTTTTTATATCCACGATCCTTCATACAGCAGTTCGTTTATCACCTAATAATCTGTCCTTTTCCTTTCTTCCCACAGTCAGTCAATCAGAGCAACATTTCTTCCTCTTGTATTCCTTGGTTTTCCTTCAGCAGGCCTTTTGGAGGAGACACGTCTTCGACTAAAATAGTCATGAATCTGGCCTCTCCCTGAGCTGAGCCCCCCCGAATAAAACCAAGCCTGCGACTTCTTTCTTGAGGCGGATAATAAAATGTACAGAAGAGTCAACTAGATCATCAACTACTAGACAACTGGTCCGGCGGCTTAATCACAGATAAATGCTGGGTATTCTATAATGGGTATTCAGATAAATGCTGGGTATTCGGGACCATGCAATTCCTCTTCATATCCCGATGTGGAGGCTCAGTGATCCCACTGCCATGGCGGCTCCCTCGCTATACCCTAGTAGTCCTATACTGACGATTCAGGGGGAAAACTGCCCCAATTGCCCCAATCTTTTAACACGAGCGGGTTTGAAAATCTCTGTTCCAGGACTCCGCAGGGTCCTCCCTCTCACTGCCGACGCAATCCGGAGCTTCTATCCAGGAGGCCTCGGGGCCACAGAGCCGTTTCGAAGGAATGATGATCTTACGGGACGACGGGGTGCGACGGATAGTGAAATTCTTTTTTTATTCCTTCCCCACCACCAGGTCTCGGGCTCGCTGCTTGTCTCTTTGTCACTACGGACGTTTGTTACGCTCTTTGCGTTAAGCGCCAGTGTTGCCATGTTTTTGTGAGAGAAATAAGCGAATAGGTCTAGGAAAACAAGCCCAAAAGAAGCAATAATAGGCCACATGAGCGCTTTAAACCTTGAAAATAGCCGATCTACAAGCAAAAACTAAAGAAATGTGAAAAATGTTGAATATATTTTTTTGAAACATTCTAAAAAAACAAATGCTCCCTGGCACAAAACATTTTCATGAAAATATTTGAGAACCATTGGTTTAAAAAATAATGAAAATATTTGGAAGCAAGCCTTAAATAAGCGAGTATACTTTAGAAACCAGCCCAAAAAACGCAATAACCCACAACTACCACAGGAGGGACCCCAGTGGAAACAAGCCATAGTGCTTTCTTGGGTTTAATCCTATTTAGCATCCTTTTTTATAGAACTGTAGTTTCTGTGCTTTTTTGCAAACTGCTAAATAAAGAATTCAATAAATCAATCAATCAAATAAACAATCAACTTTACAGAAAAAGAAGCCCACATTCGCTTATAATAAGCCGACATGGCAACGCAGCGGCGGGGGTTACGCCGATAGCGTACACGGCGGTGGAGAATAGGAAATCTGTGCACGCGCAAGGGTGAATCTGGGGTGGCCTGGCGCAGCCAATCCAAACGGCCGTCCTGCAAAAGATGGGCGTGGAGCCTGGGTGCTGTGTGGCCAATGGAAACACGGGACTTGCTGAACACATGGCATAATTTGCCTGACCCCGCCCCCTTGCACTTCAAAGACTTTTCTCTGTGCAGGCGACAGGGCAGTGGGCGGAGTCGTCCACAGATGGATGACATCGTCAGCCAATAGAAATGAAGAATCCAGCCGCCTGTTCAGTGGACGCACGCAGCTGTCACAGAAGCACCGGTGCTCTTCATGCAGCACTGTTGCTATGTTAGGTTTCCAGTACCGAGCAGTGGTGGAAAGTAACGAAGTACATGTACTCAAGTACTGTACTTAAGTACACATTTGAGGATTCTTTACTTTACTGGAGTGTCTTCAATGTTCAGTACTTTTACTTATACTCCACCACTACATCTCAGAGGCAAATATTGTACTTTTTACTCCACTAAAATTATTAGAAAATGACTAGTTACTTTGTAGATTGTGATTATTCTATTATTATTACAAAACATACATTAACCACTTCAGCCCTTTTGATTGATTGATTGAATATTTTATTAGGCAAAAAATTGAAAACAGCACAGTTACATTTAAAATACTTTGTCTAACAGGTCCGTTCATGAAAGTCCTTGCGGTCTTGTTTCCAATGAGGGCCTTGGTATTCAATTCATAGACATATATATAATTTGGATATTTGAAAATAGCAGATCTACAAGCTCACAACACATTGCAGTGCCAGGGGTTGTGTGCTTGTGGATCTGCTATTTTTGGCTAAAGTTCTCCTCAGAATAGGGATGCTTGGTTGAAGTGGTTAATGTAAAAATCCCTCAAAGATTTGGCGGACCCCCTGTAGTAACTCTGAGGACCCTCTAGGGGTCCCGGACCCCCTGTTGAAGACCTCTGCTTTAGGGATTTGTGTGTTTGTGTGCATATTGTGTGTCAGAGCAGGAGTGGTGGCAGGGTGTTTTTCATAAGCATCCATGTCATTAGCTGGAGTCTGGACTTTGCAGGCCCCTGTCTGTCCTCTGCACGGGATTCTGCCTTTATAATTATAAATGTTCACTTTGTCAACTAAGGATTTTGACTTATCTACATTCCTTTAAAAGGGTCATGATGTTTGAGGTAGTTTTGGCCATGCAATGGTGCTTTGTGTGTCATAATGTTGGATATCTCAAACGGTATCCAAAAGTTACCAAAACAGGTCATATTATAAATGCTATTTCATCACATTTAATGAAACCACCTGACTGGCTTGTCATTTGTTTCTTACATAGCCCAATCCTCTCATATGAAAAACTATGTTTATCTTAATTGAACTAAATGCTGGTCTTTATCTCAACTGTGAATAAAAGCCCACTTTCCCTTTGCAATGATGCTGATGATGGGTCTCTTTTGTGTGTTTATTTATACTGTCCCTTTACAGTATGCTCTCAAAAATAAGTTTCTCCCAGGCGACCAGGCTGCCCTCTGATGGTTCTGATGCAGAATAAAAGACAGCAGTCTTAAACACAGGCAGCAGAGCAGAAGTAACACGAGACATCATTCTCCCTTCAGTGCAACAACTCCCCCGGCAAATAGACATTGTACCATTTTCAAAAGAAAAAAATACATAGAGTAGAAATAGAGATAGAGTAGCGATGAAGATAAGAGAGGGAGGGGAGAAGAGAGAAAGATGGACACTATTGAGAATTATCTTTGTAAGTAATAAGGGAAAATTAATGAAATATCACGAAAACATCTAAATCCAAGAAAATGTATTATCGTTTACCTGAGAAATATCTGACACTAATAGATTTTGTTTTAGCTGTCCATAATCATCCAAATAAAATCTTGTCAAAGCTGCATGTGGATAAAAAGGAAAGCCTATATGAAAATTATGGTATGAGATAGGTAGCCTAGTGAAAGATTATGATGTAAGTCCTGCATAGAAAACCGAAGAAGGTCACAGCCAATCGACCATCTGAGAGTGGTTAAAACAGGGACAGACAGTGGACAGTAGTATGTGCATACATGTATAGAAAATATGCCAATATGTTCTGGCGTTGTGTAGAACACACACACATACACAAGCTCACAATCAATAACCTGTACATTAGCCCGATAAAGAATGTTATTGATGTATTACAAAACCAAGAACAGGATCAAATGTACAGGAAAGAAAACAATAAATTGACATTACAAAATGGAGAAATGCTCTGACAAGGTAGTACACATCTTAAACCAAGTAGGTCTGATTTAAGCTCGATTTATACTTTGTCATACAACGGTGCCCCTTGACCAAATTAGCCGACTTAAAAAACTCACACCACATCGCAAATGTAAGTAGGTAGTTATAAACTCAGCACTTCCTTCACTTACCATCATGTAATACAAAATGTAATGTTGAACAGTAACAGCAGTAAGTTATAAAAAAAGAGCCAATAAATTAGATCAAATTGTAAACCAGAGATGACACAATCAATTTGCATGCCGTCATGTTAAAGGATCAAGATGTTTGAGACTGTCCATCAATAAAATAGAGGACCAAAGAATTAAAAAAGAAAACAAATCAAACAATCGACAGGAAATAAATATTATAATAAATATGTCTAAGGTAGATAAAGGTGCATATTTTTGCTGTGATGTGAAACCGTTTTTACTTTGATTTTGTGTTTTTCTTTAATCTAATTAAACATTTCCCTGCATACATTGTCCATTCATTAAGTAAATTCTAGGATTTGACGTCTGGAACTATTCAAAGGTATTCCAAAATGTAAATGTTTTTTGATATATAGCATGCAGGTTTCATATGACAGCAGAAATATACAATTACTTATGTTAGCGCATTCTTTCTTGAAGAAGAAAAAAATAACCTGTGCACATGTGCTTACGAGATAGACTGGTTTTCATAATCAGTTTGATGAGTAGACTCCTTTGAATTTGTTGGACTGCTATACACTTAAAATATCCAGACTCTTCATATGTGACGCATATTCTTACTGAAAGTATAGTCAATCTATTAGTTACATGTCATGGATTTAGTTCTTCGGTTATCCTCAATGGCAGCTTTGTGCATCACCAGTGTCCAGACCAGCTGTTTAGGACACATACAGTATTCAATAGTAAAAAAAGAATTGGGTCATTTAAAGTGCATGTAACTGAGGAAATGAAACAATAGCAACCATCAACGATATGACCCTTGGTTTATATAAGCACGGACATCCTCCATTCATACAAAAGTGGGTTTGAGGTCCTCTTTGAAGACCACAGGGTGTGGCGAGCGGTAGAGGTTGCTGTAGTCTCCATACTCGCTGTCGGAGGAGTCCGAGGAGCTGTCAGACGACAGCAGGGAGCCACGCTGCAGGCACCATTCACAGTAGGGTCGGTGGTAGTAGCAGTAGTCTGTCGAGCTGCTGGAGTCTGAATCCCAGTACCCACATGAGTCTCTAGCGTGTCTATGAACCTGCCCGCCCTCGCCACTCGCTTCCGTATGCGAGGGAGACGCAGGGCCGCGTCCTGGGTGGGGTACGCGGGAACACTTGTGAGACTTTAAAACACCCCTCCGATCCCTTCTTTTCACCTGCTGCTCCACCTCCTCCTCTTCCTCCTCTATGTCACTATTGTCCGGGTGGAGAGAGGTGGGCTCCGCAGTGACGCCCCCTTCAGTTTGTGCAGATGTTTTGGAGGGGGGGTTGTCTGGATGCTGGGGCCCAGAGATGTCTCTCCTCTTCCCCCAGACAGGAGGCTCTGGACCCGTGTAGAAGCAGGCAGGGGGACCTCCCCTTGGGGAGTGAAATGGAGGCCGGCGTTTCCTCATGGCATAGGGGGAGATGCTGGGGTAGCGGAAGAGGACGGGAGCACGGGGCGAGCAAGGTGAGCGGAGGGAGAGGGGAGAAAGAAGGGAGGGGTCAGTAAAGTTAGCTTGGGAAGGCCTTCTGGGTCCCCAGACCTGACTGGGCGAGCGGAGGGCGGTTTCCCTCACGGCATCCAAGCTCAACTCCTGGAGGACCTCCTGCAGTTGCTCACTGCTCACAAAGCCCGCCTGCCTAACCCCTGACCCCAAAGGTGAGATTGGGTCACCGCCTGAAGTTTCTGCCTGAGCAGGGCTAAAGTCTCCCAGCGTGCGTGGGGAAGCGACACAGTTTGATGGAGATAGAGGTGCAGTTTCCGCAATTGTCTTAGACTCTGCGGGGATGCTGGGAGACACTGGCGGCTGCCCCTTTGCCCTAGACTCATCCGCCGTAATCTCGGCTCCAGCCTGTGAGCCACCCTTCTGAATTGCACCAGCACCTTCGGTTAGAAGAGGAGAGGACGTCGGGACGGGGGAGGTGGAGATCGGCGCAGGGGAGGTCTCAGGGAGAGGTTTAGAAGGGACAGCGTTGGTGGTGCGAGGGGAGAGAGGGCGCGCCGAGGAGAGGTGGGATTCGGCGGAGTCTCTCTCGGGTGGGGGGGTGGACTGCACCACCACTGTGGTCTGTGTGGAGCAGGAGTTGAGGTTGGCGGATCCAGATGAGTCCATCTCCTGGTCGACTCGGGGCTGGCTGGCCGACATGAGACGGAGTAGTTTACCCTTGGCATTATTCACCTGCTCCTGCAGACTGTCGATCACAGCATTTTTCTGGAAAGGACGCATTTTAAACACTTAAAATGTAAAATAACAAAAATGTGCAAGTATTAGTTATGCATTAACAATGTGTTGCTCATATTAATACACTTGTCAACTTGCCTTAATTAATACACTTGTCAAAAAAACAGAAAACTAAGATTGGTGGAAGGATGATAGAGTACCTCATTGAGCAGCTTCTTCATGGAGCTGTTCTCCCCCAGCAGGTAATAGATCTCATCCTGGCTATAGACAGAGGGCTGGCTCTTACTGGGGCTGCTGAAATACTTGGCCATCTGACTGGGGTTGTTGTGCTCCTCTTCAAACTGCCGCCACTGCGTCAGCTGTATGAATGCATGTGCATGTGCGCGCGTGTGTGCATGTGTATGTGTATGTGTATGTGTGTGTGTGTGTGTGTGTGTGTGTGTGTGTGTGTGTGTGTGTGTGTGTGTGTGTGTGTGTGTGTGTGTGTGTGCGCATGCATACAGTATGTATTTGTGGGTGTGATATGCATGTGCAGGCGTGTATGTGAAATTAGTGGAGGCAAAACACAACTTAAAGTCAGTTATCGTAACATACACGAATATAAAGTATAAACTGTGTTTCCAAGACTATGAACGTGGGACCATATCACCAGGTGTGCATTTCAGTATATTGCTCATTGTTAAAATATTTGCTCCCTTTCCGCCGTGGAGGTGCATTCCTTTATCGTAACATAAGCTCACTAACAGCTACCTACAGTCATCAAGTTGCTGGCACAGCCTACCTTGTGTTGAGTCATAAACATCACATGCATGAGTCATTCCCCAAGGGAAACTCACCCACATGGAGCAGAACAAACGTGCATGCAGTCATATACATTTCTCAGCTTGTCAAAACAGCAAGAATTTCAAGGGAATCATTATCTCTGTCTAGCTACTGTTTCTGTCTGATTGAATGACTAAATGTCTGTTTTAGAACATTAGGAGGTGCCAGACGTAATAGATGCTTAATGGGCCGACGTCTTTGATTGCACACATCACTACTGTATCTCTATCTCATACACAGATCATCAGAGTGAGACTTTCCCCTGGGAGATATCACCTTTTCCAGCGTCCCCTGCTTATTGGACAATACAAGGGACAATTTGAACTTATGCACATATCCGCTTCTTTCCACGAGTCTGATTCATCAAAACAAATTTGCCCATGGATTTTGGCGGACGTACACTCAAACTCACATATTAGTGTATACGTATAGTTACCAACAAAATTACGTATATGTTATTAGAATGCCTTATTCTTCATGCAAAATCAATTACAATAGTGCCAAACCCCAAATCAAATATTTATGTACCCAACATTTGTCATATAAAAAAAGAAAAAAAGATGTCAAACGATCTATTGCTTGGATGCATATAATAGACATGATGCAAATTCAAACCGAGTTTTATGTATTTTCTGTTGACACATTTACAGCTGAATTATTAGGTCCCTCATTACTGCAAGTGTGGCCACATGTATTATGTTGCAGGAGGCAACATGCGCACCTTTAATGTTGCGCTATTAATCACAACACAATAGCCTAAATAAGTCTTACCATCTGATCTTATGAGGATACAGTAGGCTATGGATGAAATCTAGCTGTGTCCATATCCATTAATCATTCTGACGTAGGTCAGGATTTGTTGTTAATCCAAAGGACGGTAATCAATAAAGCGCAATCTGGTCCATAATCTCGACGTTCCTAGATTCCAGAGTCATAATGTTACCTCAGTCAAATTGGAGCATTCTTTCATAGAAAATCTCCATGATGCATTAGCCTATTATTTGGTGGTGGGGTTAAACATTGTAAGCTTATTCTCATTACACATGAGAGCATTACTCTATTAACGTCCAGTTGATCCATCGGCATCGCACGATCGAGAGACTCGCTTCCAGACAGAACAGATGTACAAGTAGTCAAGGCGGTGCGACTCGGCGCAAATCTGTTGTTTTTTTCCCAACGTGGGTTATTTCCAGTTGCCTTTTATGGTGTTAAATGGGGTGTGGAACGATGCAAATGATCTACACAGGAGCGCACTTGTGACTTAAAAGAAAAAAGAAGATACGCCTGTGATCCACACAAATCACGGCTCTGCACCCCCTTTCATGAATCGCACCTCAGAATTTACGTATATACACGAAATGTACGACCAGGTTATACACGAAATGTGTGACCAGGCTAGTGAATGAGGCCCAAGGTGTTTCAATGTAGTCAATAAAGATGGTTGGTGTCAATGGCTACGGAATAAATACTTTTAACTCTCACCTGAGGAACAAACAGCACGCAGTTGGTGGCCAGTGTGCAGATGAAGATGGCTCCGGCCACGGTACTGTAGACCAGGTTGGGCCAGGCATGCAGGAAGATAGTCATAGGGACGGCCACGGCCGAGGACAAGGTGACCAGGGTGACCGCTGTGATGATAGTAGGAGACTGGTTGACCGGAGGGTGGCTGACATTGCTGGTCAGTCCAGCCAGATATGTCCCGTATAGAAGAAGACTGCCCTGGAGACACAGGTGCAGGGATGGAAGAAAGAAGACAAAACAGGAAAAGTCAGTATGAAAATACTCCCTAATAAAAAATGCACATCTTTTCATACAGTCCCCTGAATGTTCTGTCTGAACTTGCGGAAACCTCAAAATCTCACCTGATATTCAAAAGATTTGCATCAGTAGTATGATTTAGTTCTTTGGTATACATGAATTTATGTACTGGTAGAGTACAGCAGTGGTTCACAAACGTTTTCAGGTCAAAGACCCCCAAAATAAAAAAAGTATTTGGTCGCGGACCCCCATCTCAAAATGTTTTGTTCCAGGGACCCCCCAGAAGCAAAGGTTTGAGTTACAAATATTCGCTTAAAAAATATATATATTCAAACATTTGCACAAGTTCTCACAATATTTCTAAAATAGCAGATCTACAGGCTCGTAAGCTCGCACCGAGTGCAGCTCTATGAGCTTGTAGATCTGCTATTTTTGAATAGCCAAAGTATAAAATATGGTTAAAGTGGTTAAAATGATTGTGAAGCAATATTAACACATTTTGCTGGGGACCCCCTGGTATTCCCCCAAGGACCCCTGGGGGTATACAATATGACACAATTGAGATGGTTGGAGGTGGTCTACCTACTCTTCCAAATTTAGATCATGTGTTCCCTTGGGTAGGAACACTACTGGTTGAAAAGAGGCATTGTTTGAAGCTGGTATTGTTTGAAGCTGTTTGAAGTGTAAAGTCTCCACAATCCAAGTGGGCGATCCGTCTTAGCAGCAGCTCAGAAGTAGAAATGTCAGCCTTTGCATGAGAGACCCATGGAAATACTGAATACCAGGTAGGACATAAATCTTACAGATTGCACTTCTAAAGTAGTTTGATAAATCTGTATTGGCAAAAAGAAAATATCCCTTTTCATTAAGCATGTTAAGCACTGGTATAGAGCAGAATATAAAAACAAGAGCCAATCATAATCGAGTGTCATAATTGAAAATGCCAAAATGACCACCTTATAGTTAAAGTGTTGAATAATGATAACTTACCTTTTGTACTGCAATAAGGATAACCCACAGATCTGAGTATACAGAGGAACAGGAGTCCAGCTGAGATAAAGAGTAGGAAATATCTTTCTCCACCACCTAAAGCAATAGAATCCACATGCTGTCAGTGAGCAGCAAAGAAACCTTATATCATCTTTGGACACAGCCAAATTGGCAGTGCCTATAATCAATTCTACTCTAATGCGGACAGCCAGTCCCTTGGGGAAAGAGTGATTCTGCATTGGCAAGATTTTTGCAAAATCAAGAATTTACAGCTAATAGTAGACAGCGGGCCTAATACAATAGACCTATACCCGATAAAGAAACTTTCACTAATTAGCATTAATGCTCTGATAAATGCCTTTATCATCAGCAAAATGTTGATTTAACATTAATTCAAAAGTTTGGACTAAAAAAAATGTTCTCACAAAGGCTGCAAGAAGCAAGACCATACATAAATGGTGCATAATCCCTGAGAAACTGGAATACAGCTACAGTTAAGAAGTGAAGTACCTTGACAACAGCTCCAAGGGAGCGTGAACACCTGATGGGGTCAGTGAGGTTCCAGGCAGACAGGACCAGCATGTCCACCACAATCAACAGACCCACCATGCCCATCAACTGGATGTCTCTGATAATCTGCAACACGTCACAGGTTAGCCTACAGCACAGTGAGCTATATCTATATCTATCTATCTACTGATCTACTGTATAAGCTAAGAGTAATTCCCCCTTGCCAAGGTAGATATTAGGCCTCTGGAAATGTGCCAGCACTACTGTGCTACATATGAACATATCCATATTTAATGCATGCTATAGCATAGTGTATTATGACTTTCACGTATAAGCCTTTCAGTGACCTTAGTGTAACTAAGGTCACTGAAGATGTATATTACAGCATATTC
Source organism: Gymnoscopelus microlampas (assembly GCF_963454915.1). Classification (NCBI taxonomy): domain Eukaryota; kingdom Metazoa; phylum Chordata; class Actinopteri; order Myctophiformes; family Myctophidae; genus Gymnoscopelus; species Gymnoscopelus microlampas. The sequence goes on along the minus strand of NC_139954.1, from coordinate 19,624,925 downwards.
TGTGTGTGTGTGTGTGTGTGTGTGTGTGTGTGTGTGTGTGTGTGTGTGTGTGTGTGTGTGTGTGTGTGTGTGTGTGTGTGTGTGTGTGTGTGTGTGTGTGTGTGTGTGTGTGTGTGTGTGTGTGTGTGCGCGCGTGTGTGCGTGCGCGTGCATACGTGCATACATACATACACACTCATACTGTATATATACAGTTAACATATTCCTAATATTCCTAATGAAGAGACCAGATGTTTCAAGCTTACCACTCTCTTGTCTGGCACACGCTGAGTGAACACTCTGTAGAGCCTCCATGTCTTCCCCAATATGGGGCCAAACACCAGGGTGCAGCCAATACAAAGAGTCCACATCCTTGCCTGGGAAAAGATACATTACATAGTTAAGGGACGCCAAAAAACAGAGCGGTCCGGGCACTTATAGGCTCTAACCCGCATTGCGGGTTCAAGTCCTGTTCCCGACGACCTTTGCTGCTTGTCACTCCCCGTCTCTCGCTCCCTGTTTCCTGTCTGTCTTCACTAAATTCTATCAATAAAGGCATAAAAGACAAATATATATATATATATTTTTTTTTAAAGCAGATGGAGAAACCGGTGCAGCAGGTTCAGTGCATTTAAGCTTAGTTTTTACTTCATCACACAAATCGTCTATTTTCGGCGAGCGCCACGGTCGTACGACAGTATAAATTAAATGATTGATAGGAGTTGGGAGGTCACGATGTGAGGTGTCATGGTTACCTGCAGCACAGCTCTGGATCCTCCGTCCTGTGGGTGCGTTCGTTCATCAATGGCGAACAAGAAGCCGCTGATATAGGCGAGGACACTTCCACAGAGAGTGAGCACGTTCAGGTTGGGACTGGACATCTTCACTATCCTGATAAAGAACACAAACACAATGCATTCACATTTTACTTTTACTTTTATGTATGTGTTTTATGCATGTATTTGAACCACATTAACCCTGTTTTGGAAGAATTATCTTCCAATTTTCCAATGTTTTTTATTTAGTCATTTTCAAAAGTAGCAAAAATAGTAGATCTAAAAGCACACATTGCGATGCAACACATTGTGAACTAGTAGAATTGCTATTTTATCTATTTGTCATACAACAAAGTACCGGTAAATAGGGCTTAAGTGGTTTATTTACCCACATAACATATCAATCCATCTTTGTGTGTGTGTGTGTGTGTGTGTGTGTGTGTGTGTGTGTGTGTGTGTGTGTGTGTGTGTGTGTGTGCCTCAGATATTAATATTTCCATCTGTGTTCTTCTACCTGTTGTTCTTGAAGCGCAAGGTGAACAGAAGGAAGCAGAATGACAGGAGAATGCCACTGGAGAGAAGAGTCCAGACCACTGCACACAGCACTGGAGAGAGAGACCGCCGTGGCAGCTCTACCCCCATCTGTGAACACGTGCACACACACACACACACACACACACACACACACACACACACACACACACATTATGACATATATAATAGGACGGAGACATGGAAAATAAGATATGTGTGTCTTTATGTAATATCAGTCTTTGTTAACTGTGTACTGAATATCTTATAACCTTACGTTCTTTCTATTTATATATTCTTTCAGGGACAATATAGGAAGAAGTTTATAGCTTAATTTAAACAAATCTTTATTGAGGCAAGCACATAAATCAATCACCACAATGTATATTGCTCATTGTTATTGGTACAGTATCTGAGAAAAACAATAATAAAAAGCAAAAACACAAAAAAAAACACATAAATGTAAATAATGGATATTTCCATTCATGGCAACACTGTGTCAAACACAGAAGAGGAATTATTCAATCAACAGGGGCTTCTGTGTCTTGTTTGTTATGAACTTGTATTGGTAAGTGTTACGGGGTCCCCCAGCAAAGTCAGTGGCTGTAAACATATGTAAATCTATTTTATATCTATGGAATCAAACTATAACTGGGATGTCAGATTGAGACGGCGCAATAATCAGTGGAGCAGAGTTGATTCCTCTGTGATTCCGTCGGGGGTTAAAGTAGGGAAAGACTCTCTCCCCAAACGAGTATCCGGTGAATGAGTAGATGTGAGAGCGAGAGGCCACATTATAAAAAGACACCTGGCCCCTTTCCAGGTCCACGTACACCCCTACACATTGGGGCTTGTCCTCAAGTGGCAGGTGGATGGGAGGGCTAGCAAGAGCCCAGTACTGCTTGCCACCCCTAAGGCCAATGGTCCAGTAGCCTCCTTCAGGGTTCAGCATGTTACCTCCTTTGCGGTTGACAGATTCAAGGCCCACTCCAATGTCCCACTCTGTCTTCCCTTTCACCTGGACCTCATAGTAGAACCTCCCAGAGGTGAAGCCCTGCTTTCCCAGGACGCTTAGACCTGGGTAGAACCTCTTGGGGTTGTCGTTGACGCTCAGTGTGACATCACCGTGATGGACCTGCTTCCCGTTGGCAGACAGTATCAGTTTCGGGTGAGCTGTGTCTGGATCCAGAGTCACATCCACTTCACACAGCTGGACCCTCTGGAACTCAGTCTCACACAGCCTGTTCAACTGGGCCTTCAACATGTCCTCCAATCGAGAGCCCACCATCCTCACCGCTCGCCTTACCATCCCCACATACACGATGCTCTCTACTGCGGTCTCGGACCGTTCCTTGGTAGCAGGAGGCGTGGAGATGGTGGGGAAGCGCTGAAGGAGGTGCAGGTGGTCGTCAGTTTTTGTGAGCTGCTCCAGCTCAGCACTCCATTTGCTCAGCTCGGCGGTCTCCTGCTCCAACTCTTTGATAATCCCCTCAGCCCTCCTCTCCGCCTCCCTTTGTCTGCCCTCGATGGCTCCCACAAGTTCAGCTTGGCCTCTCTGGATGCAGAGCAGCATTGCTGCAAAGACCTGTAGGCTGTCCTCGGTCTCTCTCTCTGTGTTTCTCCTGCTCAGCTCGATACTGTGTCTGATCTCACTGATTTTCTGCAGTCTGCCCTGGATCTTCCGCTGCACCTCAGTATCTATCTCCCTCAGCTGAACTCTCCTCTCCTGGCTCTCAGTTTCTATGGGTACGGCGGCATGTGCTTTGTGGTCCTTCTTGATACAGACCTGACACACGTACACCTGGTCAGTATTACAGAATAACTCCAGCAGCCTCTCGTGCTTCTTACACACTCTGTCTTGCATGTTCATCACAGGGTTGATCAGACGATGCTTCTTGAAAGTACCAAGGATCTGATGAGGCGCTAGGTGCGTCTCACAGAAGGACGCTAGACAGTCCAAGCAGGATTTCAGAGCCTTAACTCTCTTCCCATTGCATACATCACATGGAACCTCTCCAGATCGGGACAAGGTTTGGGCTGAGGCTTGCTCATCAGCTCCCATTTCCACCGATCTCTTAAACTGAGCAGCCAACTCTGATATGAATGTGTTGACTTTGAGCTCAGGTCTCCGATAGAACTTCTGCTTGCACATCGGGCAGTGGCTCACTGTAATGGTCCGCCAATATCCTTGTATGCAGTCCCTGCAGAAGTTGTGCCCACAAGGAGTGGAGACAGGTTGGGTAAACACATCCAGACAGATGGGACAGAGAAGCTGCTCCTCAGACACCAGACTGCCAGCAGAAGCCATATCTGGAACACATGCAGAAATAAAACAAACAGATGGGTTTCTTTATGTAATAACGTCGCCTCAGTCCCTAAACTGAATTTCTTTCCTTCCCAGCAGAACATCAAAGGACCATACCGCCGTTCTAGCACGTTTAGCCCATTGACTAAGGCTCAGTATACTTGATATTACTGCAAACCATTTTCTAACGTATACTGTGGTTTGTTTGATTTTAGTGGAAGCCATTGGATTGTCTTTATTTCAGTACAGCAGTATAGTAATTGACAAAGTATGCAAGTAAAACAACATTTTATTTCAGTGAATCTCTTAATTACATCAACAATGTTCTTATGAAGTAGTTTTGGTGAAGTATTTAAAATAATTCTACAGTATGTACAATTAGAGACAAGCCTGCTACAGTATAAACCAGCCACTGCCTGTGATCTCTAACTAAATCGCTTCGCAAGAACAATGTTGGTGTAAGAGATTTGCAGATTTCCATTTTATTTTTTACATACATAGATTATCAAATACAATACACTGGTGCCTTTTCTTTACAACACAGAAATTGTTTTTGCGAAGCAGGTTTTGTTCATAGAGGTGAAGTATTTATTAAGATTGTTATGTCCATTTGGCCAAAGGGGACAGACACTCCCACAAAACACTAGTTGAAACACACATAGATGAACATGGGAGTGCATTGAAAGCAGATATGCTCCACATCAACTGCCAAGAGAGTATCCGAATACTCTGGCATATGAGATAATGTTGATAACTGTGACTAAGAGTGTCCCTTTAAAAGCACAGTCACAGCTGCCTTGTGAGCTGTCCACTTCCATTAATAGCAACAAACTGGTATAACATTTCATTGAAGGATATTTCATTTTAGCCAGCAAGCCCACAAATCAGGTTTAATAGATTCATAAATGGAGACATTAACACACTGCTAATTTAACACTGAGACTTAAAAGACGTTACCGGAGTGGTTCAGGTTTAAATTAACATCCTATATAACATTGACATTTCTTTGTGCATGTAGTAACATAAGCAATACATGAAAAAGTTAGAAAAACCAAGAATCTCTGTATGTGTGTATCTACTGTGCGTATGTCTGGCTTTCGCATATCTTGAGAACTGTTCATCCGATCGACTTCACACTTGGATGTATTGCAGAGGACCCAAGGGACTGCAGTGTTGAGTATGAAGTTGATCAGATGAGCGATTCTCCAAAACGGAACCGGCCCACTTCCAACAGGCATATGTTCCGAATGGTGGCCACGCCCCACATGGGTACTGCACTAGTAATTCAAAACAACTGTAGCTAACTGCTCCTCTTGGAAACATCTATATCTAGACATTGAAAGGTCTGGAAGCATAACTAAAAGCTGAGAGAAAAGCATGAATGACATAAAACAAGGGATAAAATCAAATGAAACTCACCTCCTGCCCAGCATAAAGTAGAGTGATATGCCGTGTGAAGACGTGTTGAGTTCTCTACTACTTCGGTTTCTATTTGTAAAGTGACATTAGACAGCTATACTGTATCCGTTCCTCATATTGCGGGGCAGTCCGCTTGACCCGCTTTTAAAGGGAACAGCTGGTTGGAACTAAACATAGAATACCCCCCACTCCCCACCCCAAAAGAAAAAAACATTCCCATCTCCACAACTCATTGTATGTTCTTACAAAGAAAATATTTTGGTGTAAAATGCCCAAAGAGGTTTCACAAAGTTGGTAGATTTGGGCCCAAAATACTTATTATTATTGGTAGCATTATTGTTTAGCATTATTGTTATTATTAATAATAATAATAACTAGGAAAGTGTGCTTCTCGGGGCACAGGTCTCCGCCAGGTCGCCTACCCAGGGACCGCAAACCTTAGTCATAGCCACTTGGAAGTGTGTTTTGAAGAAAATGCACTAGGCTATGGCAGAACATTTTATCTGGCACAAACAGGGCCTATACGATGCATCACGATCCGAGGAATCCAGGGAAAAAAATATGTTGATTGAACTACCTACTGTTTAATAGTTGGCCAAAACACGAAGTGGGCTGTTGCATTTCTTCCTTGACCTATAGTAGGAATGTGCATGCAAAGCTTCACTGAAATCGGTTGATGATTTGAGGCATTTTGGCCAAAACGGGCCACTCCTACAAACTTTGGAAGCCAACCTTAGCCAATCAGGATGGAATATGAAAAATCGGACAGCTCCGTCTTGAATACACAGCCTCCTGGTGGTGCTGTAACAAGCTGATGTAAATAATTTTGTAACAAGCTGATGTAAATAATTTGGGGTATGTATTCATCACCAATGACCTATATGGATAAACTGTACAGCGCCCTTGGCATGGTGTTGTTTGACTCTCCATTCACAGCTCTCAACTAATGTCAACTGGCAGCCTTTTAAAGCCAGCTGAGCAAATGAGCTTGGACTGTCAAGGGGTGTTTTCTATCTAGCGTATATATACATAAATAACCATACAATAAATACATAACCCACATCAATTATCTTAAAACTTTCAATGAACACATAAATATAAATTCTTCACACTACTACAACATTACACAAGCACAATATCCTTAGCAACTACAAACGTATCACAACCCCCCTCTGCCATTCTGACTTGGTCCAGCCCAATTACACTGGCCACAGAACCACTTGGTACATGTTAAGCTTTTCAATCATGACTTAGCGTTATACCCTCTCTATTGCACTCATACATTTCACATTGCACTTGCCTCTCATGAATCATAATCATTCAATAAGAAAATCTTGTGCAAAATGCAACTGTGCAAACTGCTATAAAGTGCCAAACACTGATGTTTTAAAAGATTCTACTCGTGTCTGTGGACACTTCCGAAACCCGCCTACCAGTGACATCATCATTAGGCAGGGGTTCTTTTGGTGTTTTTTTTGCGAGAACAATGGCTTCCAATATAGCATCCTAACTTTCCAGGAATAGAACGCCTGCAGTTTCTATTAGTTTGGATTCCCCATCGATGATGTCACTGGTAGGCAGGTTTCTGACATATCCACAGCCCTCCTCTGAGACACAGACCGAGTCGACAAAAACGATACCATATTATAATGAGCATTAGTGAGGACCAATTATATGACGATATAGGTTGAATATATATTAGGTGTTGTATTATCGTGGTGCTTAAGTATTGCAATAAACAAGTCCCCTAAAAATAAATCAGGTATGTAATTTATTGGACTTCATGATCTATATGTGTGTGTGTGTGTGTGTGTGTGTGTGTGTGTGTGTGTGTGTGTGTGTGTGTGTGTGTGTGTGTGTGTGTGTGTGTGTGTGTGTGTGTGTGTGTGTGTGTGTGTGTGTGTGTGTGTGTGCGTACCATGCTGAGAGTACATAGTCTCTGCAGTATCTCCAGGCCGTGCTGCTTGTTAATACCAGGGTGGATGAGGCAGTGTTCGGAGTCACAGTGGGAGCTGCAGTTCAGCTCAGACTCCATGATTGGCCTCAGTCTGCCCTCTGTCACACACACATCCTGAGGATACAAACAAATGACAATGAAACAGCCACCTCCAAGTATTGTATATTATTTGCCCAAACATACACAGTAAAAGCCTCATAGATTGTTTAAAGAAGTAGGTCACCTACTAGTAGTTCATTCCTAAGACAATAATTTGATGACCGGCTGCGCTTCCGGTAGGAGACTCAAAGTGTCTCTTTTGTGTGAATACCCAGTTTTGATTTCTCTAACACTTGTGTGTGCACTTAATTTATTATCCATAAGGACTAAGGAGGATTCCACTTTAGTAAGAGATGTATCTTATACTTGCGCAAGCGACTGTGATATTCTGCTTCATTTTTTTAATTGATTTCTTTTAATATTTTAATTTCAATTGTATACGTATATTTGATCATGTTGCATTAGCAGCCTAGGTGCCCGGACCGCTATGCCAGCCGTAGCGGTTGTGTTCCTTTCTGTATTCTTATGAATATTTTGTAACTGCAAATCAGTGAATTTCACCCATTCTTTCACACCTGGAAACTTGTGATGTTACATTGACAATAACCTTACAGTTGAAAACGTTTACTATAAGAACACAGCCTTCCTCTCTGTTGAGAGTGACACCGAGTGATTGCTTATGTGTCATATTAAACTTGTTAATTGATCAGATTTCAGTGTATTCTTGGCTTCAAGTAAGATTGACATACGATACGACAGTCATGACCCGACCCAATACATGGCAGTGCTCCACTTTGTAAGTGCTTTCTTTTTTGGATCCGACCCAATGGTTGAGACCCACTTTTTCAGACTACCCACTGAAGTCACTGGAGACTGGGCAAATCAAAAATCCAGGCAAACAATTCAATAAATATTTTTACATGCAAGACACGGAGGGACCACCGTGTGGTGCTCTCACAAATTTCTCCATGAGGTGGTTCTGACATCCCACCATGGGGATTAGATTGATAGTGAAACTACTGAAGTAACAAACAGTAATGTATCAATACATGAAAAATGATATGTATCAGCTGAAAAACAACATACCAATAAAACAAAGCAAAAGTCAGGCTAAAGTGAAAGTAAAAAATAATCAACAAGAGGTCAAACAAATAGATTTAGCTTATCTAACAGATAGCATCAATTATGCCTCGACCCTATCCCAGCTGAGGATCCAGGACTTGGCCTATGTGACAGGAAGCCTGCATGCCTCTGCTTATCCTCAGTTTCCACTAAAATGACATCACAGATGTGAACCACCCATCACATGATCATCCTCTGGAGATAGAAAGCAACCACAAACTGTCTACAAACAAATGTGATACCAGTGAGCGTGAAAGTGAGGGAGGGAGAGGCAGAGGGAGAGAGGGAGGGAGGGAATGAGAGAGAGACTAGAGAGAGCGGATTAAGCTGGAGGGCCGAGTGTGGAGTGAGCGAGTGAGCATGAGATTTGGGTATTGGAATTTGGCCAGAGAGAGAGAGAGAGAGAGAGAGAGAGAGAGAGAGAGAGAGAGAGAGATGGGGGGGTTGACTGCATTGTTGAATGGATGGATGGATGGATGGATGCAATGTAGCTATATACTGGTCCATCTGTCATCTTAAGACTAAATCACAAAAGACTACTTGTCACCTGAAGGATTTTTATGAGACTGCAAAATGCTGCACTGACATGTTGCAGATGTAATCATACGTTATGATATCAGAGGTATAGTATCACTCCACGGTGGGCTTCCACAAGATGCATAATTGGCCTACTCTCTGGTGTGACTCATTCACATGTCGACAACATGTAAGTCTATCTGCATTTTGATACCGTGTATACCATCCAGACAGGTGGTGTGTGTTTACATGAGTTGCATGTTTATAGGCTACATACCCCGTCATTGTCTGTTAAGTGACTAAGACACCCGTGGGCTATGGGATAGGTTCGTGACGGGACTCCGTCAGGACAGTGTGGGAATTATAAACTCTGAGAATCAGTCTGGTTTCTGTACAAATGAAGTCTGGATAAATCAATTCACTTGTGCGGCGACTAAATCCAGTCTGTCTCTGTGGAGCCTTTTTGTGTCTAAGCCAGTGACTATTCAAGTTTGGTCTTGTTTGTATGTGTGGGTTGTTGAAGATTGAGCCAAAACAAAATGACCCACATGCACTAATTAATATTCTTGGTAATGTCAAAAGAACAATGAGGCCTCAGGCAGCCTATCTGGGAAATGTCTGCAGTTCCTGCCTGCATGCCTGCTTGCCTGTCCCCATCATATCGTCACTTTTCCAAGTTTAGACCACAGTTCTACCGTTTCCTGCAGGAAAGCCCGGTGGAGAGAGGCATTTCCGACGTTTTTTCAGAATCCTCTCTCTCCACACGCCTTTGACAGGGGAAGAAAGGACCGCCAAGCCACCCTGAGAGGTCGGTCAACATACAGCCATGGGGGTGACCCCCATGGCTGGATGGACACGGACACGGACACGGACACACACACACACACACACACACACACACACACACACACACGCACACAAGCAATGAGTGAGGCCCATCCCCGGCCTTACGGACATGTTTTGACAGTTCACAATAGTCATAAAAGGAGTGTCTCTGACTCTGACTCTCTGTGGTTTGTAGTCCTAAACCGCAAATAGGCCTAATTCCTGAGCTATAAGCTACCTGTGGCCTCAAAAAGAAGACAACCTACATCTCAGATTATTGTAAAGACATAGACAATAATCTGTGTATCTTCGTTTTCACTTGTTATCCCTGGAGTGCAATCTCATTTTATCTAACAATTTACTGAAATAGTAGCATATGGATTTTGCAATGATGTTTTGCATATTATTGTATTATTGTTTGTCTTTAAATGTCTCAATGAATTGAATACGCAGGACCTCATGGGAAATAAGCCTTGGGCTTTTTTGGGTTATCCTTTTTTTAAGCATCCTTTTGTATAAATCTGTACCACTGTACCTTTTTTGCAAACTGTTAATAAAGTATTCAATCAATCAATCAATCAATCAACAAATACTTGCTGTCGGACCTCAGTGCACACAGAGCAAGACATAGGTTTGCATCGCCTTAAACGACACTTTTATTTTATTTAAGAAACAGAGTGTAATCCATTCATTGTGCTATCTGTCAGTCATCCATTCTATTCGTTGGTGCAGCAATGCAATGCAAAAGGAGACCTCCTCCCGTTCAGAGGCAATATTAAAACATTCCTCTTCTGCCAGTAATCTCTTTAGCAGTCTATTATTCTTTAAGCTGATCAAGAGTTAGAATGCAATTTTTTTTTGGCACAACACAGCAGTTTCACAAATACTTTAAAATGTTTCTGACCACATGGGCGCTGCTATGCCCGGGTATGAAGTTAATTTAGCCTGGTTTATAATTCTCACCTGCCATAAAATGACCAGTTTGTTTATAAAGGTCTTGATCCGCATTCCATACATACACCATACACTGTTTCTAAAATAAATACCACAGCTCACATGGTATAGGCTACATGTTCTAATTATTAATGTTATATGAGCCAGCTTTGTTCGCAAAACCATAGCTCCATCTCAAGAGGGTTTTGTCAGCTATTTGGACAATCCAATCTACTTTGTGAACGAGATGCGCAAATAGAATATGCTGGCTGACCGTGGTGGTGGAAAAGGTAGCCTACATGTTTTACTTAAGTAAAAGTATCAATACTGCAATGTGAAATACTCTGTTACAAGTAAAAGTCCGGTAATCAAAATCATATGTCTAAAATGTATTAAAATCTTTTGAAAATAGCAGATCTACAAGCTTGTAGATTGGTTATTTTCAAATAGCCAAAGTTTAAATTAGGGCTGAAAAGGTTAAGGTATGTTTTGTAATCACAATCTACAAAGTAACTAGCGATTAAAGTTTTCAAATAATTGTAGTGGAGTAAGAAGTACAATATTTTCCTCTGAGATGTAGTGGAGTATAAGTAAAAGTACCGAAAATTAGAAATACTCCAGTAAAGTAAAAATATCTCAAAATTGTACTTAATACTTGAGTTGAGTATGTACTTTATACTTTCCACCACTGCTGACCGTAACGCACTCGCAGCCAAACTGACGAAACCTTAGACGTTTATGGATGAACTTTACGCGCTGTTAACATAATAAAGAACAAACCTACCTACCTACATATCACATCCGATGCGCCTGGAGGCAGGGGTCCGACTCGCCACTCTACGCGCTCCATGTTGTAAATCCCAGAAAACTTTGAACATGTGCCGCGATGACTATAGATATATTAGTAATAGGTACTAGGTCCCGTTATAGCTACAGAAAGGTATTGTAATGGGTCCAGCTGTGTGAGCAACACTGTTGTTCAGTAAACTGTCTGCGAAGATGACTGTCAGTCAGGAAAAGTCATCAGTTTTCATGATCACGGGCAGGGTAGGAGAGTGTGCTGTGTGTGGAGGGACGTCTGTGTGAGTCACAGTGACTGAAGGGAGGCGTGTGTGTGTGTGTGTGTGTGTGTGTGTGTGTGTGTGTGTGTGTGTGTGTGTGTGTGTGTGTGTGTGTGTTGCGCGCAATGAAGGTGTTCTAATCCAGAGTGGACCATGTTGCAATATACAGCACTTATCATTCTTGAAGCTTTCCAGCACCAACTATTAGGTATAATCAAGGTATAAAAAGAGGATTAAGTGAGAAAAAGGTAAAAGTTGCTATGGACTTGTTGCCAAAACGTATTTCTGGCAAAGGCACACAAAACACTTTCTGCTCCAGTGTGAAGACAGAAGAGATGAAACAGAACAGGCTATATCAGTGGTTCTCAAACATTTTAATGTCAAGGACCCCCAAATTGATAAGTATATTAGGACGCAGAACCCCTCTTGAAAGAATTATGTGCCATCAATCCGCATAAGATTTGTGTTGTTCAATTTTTTCAAGATTATTTTTTGAAAATATCAGATCTACAAGTTCACACCGTGTGGCCATGCGAAGCGTTATAAGCTTGTAGATTGTCTCTATTCGACAAGCTTAAGTATAAAATAGGGTTAATGGGGTCAAACTGATTTTGATGCTGTATTAACAAATTTAGCTGAGGACCCCCTGGAACCCCCTCAAGGTCCCCGGACCCCACTTTGAGAACCACTGGGCTATATAACATAATGGTACAGTAGTCTGTAACATGCTTATAGGTGCTCCTGACCAGGACCTGACCGTATGGAGTCCCAGGGGCCAGGGTGGTTCATGGCACAGGGTGGCAGTCGAGGGGCGTCACAGATAAATATTATTCAATAACAGCACTTGTTTTAATGGAAAGAGAAGCACTTTAGTCATTGTTATGTTCATATCAACCTTCCATTACACAACCTCAAATTCATCAAAATAGGCTTGTTGGTTTTGGAGAAGGTAAAGAAGGGACAACCTACCGCACTAGAACAAAATAGTATTCTGTCAAAACTGTGCTAGTCCTACAGTATGTATGTACATTGATTGATTGATTGATTGATTGATTGAATACTTTATTACTCATAAATGTAAACAGCATGTGGTACAGTAAGACATTAAGGCTAAAAGGATAACACAAAAAAGTCCTGGGGACTTGTTTCCATGCCGGTGGTCCTATATATTCAATTCCTCGACATAGCATAAAAAAATTAACACAATTATACATGTCATAAAGAAACACTATATGTAGGCTACAAAAGAGATGGGAATATTCTCCTGATAGAAGATTCCGGCCAATTTTGAAAGAAACCAGTGTTACACATCCTTTAATGGATGGTGTCAGGGCATTCCACATTTTGGTGGCATTTTGGAGTAGTAGAATGATAATTTTCCCATGTTTGTTCTAAATGTGGGTGGTACCAGATCATTGTCGCTCCCTCTAGTGTTGTGGCTGTGGGTGTCACTCACTTTGGAGAAGTAGTTAGACAAGTATGAGGGTATTGAGGGCACTGTCCCTTTGACTCTCTTAAATACCAATACCACTGATATTTGCTTACCTGTCTTCTACCTTGAGCTAACCCAAACTAGCAAAGTCTGTTGGAATTAGGTGGGTCATGGGCTTAAGGCCGAGAAGTAGTCGTATCGGTTTGTTTTGGGAGGTCTAAAGCTTAGTTTTTAGTGACATTGAGATCAACCAAGTGGTACAAGCATAATCAAAAGGGCATTGAATGAGGCCTCCAGCTAGAGTCTTGAGAGCAATGTTGTTGACAAAGGTCAAATCTAGTGTCTTTGATTGACTTTCTTGATTCCTTTTGATGGCATTTTTTCACCCGTCAGTTTGTTGTCAAGAATAGAGCCCAAATAGGTAACCTCTTCTTTGCTTGAGATTACTATAACCACTTAAACCCTATATGCCTACTTGCTTTTTTATTACAGCAGGGTTAATGTGGTTAAAGCGGTGGAATCATTTAGATATTTCCTCCATGAGCCACAGGAGGAAAAAGGTGTTATTAAGATATCACAGAGATTTACGGTGTGAGCCTACATACAAGGGTCATTCCTGAGGAGGGAGTGTCACTGACACTCATGTGGGGATAGGGAGAGTATTAGACGCAGACATATCTAAAATGATCAAATAGAAATAATAGACACATGAAAGTGTAGCTGGTTGTTCATGTGTGTAGTTATGTGAGCCCACAACCACATAGTATAGTCACTCAATTATGTACGGTATGCACAAGCATCCACACATGCACACACACACACATTTGAACAGTTTTCATTGTAGTTAATGTTAATGGTTGGAAAAATATTGGCAGCCTGAGGCAGATTCTGCAGATGTATTCAGATCTGTGTGCATGCGTGTGTGTGTGTGTGTGTGTGTGTGTGTGTGTGTGTGTGTGTGTGTGTGTGTGTGTGTGTGTGTGTGTGTGTGTGTGTGTGTGTGTGTGTGTGTGTGCGCGTGCGCATGTGCAGGTGTGCATGTGCATGCATGTTTGGAGTGTGTTTGGGACTAGCAGACACAACTCCATTGTTTTTTTTTTTTCAATGACTCAGATGTGATGCTATGGTCTCGTGTTGGTAGGTGTTCTGCCATAGACAGTTGTTATACGTGAAGGGGGGCACTGTTTATTGCCCCTAAGTATTGATGGAAATGGCTTTATTGTGATGATCGAAGAAGGACATTGAGGCTGAAAGTATGAAATCATATACTAGCAGTATGGTCTTGCGTAGCCCCGTTTGGAACCTCTCCCTCCACTATATAGCTCAGAGATGAGCTGTACAGCGGAGGGAGAGGTTCCGATTGGAGTTAGGTCTTGAGTAAAATAAAACACTCTCATCCAGTGGCCAAAATGACTGACACCTTAAAAACACGATATAATTCATTCGTGGCAATTTTGTGACAGTTCTCTGTGTCCATTGAGGATGATAAATTTGGAAGTTGGGAAGTGAATCCCAACACAAAAACTAAACAATAGGCTCAGAGCTGAATATTTTAACTTGAAAGCCCAGATCAAATGTCACTACATTAGTTCCCCATTGCAGCGGCATTGTCATCTCTGTTACACTCTAAGCGTGGCAATTACTATCATGTTTCCTCAAGATCAGGATCAAGTTAGACTCGACCAATAGGGGGTTGACGGCACGGATACTCAGATTACCGGGGGCCTGAATATTTCATCTTGGGACACAGGGTGGTCATTTGTAAAACCTGCAGAGGAGAAGGTGGACAGGATGAAAGGGGACGCGTGCCTCTCTGCTGAGGTTATCAGGGATCTACCATCTTGATTAGTAGGTAAAATTAGGTAATAAGTAACTCTGAAACCATCCTTTTCTAGTATTAACACCAAAGCATGTAATGAGGAGCACATTTCCAACACAACAAAATATCCACGTTGATGCTTTAATATGTAAAAAGCATTAACATTTTGTCAAACAAGGAATTTGTAAATTAATACTATATTTAAAAACACGTAGCCTACTTTAATTTAATTTGTATCATTTTGCAGTGTTGCAAAAGTCTTGCAAGTAGGCTAGCGGCAGTGGCAATAGCCTTTGTACAGTAAATCATACAAAGTAAAATCCTAGAAGGTAAACATGGACCAAATGGTCTTTTTGCATTTTTCTTTATTTCCTTATTATTTGACAATTTAGCCAATGTTTGACCAGTTTTTATAGTATAGTTTGTTGATTACTTTTGATGCAGTAACTGTCTTAAAAGTCCTTAAATTGTCACTTCACTGTCATCTGGGGACCCCCTCAAAACCATGTGGGGACCCCCCTGGGGGTCCCGACCCACAGGTTGAGAACCACTGTGGTGAGGAACTGTGCACTGTATCTACATGTAACACCTGAGGTAAACGTCCACTAAATAAAATCTAAAGTAGACCCTCTTAGTCACTCACGGACCATTTCCTATACTGAAAATTCAGAGGCACCATTTCCTGCCATGGCAGAATGATTTCCTGTGCAGCTGTGACTCAACCAGAGACCAAAGTGGCGAGCGGGAGTCCCGCTCTGTAATCCATGGGCTTTGGTGGGTGGAAATTGTTCTTTGTGCAAAGCTACATCAACTCCCCTGTCCTGGCCTCCTGCCCCACCCTGTCCTCCTCACCAGAACAGGACCCTCCCCTATGACATGCCCAGGTTTGCCCGCTAACATACCCAATTCCAAATCCCTCTCTGGAACAATGCAACTCTTCCATTTTGTGTTGCCATGTGGACCTGCATTAGCTGTGCAGTATGAAAGTGCCCTTGAGGGGTCCGTACGGTATACTGCATGTAGTGCGATGTCGAAGCATTAATAGAAGGACACATGAGGACAACGCAGGACAAATGTAAGATAACAAAGCACAAATACAGCAGTGACTCTTAAAACCGACTAGTCAACAGGACCACACCCCTTGTACTGTACATACACATCTATATACTGAACATGTACTGTATGTATCACTCCATCATATTCTGCTAAACTGCTTGCCTGCTCTGTTTATTCTCAGTATAGAGGGAGGGGGGGGGGGTATACTTTGACACCTTGACCTGGATAAATTGCTTTAAATAGATTTCCAGCCAAATTAACTCTAATCAGGCACTTCTTTTTGAGGTTCTATTTTTAATACTGCACCACTCTTTAATTATTGTTATTCCTGTGTATGCAAGCAACCAACAACTCAAATTTCTTGTACTACGTGCACACACAGACACGCACGCACGCACACGCACACACTTGATCCTGAGAAAGGGACAGAGAAGCGATTTTGGGTTGATTGATTACATCAAGTTCTTAACCAGAGAAATATACTGTAATACAATAGTTGATGTTTAGTGTTTGTTAACCCCCCCCCCCCCCACATGAATTAGTCCTGGGGAGCTTAGCAGCCTTACTTTGAACACAAGGCTTGATTGTTGCGAGGACGTCTGGAGTGTGTGCGGGCTAAGTTGAGCGAGTGAATGTGTAGCCTATTTGAAATTAATGGGGTCTGTGTGGGGTCTGGAATGCATGTTAACGCATGCAGGCCATAATGTGAGCTGATATGGAGTGGTGTGGACGATTACCCTGACTGAGGTCGATAAGAAGCTTACTGTATAAAAGAAAAAACACATTTCAAAGCTCTCTGCTATTTGATGCACTGTGGTTCTGCTGTATGTATTCTTCAAAACTGCAGTTTAGGAAATTCAGCATGCAAAAAGTCAGTCAAAACGTCATTCAGATGGAATCCATATAGTGTTCAGATTGTATAGTGTATATATTAAACAACAATATATATAACCACACATGCATGCACACACTCTGCAGTACCTTGTAAACAGCTGTAGGGGGTTCCTAGCTGAAAGGCACAGCATCAACTGTATCTTACATTTCATATGTAGACTCAGCAGATAGATCCTTAATTCCAAGATTCTTTCTGTTGTTCAGTTTTGAAACTGCTTGAGAGGTGGAACTACTATCCGAGTGTGATCTCCACGCGTGGTGTTTGACTCATTGCAACTGATGATGGGCCGCACCACTCTGTCTGTCAGTCTAACTCACTGCTGGCTCTATTTCATCATGGCCGCCTCATGCAGCTCAGGTTGCAGCTGACAGCATCCTCTTGCTCTCTGTATGACAGAGCATATGTGCACATCCCTGCATACAAAAACTGCGGGTGTAACATAAGTCCATGCACACATGGTTGATGTAATATACAAGAGAGGACTCTAGAGAATCTACTGTTGGTAGAGGACTCCTGCGTGAGCATGTTGGTGTGTTCAAAGGAGCAAGAGAAAATAAAAAGAGGCACACAGCACACTGCAACAGACAGGAATACAGCTACATGGCCAAACAGACCATTGAACAAACAACCAAAACAACAAACAAAACGTTGGTCCATCAAAAGCGCCGAGCCTTCAAAATACAGAGAAAGAGGGGGTAAAAGAGAGAGAGAAACATGCCAAGACAGGGAGGGAAGCTTTGAGGGGGGTAGAGAGAAAAGAAGAAGCTGTTAGTGCCCTTTGGCAGGTGATGTAAAGGGATTAACAGATTGAGAATGCACTTACCCTGGCATCTCTTAGTTCTGGGTTAAAGAACAGGTCTCTCACTATTGAGTCTGGGGACTGCAATCACCTTCATATGCAAATGAAACCTGGACATATTCAAAGTAAAAAACAAAATGGTTGGATTTACTTCTGTAGACGCACAGACAGACAGACAGACAGACAGACAGACAGACAGACAGACAGACAGACAGACAGACAGACAGACAGACAGACAGACAGACAGACAGACAGACAGACAGACAGACAGACAGACAGACAGAGACAGACACACACACACACACACACACACACACACACACACACACACACACACACACACACACACACACACACACACACACACCTCAGAATCTCCAGCAGCTGAGGTGTATCACACTAAGCATAAGCACTGTACAAACATGTAATCTTTGGGAGACATTAAAATGTACAACAATTCTGTAGCGTTGTTTAGGACAGTTGGTCTCAAACCTTTTCAGGCGGTGACCCCCAAAATAATCAATTTTGAACTGGGGACCCTCCAAAATAATCATATTTGAACTGGGGACCCCCCACCCCGACAAGCACTTGGAATTGTAGGAGTTTGACTCGGTTCCACAGATAAATATTGTGAAAATACGTTTTTCTTTCTTAGGTATTAAAAGGGTCCTTAAATTGTCACTTCACTGTCATCTGGGGACCCCCCAAAATCATGTGGGGACCCTGACCCACAGGTTGAGAACCACTGGTTTAGGAATTAGCAGCAAAATTGACAGATGTGAGATGACCTAAGCTCCAAAGAGAGATAACACTGTTCCACCGTCTAAATGCTGCTGTCCCTGACGAGGATATAATCTCAAACCAACGGATACTTGTTTCTTCAGAATCATAAAACATTACATGGCTGTGTTATTAAAGTTATTAAAATCAATCTTTTATTGTTATTATATACTGTACAGTCTAGATATATTAAATGAGTTGAAAAAGTACACAAAATTAATACATTCCAATATAATTGTCAGTATCTATTCAGCAAACCACTTTCACAAAACATATTTCTGTGATGTTGGCATTAATAACATAGTGATATAGTTTTGTTACAACAGATTGCTTTGTTTTCACCTTGTGGTCAAGATTGTTAAAGCAAAAATCATTAAAAAAAAGGCATAATGCATAGAATTAACTGTCACATTTCAGGGTGCAAATATCACATTTACGTGTATTTCTACTTGTTAGAAATCACTTTCATCAGTAAGGCACTTAGTAAGTACAAAAAAAGCTCTACTATAGGTACTATTGTAACATAAAGGAGTATTTTCTATTATCTAAATTTAGGGCCCTCCATAAAGACCATCCGTGTTCTTCCTGTTCTACCAACTTGACACACACTGCCTGTGGGGTGGGGGGCAGTGTCCATCCCCATGTTCCCCCGGAACAATCACAAAAGCCTGAAGGCATGTGATCAGGAACAGAGGAAGCAGGAAAAAAGCTGGAAAACTGATCCTGAAATCCTGAAAACGTGAGCATGAAAGATCAGACTCAATGTTTATGTCCAGAGAATAAAATATTAAGCAGAGGCCTGCACTCGATCAAATCCTTTACATTATATAATTGTTGGCAGACATATTTCAAAACAATCCATTCTAGACTAAAAAGGTTCCGAGTTGAGCATGGCTTATTCCGAAAAACGTGTCCACTGACATATAAGATGCAACTGATTTGATCTGGTCTATTCTGCAGGTCTCCACTCTTCTTTTATTATGACCGAGTCGTTTTTGGAGAGCTGACGCATCACTTATAAGAAAAAACGGTGAAGATTGTGGCACGAAGTGAAGACTGGATCCAGGGAAAACACACAACCCTGAACAAACACTCAAGTGGCAAGCATTCCGTTTTGTTCAGCTACAGTATGTATTGTGCTTCCACTGGGAATGGGGGTATTTAATGTACAATGGTCTACCCTGGTCCTCTCCATTATACGCAGTTCCTGTGCACAGGTATAGAATTACACTCTATGGTTTACAAATGGAGAATACATTTGCACCATAGACAACTTTCACATGATGATCTGAAATATTTGTCTATCATGATAATCTGCAGGACATAATCATTTTAGCTGAGATAAAGACCAGTACATGGTTTATCAAGGGGCAGCCCAGCTGCACCAAAGTCCTAGTTTGGTCAGAGTTTTCTCTGATTAGAACAGAACTGATAGTGTAGAGGATGGCAGGAGTCTAAAAAGTTGTTTTCAGAAAGCATACTGCAGATCTTTACATATTTAACTCAAATCAGATTCCCTGCTTTATTAATTCACAAAAAGAAATTGTTGTGTCTCCACCCTCAGGAAATACCTAGTATTTGATGAACAGAGGAACCACCCACTGCGTTTTCAAGGTCTTGAGTTGCATTGTTGCACTTGCATTGTTTGTATCTGCATTATTTGTATCCTGTCTTTCTTCTCCCGTCCCTGGAAAAGGGAGATAATTCCGACAGCAAGTCAGCCTCACAGTTCCAACCAAGAGTTTTGCTGCCCTCCCATGCTTGGCCATGAGGCCAACACCTTTTTGGGAATGAAGAGAGTCACAGAGCTCTAGAGCTGCTTTTGGGGATTGGGAAACAAATTATTTCCCTCAGTCATGTTTCCTGAACAGAAGTGTAGTGAACGGCAGAAAGAAAACACATTAAGTCACAGTATAGGACCCATTTTGTGTCTTTAGTGTGTGCACAGGGCTCATGTAAAGTCTTAAGTTACACTTAGCTGCGCACCAGTGTGGCACACCAAACATTGGCGATCTACAAAGCTCACAATATGTCGCAGCATGACACGTTGTGAGCTTGTAGATCTGTGGTTTGGTGTGCAACACCAGTACACAACTAAGTATAAATCAGGCTTGATAATACTGTGTGCACACTGTGTATGTGCACCTGTATTTGTGTGTGTATGCGACTACGTGCGCACACGGTATGCCGACAGGCTGTTGATAGTCTCATTTGAGTTAATTTCTTCATAAATGTCTGACCGAAACAAGCGATCGAAAGGACCGGCTGAAGTGATGCTAAGATGTGGAGGCACCTCAACCTCCTACTATCCCAGAAGCACCCTCTGTAGGCGGTCAGCGGGCACGCTACTCTCATCCTCCGACTCGGCGTCACTCTGGGGATTAGAGCTGCAGGGAGAGGTGCATTCTGGTGAACACAGGTAATGCATGAGGGGCAGCCGGTATTTCCCGCAGAAGTCCACAAACTTGATGTGCCGCACACACGAGTCAAAGTAAACGCCTGCAGAGAGAGAGAGAGAAAGGGGAGGTATAAGTGGACGAATGATAACCAACACAATGGTGCATGATAGGGATCATTATGCAGTGCTCAACATTATAAACGGTGGTATCCGTCTATAAATGTGTGAAATATGTGTGTGTGTGTGTGTGTGTGTGAGAGAGAGTGTATCTGTCCTTTGCGCATCTCAAGAACTGCCCAACTGGTTGACTTCAAACTCGGTGCACGTATTGCGGAGGACCCGAGGGAGTGCAGTGCGTGATGTCAGTTGGATCAGTGGTTGTCCAGAACCGCCGAGCCAACTGATACGCCCATATGTAAATTCATGAAATCTCTGTGTGAGTGAGTGAGTGAGTGTATTTGTCCTTCACGCATCTCGAGAACCACCAAAATAATTAAGTATTAAGTAAGTCGGTTGTATTGGCCGTTGTCCAGAACAAGTATAAACATCACATGTCCATAAACAACCAGTAGCAGATTCCACCCATCCACTACCATAAATAAAGCACATCTTACCGGCACACTTGGGGTTGGGGCATTTGCTGGCTAGGTCAAGGTAGTGCAGAAGGTGGGAGGGCAGTTCATGGGGGAAGTATGGGACATTTCGGCTTTTAATGGTACGGCCTGCCAGCTCCAGCAAAGACGGGGGGTCATAGGTCATCTCCTTGACGAAGCGCACCACCAGCGGGTTGCCACGAAGACTGAGCTCATGCAAGTGGACTAGGCTGAGGATCTCCCTGGGCAGGTAGGTCAGTAGGTTGTTATGGAGACTCAGGGAACGCAGCGAATGAAGCCTGAGAGATGGATAACTTTGTTATACATTGTATGTACAGTATATGTGTAATGAGTTAATGACAGTTCATGTGAGGTAGATCAGTGTATCTGCACATTTCTGAAGTTACAATGTAATGACTTTTAAGACCTTTTTAATACCAAATTGAACAAATTGTCGAATATTATGCAAGAAAGAAGCAAACATTGGGAAAATAGCCGATCTAGTTCAGCCATTTTCACAATATTTATCTGTGGAACCAAGTCAAACTAAATGTAAGGCCTACAATTCAGTCCCCCCAGCCTGACACCCAGTTCAAATATGAGAACCCTTGGGGTAGATAATGATGACTTTGAGGGAAAGAACTGATCTCACATTTATGGGGAGTTCCTTGAATCATTTAACCATGACTGTGAGGCTCTTGTGACTCAGCATATATGGGCTGACGTGTGCATAAGTGGGGAGATGTGAATTTGGCATGTTGTGAGAATTTCAACAAATGTACCAATACAAGCACATTTTTGACATACAAGCTTACAACCGCCGCAGCGTCGCGGATGCGACCGTTGTGAGCTTGGATGTTTGCTATTCTTGGCCGTTATCTGCGCGCAACACCTTCAAGGGACGGAGCATAAACTAGGCTTGATGGGCTGCAGCTGCACGAGCAAGAGCAGGCTCTGGTGCCGTGATCATAAACCGCTCCCACCGGTCTGATGACAGCAACTGTAGGTGGAGTTTTGAGGACAACTGCTTTGAATTGCTATTAATGTTTACACACAGAAACCAAGGATTATATATTTCAAGAACGAGAGATCACAGTAAAAAACCTTTAAGCATTCTTCCTCCACACTGGGAGAAAAACTGCACCTGAAAGTTTGATGGTATGCATTTTTACATGCAAGTGCAGTGACCACTTTTCCATTGCATCTTATGAGCGGTGGGGTTCATTTGGTGCCGGCCTGCACACGCATACAGGTGTGACGTTGTCTGATAAGGGGTCTGATAATGGCCTATCACCAATGTTTCAAATGCCAACATTGTGATATCAATGTTATAGATATCATGCAGTCCTAGTTGGCAGGATAATCCAACGAGCTTCTCCATCCTTGTTAGGTCCAGGGTCCCCACACATTTTTAGCAATGAATTTCCAAAACTTTTCCAAAACTTTTCCAGAATGTTTAGCCCAATTTCCAGGCCTATATGACAATCATTCGGCGCAATAATGTGTCTCTTACTCCTATGTAGAATGCCCAAAGATAGGCAGTGTAGCAAAAATAAGGTTTGAGACATACATTAGGCTGCCGTCACACAGCCCGTTCGGCGAAAAACTACTTATGTTACATATTTTGTGTAATATTATTCATGTTTATGAAAATGTTTTGTTTTAACAAAAACAATAGCCAAAAACAATGCATAGCCAAATATTTTTCCAGGACCCTTGATAAATTCCAGGACCTTTGATGAAGTTTGATCAATTTCAAACCTTTTCCAGTACTGGATTTTTTTTTTTTTAATTTCAAAATATTTCCAGGAATTTCATGACCGTGGGGACCCTGTAGGTCTAGTGTAGCCACAAATTCCGCAATATGTTAATCACATTCGTTATGTGAAATGTTGATGGTTGTGTGTTGTGGTTACCTGGTGAGCTGTGGGGGAACACTTTGGATGCGATTGTCACACAGAACCAGGTAGCTGAGGTAGGGCAGGTTGGCCAACTCTGCCGGAACGTCCGTGATGAGGTTGCCACCCAGATACAGCAGCTCAAGACTATGAGAAAACCACAAAGGCGAGAGAGTAAGATATCAAGCACCTTGTATTGCAAAAGCAATACATGTAATAATGCTGTATATGTTAATTGTAGGGGCAAGAGGAGTTCAGGGGTGTCAAAACATGGTTCCCCTCCCCTCAGCAATGCACAGTCCTTACAAGTTGTACCTTGTTGGAAGAAGGTGACTACCGTAATCAGGCTTTCCCACAATATAAAATACAATACCAAATGGTATTATTGAAGGGGAGAAATAATCAACCGAAATAAAGTCACAGAACCTTTTTTTTTAGTTTAGATGACAAGAAATCTACAAAAAGCAATGGCTGAGCTTCTGAGCAAACTGCTTTCAAAGGCAAGACACCAGAGAAACACTCTATGAGCACATACCACACGGGGGTGTTACAGCATAGCATCTAGCCTGTGTGTGAATGCAAGCTGGTGGTGGTGGGCAGGTTCAATAGCTATGGGGGATACAGCACATCTGGGCACCTCAGTGTTAAATTGGCAATGTTTTCCAAAATGTAAAAAAATATATAGATTTGAAAAATGTGATGTTTTCATTTATGTACAGTATACATGATGTGAACATGCAGTAAATCATTATCCTCCTATAATTTGACAAA
Source organism: Gymnoscopelus microlampas (assembly GCF_963454915.1). NCBI lineage: Eukaryota > Metazoa > Chordata > Actinopteri > Myctophiformes > Myctophidae > Gymnoscopelus > Gymnoscopelus microlampas. The sequence continues at coordinate 19,601,021 of NC_139954.1, read as the reverse complement.
CCTCTGTGGTCGACCGACCGACCGACCGGCCGACCACGGTGAGAGCAAAATTGTGGCCTGGTTCTCCTCACTGGCTGGACGACTGGCGACGGGACATGCGACAGGACGCGCAATAGACCTTAATTGTCGGATGTTTAAGCATGTTCTAAACATGTATACTTTACAACATTTTCCAAATATTTTATTTTTAACATTTTGGAAAACATTGCCAATTTAACACACTCTTCCTTGGTGCCCACCTATCCTGTTACCGCAATGGGTGAGCACTGGTGTGAACTGTGAACGTGTTCTAATCAGAGACCCAATGTTACACAGGGACAGTGTGATTAGTTTACCCTACAGATATTGCATACATACAACTAGTAACACACAATTGTCAAGCGGTAGTAGCAGGGATGGAGCAGAGACAGAGGAGACACAGTCAGCGAGGGAGAGGAAGAGAGCGCGAGAGCGAGCGAGCGCGAGAGAGAGCGCGAGAGAGAGCTAGGGTAGGGATGGGTGGCTGGATGGTGAGTGAAAGCAAGCTGTCAGCCTGTCTGCCTAGTGGAACTGATGACACAGCAACTGAGAGAGAGAGAGAGGATGCTATTATATTGTCCTTGGTGCCTGAGCAAGCCTGCTCTGTCCGGGGGAAAGGAGCCATTTAGGACCCTCTCAATGCCTTCGCCAGCAGAGAGGCACATAATTGTTCATGAGAGAGAGACACAGACAGACAGACACATACAGACAAATAGGGAGAGGATGCTGCTGATATGGTGTAACCCTAACCCTAACCCTAACCCAGTTATGTAGTTGGTTGAGTCCAAGCGAACTTGGTCCTGCAATGATGAGTCCTTCTCAGGTGAAGTGACACTGAGAAAGGCCTTATTGGACAATGACAATAAGACTCATGGAACACATACTAGAAAACTGTCCCAAAGACACCATCTAACTTCAAAGAATACTCAATAATCGCATAATCAAAACCAAGAAGTTGCTAAATGCTGTGTAGGGGCAGTACATAAATACCTAAGCATTACATGGATAAGTAGTGTTTATGGTTTTAAATGCCTCCTCTACAACTGAGGTGTGCCAAAATATTGATATATCGATGTATCGCGATACTCCCTATCCCGATAAATAATCGATACACTGCCGGCAAATAGATATATTGCTATTTTAATTTATTTTTGTATTGTCCGTTGTGTTGCAGTATTATATATAGTTGGAACTCTACTTAAATCTTGACTCTTAAACGGCATCAACAACAGTAACGCCCTTTAATTGTTGCACGTTTGAGTGCTCTAGCTGACTGCCTGATTGATTGATTGATGTACTTTATTTAGTAAGACATGAGAACAACAGTACATGGAAGTACAAATTCACAATACGAGGTCTACTAAACTGGAAGACTCATAAAAGCACTGGGCTTGTTTCAAATGAGTTCCCCGTGAACACAAATCATGATGAATCATGCCTCAGCTCTGATAGTTAACAGTGATCTAAATCACCTTTGCTGACATTAACTGATCTGCTTCAGCTGCAGCTAGAGGTTAGTGTGACCTTACAGTATTTTGTCATACACAGTAAAACAACAGTAAAACAGTAAAACAAAGAGAGAAACATAGAAACATGAATTGACCAAAACAAAAACATTCTTAACATCTTAACTTATTTACTTTAAAAAAATGAAGTAAAAAAAATAATTAAAAATTAACTTTTAATTCTGATGGCAGCTACAGTCAGTGTTTTACTGTTCGCAGGAGGCACTATGCATGCACATTTTTGTGCATTGTACTAGTTCCGTCCGTTTGTCGATTTCGGGAATAAATGCATAATTCCAGATTTTTACCTTTTATGGGTATTCTTATTTTTCAGTTACAGATATCGTGATATATCGTTGATTACATTTCTTGCATTATATCAAGTATCGCAGATATCGTGTATCGTGATATTATCGTCATTGTGGCCCAAATATCGTCAAAGTTATCATATCGTGAGCTACCTGCGAAAATGGCCACCGATTGGATTAAAATGCTTTTTATTGAACAATACGGAAGATACGGGTACTCATGCGGGTAGAATTGTAACATCCCTGGCCATGGGGTAAGCATTTTATATTTGAAATCTGAATATATAATAATATATAATAATATAATCTTTTAAGTATATGTATGGGCTGTAATGGAGAAAGTGCAAACACCAGGTTGAAGTTCATCGATGACTGCAGTCATGTTTCAGGGCTAGGTCGTGACCAGGCTTTTCTCTTTGAAGATGAGTAAAGGCTGGGAATGAGGCTAGGTGAACCATTACCTTTCAAAAATCAAATTTAGTCACAGCTTAATTTTATATAAAAAAAAAGCACAAAATCATACCCTGTGTGTCATCCTTGTTTTCAGACACATGGCTGGATGAGGGTACAGAGGTATACATCCCACACAAGATCAGGTCATTGTGACCTTGCTACTGCTAAAGACATGATGACGTTAAGATAAGGAGATAAATACGGTATTCTTTATCAGTCGACCCCACTCAAACAACCAGCCATAACCAGTTTCTTATCAGACTACACACACGTCACACATACACAAACTTGCATTGTTTGGATGTTTAGCTCAGCTGTTATTTGTGGTTGTTGGGAGCGTTCACCAGACCCAGTTCAAGATTAACAACTAATTTCCTGTGACCAGAATGTGTAGCAATAGTCCAGCACTGCCCCAGATACAATCTAGGATAGCTCTCAGAGCAACAGCTGACAAAGGCAAGCTGCTGCTATGACACACATATGTGGGGTAATGAATTTACACTCAAAATGGTACACTGATACAGTTTGATACTTTTTTTTCCCCAGTGGATGTGGAAAAAAACATCCACTGGATGTCCCCTCATTGTCCCCCTCTTCATGTGTAGAAGTGCAAAGTAAAATGTATGATATAAATAAAGGAAATTCATAATTATATTATGCCCTTCCATAGGCTGTAGATGTGCTGTGCAACTATTTACTATTTATATCCTACAGAAAATTGGGTATACATTTGTTGCATCATTAAAATGCACCGACCTGTCCAAGTCAAATTCCCTTTATGTGCAAAATATGCTCGAAATTGATCCCTGGAGTACAAGCAATAGGTGCACAGTAAAATAATCTGTTGTCCATTTGTAACTGAGAGTGTACAAATGCAACCAAGTGGATTTCACTTTGTGGTGTTTGCAATGTCACTACAACCACCTGCTCTGCTGCTGTGGCTGATGCAACAGGCTGCTTTGGTGTTGCACCTTACCTTGGTGTGGGTGCATCAATGTAGAAAGGTGTGTGTATCAGTGATGGAAGAAGTACTCACATATTTAAGTAAAAGTATCAATACAGCAATGTTGATATACTCTGTTACAACAGAAGTCCCATATTCAAAATGTGATTGAGTAAAAGTACCGGCAGCATCAAAATATACTTAAGGTATCAAAAGTAAAAGTACTGATTGTGCAGGCTGCCCGAAGTTCAAAATGTATTAAAAATCTTTTGAAAATAGACGATCTACAAGCTCACAATGCATCGCATCAAGACGCATTGTGAGCTTGTAGATCTGCCATTTTCAAATAGCCGAAATATATAATACGACTTTAGTGGTTTAAGTATGTTTTGTAATAATAATCCAAATCCACAGAGTAACTAGTATCTACAGCTTTCATATAATTGTAGTGGAGTAAAAGTACAATATTTGACTCTGAGATGTAGTGTAGTAAAAGTATAAGAAATTGTAAACACTCCAGTAAAATAAAAATACTTCAAAACTGTATTTAAGTACAGTACTTGCGTAAATGTACTTAGTTACTTTACACCACTGTGTGTGTGTGTGTGTGTGTGTGTGTGTGTGTGTGTGTGTGTGTGTGTGTGTGCGCGCGCGCGCGCGTTATTGTTGTCGTGATATCCCTCTGTGTGTACCTGGTCAGATTCTCTATCTCTGCAGGTATGCTCTTCAGCCGGTTCCCACCGAGCGACAGCGACTGCAGCCGCCGCAGCTTGGTGCACTGCAGCGGGATCTCCTCGAACCGATTGCCGCTGAAGTTCAGCACCTCCAGCTGCATGGAGCCGAACTCCTTGGGCAGCGAGAACTCGTCCAGGCGGCAGTTCTTGGCCAGCAACGTCCTCAGCCTGGTCAGCCGCGTTACTTCCTCGCACATGACCGACAGTCCGTTGTTGTTGCTGATGTCCAGGAACTCCAGGTTGGAGAAGATGCAGACCTGAGCGGGCAGGGCGGCCAGCCGGTTGTAGTTCAAGTAGAGCTGCCTGGTGTCCCTTTTCCTCTCCTCGCTGACACTGTCAACGCTGAAGTTGGTCAAACTCATACGCGAAAAGTCCAGTACACCATTATTCCCCGGTCTTCGTTCTCCTGCCCCTTCGTGAACCTCCATTTTTTTTAGCAGTTTATTTATGGTAAACTTCAGGGCGCAGCTGGTACAGGTCAGGAATTCTTCCAATGTTGTGAGTTAGAGACCACCAAAGAGTCTAAACTTCCAGCTCCCCGAGGCTCGTTGGGTTTTTAGATCAACATTCCTCCTCGTAAAGAAGACCAGAAGAAAGCAGGGAGCCGAAATGTCCATATACTACTTCTGCTTACTAATAGTGCATTTAATTTCATCGCGCTTCCAGATCTAGGTCAGTTATTCACACTTGGTGTAATTACAGTAACACTATGGAGTAATAGTGGAGAGAGAGAGAGAGAGCTGTAGTTTATGCTAGAACCTGATTTCCATGAGAAAGGTGTTGCCGGATCTTGCGAGAGAAGCAAGCAACCAGGTCTATGATAACACGCCCAAAAGAAGCGGCCACATGAGCACTTGTTTAAACATAATACATTGGCTATTTTCAAAAGAAAGTCTTGCGGGAAAAGTGAAATATGTTGAATATTTGTTTAAACCTTTTAACAACACAAATCTGGTATGGGGGTCCCTGGCACAAAATATGTTTAGATTGGGGGGTGGGGGGGGGGGGGGTCGGTGGACAAATACATATTCATTTTGGGGTGCTTGACATGACAATATTTGAGAACCTCTGGTTTAAACTACATTAGGAAACAATTAAGCCCAAATAAACAACTACACTTTAGAAACAAGCCAATATTTACAAGCAACTTTACAGAAAAACAAGCCCAAAGTCGCTTATAATAAGCAGACATGGCAACACTGGTAAAGCCGTCCTATGGGGAAGTTATTCGAATTCTATGTTTCGGGGTTGGCTGCTGAGGTAGTGGCTCCGCCCTACTACAACCCGGTCATTGGCTAGTCACCCACTCCGTCATGTGACTCCGCCCTACTACAACCCGCTCATTGGCTAGTCACCCACTCCGTCAAGTGCAACCAATCTGGGAACAGATTATGTGCAACAAACTACACACCGATTTATTTACATGTTTTATTCTACATTCTTGTGACAGGCCCAAATTGCAGCAATTAATTGCTCGTTTATTTTATTTTATTATTATTATTATTTTAGAACATTTATGGGTGATGATCAACTACACTGCATGGCTTCAGATTGGTCTATTTCCCTTGTCCATTATGCAATACCCCCCGGCCCCTACTATTACATTATGAAAGAGATGCATTTTGACATGGATGCGTGTAGAATGTGAAATACTGCAGAGTTGTAGCGCTCCCACGGGATTCTCACTCGTCAGCACGAGATTATGCTGCTCCTTTGTATGGCTGGCTGTCCCCTCATTGTCGATTAATTGATTAATTGGTCGATTTGGTCCTCCTAGTCAACCATACTGTTAGTCAATTAGTCATACTTTATGCTTTCCCCCATGCACATGCACATCTCTCGTAAACTCTTACAGTTCATTGTTATTCTAACTGCATCAACCTGAAAAGGCTGGTTTCTGCATGATTGTATGTGGCAAACACAGTTTATAAATCGATTAGTCAACACATTTCTATGACAATAGGTCGACTAATTGCTTCTTCTTTAAAAAACATATGGCATTTGAAAGGCACTCTCAAATCAGACATTAAATGTATTTTAAAGGGGAAATATAATAAAATGTCAGATTATGCCTCACAATGTGTTGGTAGTAGTTAATAATTAGGTACATATGATAGGCTACAGGCCAGGAGAGAGATAATGGCAACAATTTGTAGTGGTTTATGGAGTTTATTGGCATACATACAGCATTCCGTCTTTGCACGTCTAGTAGAATGTAAAAGTCCTAGTTTGAACTATGCAACACTCACGCAAACACTTAACAAGGATAGAATCGAGTTTACTGCTTAACTTCTGCAAAGCACACTCATTCTTGCTATATCACTTGTGGTATATTACTTGCAGGCAAAGGTAGACTTTTATAGTCGGCAGGTCTAAGGCACTGATTTTTATGAACATTTAAAAAAATGTAGACATGGGATTTGGAAAAAACACGTTACAAAATCCAAACTACTCATTTTCACACCCTAATAGCGCGCACGCGCACACACTCACGCACGCACGCACACGCACCCGCACGCACACGCACCCACACCCACACCCACACACACACACAGAATTCACACACACTCTGTTAATTAATGCGCCTAAACTATTTTAAGCTGATAATGAGGCTAGTCCTTCTGTTAAGAGTGATTTTGAAAGCACAGGTATAGTGTTGTTGCTGGGTCCATGGTAATGCTTTACCTGGAGAGCTTTGTACATCATTCAAAACATTCTCTATCAATACTAGGCTTTGGTTTCAGTTCTCTCCCTCCCATATTTCAGCTTATGTCTTGCCTTGGTGCAGTGATGCTACTCCACGTTCAGAAGGTGGACTGCTCAGATGACCATTGCTCAAAAAAGTTCCAAGACACAGCCCATTTGTCAAAAATGTTTTCAGTTAAAAGCACCAGAGGGAGCTGAGAGAGTAACATGGGAGCAATGGTGATTCCCATCTCAAGCACATTAACACATGAGGCAAACAAATTGCAGCAAAAAATAAAATAATAATAATAATAATACAAAATAAAATGAAGATTGCATCTAGGCATAAAAGCCTGGAAATAGACGAGAGAGACAGAGATAGAGAGGTGCATGATAGCAGTTCTAAAAACCAACCAAAGTTGATTATCTGTAACACCCCACCAGCCCAACCACCAGTTCAACAGACATGCCAACCCTAAAGCCTAATTTATTGTATACCTCATCATACAATAGTGTCACTCGCCAAAAATAACAGATTTCCAGTTATCTCAGTTACAGAAAATGTCATAGTCAGCGAGCGACAGTTCCATTCAACGAGAATAAATTAGTCTCGAGGAACACTTCCCTGAACCCGTGTCAGGTTCATCCTCTTCTCTTTGTTCTCTGACACCTCTCTTATCTCCACAAGTCCCCCTTCTGTCTATTTAAGAACTTGTCTTTTACAGTGATTTTAATTGTTTCAATCTGTAACCACTCACCATCTTCTTTTTCATATTATATACTGTAAAAACATAAGGATTGTAGAAAAAAGATTTGCCCCATTCCTAGTGCAGGGGTCCAGTAATACAATCAAACAGTGTGACAGTACTGAACACAAGGGAGTCCTATAATAATACTATTTCATAGCCCCTGATTCTAACAAATATCAACACAAAGACATAAACACAGTAAAACAAAAAAGATATTAACATAAAGAAAAACATGAATAAGTCAGTTCAGTAACAAGTAACACCACAGGGCCTCAAGGTGACTCAAGTATGGAGGAAGGGTGATGGCGTCCTCTCCTTCATTGTTTCTTCATTTAGGCCTCTTTTGTGCTGGCTTTCATCTTCTCAACTGTTTCCTGTTTTTGCAAAGAACAATAACAACAAACTCAGCAACTGATTAACAAGTGGGATATGGTAAATGATCATTAGCAGCACACATACTGTATGTATTTGTATGAGCTTTTTAAATTCCTGAGAACAATATGTCAAGCTTTTCCCATTTTAAGCTATAGTCTGAATTTCTGTAAATTAACCACGAGAACTCGTCCCCAAAAAAAAATCTAATTTTAGAATATTGCTAAACATTTTCACCTATAATACATGCCCAAAATAGGGACACCAGGTTTAAAGTGGTTATATGTTGAGGGTGCATTGTTTTTGTTTACAATGGCATCATGAGCTGCCTCACTGGAGTGCATAGTACATGACCTCGCTGACTCGTACATGGCCTTGAGCCAGAGTTACAGCGAGGTGTATCATGTGAGCACTGCGCACGCACGCACGAGCACACACACACACATACACACACACACACACACACACACACACACACACACACACACACACACACACACACACACAGAGCCGTACACTGCACAAAAATACTGAGTCAGTTGCTTTGCTAAGATGACAAAGCATAAGAGCTTACCTAGAGAGGTTCTAGAACTTCAAACTTCTTGAATATACTTGTTTCTATGTAGGGGTTCTAGATCTATACTGTGTGTGGAGAGGTTCTTGGATTTTTCCTTTCTGACTGAACAAAAGTCTCACCGCTAAAGCACAATATTTGTATACCCTCATTTCCCAGTTTATTTTTGACGCCCACAGACCATTTCCCTTTATGAGTTTGGTTTGAATCATTTATATATTTGTATTATATCAAATATAGCAAGTTTGCTATATTTCAAATCTTTTGAAGGATAATTTCCTCACTTCAGGCAAGGGTTGTAAACTATAAAAAAAATACTCAGACTCACTGCGGCTCTTGGATTAACACAAAATATGAGTCAAATAAAGGTTCATAGAAATGAAAACTTGAATAATGTTGTTCTGGTTGGGTCCTTTGACACTAACGATCATTGTTTGGGAACACATCTAAATAATAATTTTTAAAAATCACATAATTGATTATAACATTTAATAAAGCATCAAATTGGATGAAATCCAGTACGAAGTGGGTATTTCATTACTTTGTGAAGTTCTAGAATGATTATTGTTTGTCTGGAGAGATGCTAGGCACAATCTCTGACTGTGGAGCATGTTCATGATTATGCTCTTTCAGTCTGGGACCGTTCTAACATGACTCAGTTCAGGAATGCCATGTGGCAGATTCCAGTGTGACCAGCAGGCTCTCTGTCAGCAGTGACCTTTGACCTTTGAATTTAACTTACAAATGTGACCACATGGACGCATTTGGTTACATCTGTAACACTCTGCTCTTACAAATGGATAAAGCAATGCTGAGGATTTTACTGTGCAGTAAAGCCAGACTGACCTGGTGCTTGTTGAGTTCGGCCACACGGAGGGTCCACTCCTCCTCCGTCATCTCCGCCCCAGCGTCGACAGACTCATCCACCACCGCTGTCTTGTCTGGACAGAAAACAACATAAAGGAGGTGGAGGTTGTTGATGTTATTTGTGTACGTTAAATGGACGATAAACAACATGTTGTCACGTGCACATACTGTATTGTTATAGCCAGATTTCTGGAAAAGACATAAAACAGAGAGGGTGACATTTTCTTAACCTCTTAGGCTCTATATAATTATTTGTCGGCAATGTGAGCTTATACATCGCTATTTTAAAATCAAAACCTATTTGTTTTTTGACAAATTTCCCCAAAGTAGGGACATCAGGTTTAATGTGGTTAACATTGTTTTTTAATAAAATTGCTAAACTGTGATATTATCAAACACTAATATCAAATATATAAGACAGATTTCCCAAAAGGAAATGCATTTAATGTATGTATGTATTTAATTCAGTTTGACCAGAAGCAGGGATAAAACATAAAAATGAATGATCAGTTCAGGGATATCAAAAGCAGAGGGATGGATTTCTCCCCAGCAAATCGAACCCTGTGTGCACGTGTTGTTGTAGCCTTACCGCTGCAGGTCATAGCGGTGCAGACCCAGTTGCCGCACGCACACACACATCGGTTACATTCCACCTGGGTCTCAGCCCCATCCTCGTATGTCTCATCCTCCAGGGCACACTCTGCAGAGAAACGCACACACACACACACACACACACACACACACACACACACACACACACACACACACACACACACACACACACACACACACACACACACACACACACCGCACAATGAGACAAGATATCGGATAATCATAAATCATAGTAATCATTTACAGAAACAACATAACACAAAAGTCTTTACTTATATCTACAGTATTCCCAAAGATAACCTTCCATGATTATTCAATGACATAAATACAATTGATTGTGAACCAGGTCCTTTAACTTTTCAAGGAAAAAATGTGAAACTAGTTTTTGTTTCTGTGTGCATCTGTGTAAGAATGTGTGGGTGTTTGTGTGCCTGAGAGTTTCTATGTTTATTAGTCCTTGGCTCTGCAGAGGCCCATGGATTCAGTGTTCTGTGATGAATGTTTTTTTCTGTCCCAGAGCCAAAACTCCTTTTCCTGTGAACTTTCCCCCAGATATCTGAAATTCCCTTGAACTGGACTGGCAGATTGAAGCAGACAGCACCAACGCAAACTGCCACATGTTGCGTTGTTGGGCAGTAGTATCATCATCTTGGGTAGTGTTGGATACATGTTATTCAAGTTTTGTTTTTAACATTAATCTCTAAGAAAGGTTATTCTTCGAAGGTATTCTGAAAATTACTGTTTTTTTCAAGCATGTTGTCTGAAATTGCTGCCAGTGCGCCATTTTTATGAAGCATTTCTACAACTGAAGTAGTGGGAAGCAATGTGGAACTCACTCTTCTCTGGGGGATTAAAGCCAGGCTTCAGGCAGTTGAGGAACTCATCAAAGCTCAGCTTCCAGTCGGCATTGTCGTCAGAGAGCTCAATAAGGGCATCCACACACAGGCTCCTGGGAAGCATACATACACACACATGCATGAACACATGCACACACACACACACACACACACACACACACACACACACACACACACACACACACACACACACACACACACACACACACACACACACACACAGACAAACAAACAGGACTCAGGTTAATTATGGAAGGAATCAATATACCGGTACTTTAACTTTATTCTGATATAATGCTATGCTAGTATGCCATAATGAGCAATGGGTGTTATGGGTGCTATTACATTAGCATAAGCTCACAGGAGGGGGGCTGAATATTGTCCGTTTTATAACACAAGCCTCGTCTGTCTTTCAATTCCAGGAATCTCTGTATGTATGTGTATACAGGACAGACAGACTGACAAATATATATGTGTCTGTCTGTCTGTCCTTCACATATCTTGAAAACTCATTCATCCGATCAACTTCACACTTGTCGGGGATATTCCTGTGGACCGAAAAAGTGCAGTGTCGAGTGTGAAGTTGATTGGATGAGCAGTACTACAGAACCGGCCGGCTCTGAACAGGCACGAGTTCCGTACAGCGGCCACATCCCAAACGGGCACTGCACAAGTATCTACAAAGTAATAGAACGCAGTATACAGTACGTGGTTCTATCATGTACAACGCAGATGTTTCCGTTAGTGAGGGTTCCCACAGGGAGCCCCCAGTGCAGTTTACACTGATCAAATCCGGGTTCAGTGACAGACAGAACAGGTCTTGAAATAGCAACAGTAGTCCAAGGACAGGACACCACAGCGACATACATGTGATATGTGTATAACATGCCAGAAGGCAATGTTCCCACATAGTTTAACCACTTTCAATCTGGTGTCCCTTTTTTGGGCATGTCATTATAGGCGAACAATTTAAAAAATGTTAAAGAACGTTAAACAATAGTGAATCTGCAAGGTCACAATGTGTTGAGAAATGACGCATTGTGAGCTTGTAGATCAGCTATTTGCACAGTTCGTCTTACAATGAAGTACGTGGTTAAATGGAAGATGTTACAGTAAGATGAAACACACCAAAACACAAAAGAAAAGCAGTCTCTCTACTGTGCACTGATTCACCCAGCAACAAACTTGCACTCGCACCAAAACAAACATGAAGACAAAGTCCCTGTCATTGACACACACTGAAATGCATTCACCTGACCCCTCTGGCGTGATCAAGGGGCTGCGGGATTATACCGGTCGTTTCAATTTGTTTATTTCATTGGCCCACTTTGCTATTGGAGCCACATAAAAAATAAGACCCCTTTGATCTTAAAAGCGGCTGAAGGTAGGGACAGACAGACAGACAGACAGACAGACAGACAGACAGACAGACAGGCACACTAACCTGAGCAGCTTGTTGCTCTCCTGGTCTGCATAGGACTGCATGTCAACAGCTGAATCATTGTGCTGAATGAACTTGAGAAGCTCTGAGGAGTCCAGCTGGGAGTCACCACTGTCGTAATTCTGCAGAAACATAGGCATGGTCAGTCTCATAGTGTACATACTTATTCATTGAATCCATATGAATGGTGAGTATAATACTGCCGAAGTAGTACGGCCTAAGTATCCCGCTAGTCGCTTATCAATGCCAGCTGAGCAGCCATTAACTGAATGAAGCTGAATTCCTCCCAAGGTATTAACAATGTATTTTAGTAACATATAGTCAAATATATTGTCCCAAATAATGTCTTCTCTATAACACTGACCCCAGCCCAAGAGGGCCAGGTTGTCTGGAACAAAAAGGTATAAAAACTGACAGAAATGTATTAATTCATTTCAGTTAATATTTCAAATATTACATGGAGGCATATTGCCTGGAAATATCAGGAAATGTCAAATGTCGACAATTTAGCCCAAAAATATTGTGATGAGACTTTTAAGTTGTATCTCCTTGAATGATGAGACTGACCTTGACCAATGAAACTCTCGCCTGTTTCATGAAATCATCTCAAGTGCTAGAGTTAGTCTCCAAAAATCCATCATTTCCAAACCCATATCTGAACAGCACCCATCCCTTCACTCACATACCATAGTCTCTTCTATATATTCTCTTCTATTCTATCTTATCAGCACAGCTGAGAATTCCCATCCTAGATTACATTACGTGCATGTATATACTGTATATATTGCGTTTGGCTCTGCACTGTAGAGGATCCTCAATGTATAATTAAAATTTGTAGCAGATAAGACATTGCATTCATGACTTGTGGCATTCGTTGCAAAACGGGCCCTTTACCCATCGGAATTGGAATTGAATATGAAACATCTGCAAATTTTCATGCTGATCAGTGTAGCGGTGTCTGAGATTAGTTGCTCACAGACAGACTCACAGACAGACTCACACGGGTGAAAACATAATCCCGGAAGGGCCTGGCGGCAATAGCAACAGTATAACTACACAAGTTGCCATGGTGATCATCTCTTAAGTGATTTCAAAGGTCGCTGAGAGAAACTGAAATCCTTTGAATACCAGTGTTTGGCCAAGGCATTTCATCTTTTGTTTCATGTGCATCTGTTTGAAAATGGTTGAGCAGTAGAATGAAACGGCAATTAATTAATTATATCTATGCAATATAAAAGCCATCAACAATGCAATACACCAACATTCAGCAACAATGCAGTGATACATGGACACTGGATTGAGGCGTTTGGATTCAGGGAGCTGTTGCTTGGTAACCTATAGGCTCTATAATCTTCTCCCTGGTAAGGGCCTCTGGCCTGGTATGGAGGCAGAGGTGCTGGAGCTTTCAGACAACAATGAAACCAATATAATTTAATGTTCGTCTAGAGACCGGATTCACAAGACACGTTAAAATGGTGAAGAGAGAACAGACATGAATTCTCTCTTAAAAAATGTACACCTTGTTATTTAAAATAGGGAGGATGCTACTATGTAATATGTGGATTAAAACACATATCCGTTCTGTCCCTTTAAGGCCCTTCCTGTCAGCGGGTAGGAGAGTGGAAGGTGTCCTACCCTGCAGGAGAGGTGACCTTCATTAAGCTGAATTATGACCACCGGCTGACATGCTTGAAAAGGTCATGACACGAATGGTTTGGACACAACTTTGATTGCTTACCTTTGCGCAGTGGGGGACAGAAACGGGGGTGTAAAGAGGTTTTGAAGTGGACACATTAGGAAGCTCTTTAACTGAACAATGATGTCAAGCTAAGTGGTGTGCTGTGTAGAACACTGGACACGTGGTACAGGAAGAGCGAATTGAAGAAGTGTGTGCCAAGATCATCAGAAGTCAAGGCTTAACTCTTAACAATGAGAGTGATCATCACTCTTATTGTATTGTTGTGAGTTAATCCTTGAATTCTGATTCTGACTGCCATCCCTGATGGCAGTTGTTATCAGTTATGTGGCAAGTTTGGTCTTACAAAAGAAACAACAACAACACCACAGAAACAAATACAGTGCAGCCCACCTTGAAGTATTTGAGCAGGATGTCAGTGAAGTTGGATCCCTTGACAAACCAACCGTCTGGGACCACCTCGGTCTGCAGCCACTGGATCACACGGCTCCTCAGCTCGTTACGGTCGGCAACGTAGCACACCACTGGAAGATGAAAAAAAAACATCCATATATTTTTTAAATCATCAGATAGCCAGGAAGCATAAAACGCTATCTGATATGTGGTACCTATCTTCATATCTGTTTCAGGGTTCACGCATTGTCAACCCTGATGAATTGTCTTCCACACGCACACACACACACGCGCACACGCACACACACACAATCACTCACCTGGGCTGGCAGCTGCCTGCTCTGTTTTCTTCTCTGCACGTGAGGAAAAGACAAAACAGAGAGAGAGATGCAGATGCAAAAGGTCAACAAACTGTATTTCTTTTTTGAGAGAGAGAAAATCACTAGAATTGAACCCTCTAAACTCAACCCTATGTGTAGCGTGGCTGTCACTGAGCACTTGGCCAAAGGTCTG
>NC_139954.1:19521298-19581298 GCF_963454915.1 Gymnoscopelus microlampas | reverse complement strand
GTACACCCAAGGACACACACACACACACACACACACACACACACACACACACACACACACACACACACACACACACACACACACACACACACACACACACACACACACACACACTCTAACGTCCTTATCCATGTCCAATAATATTCACAGTGCTGAAAACATGTGGCAGTTTTTTCCCTCCTGCTGTGCATGTCTTGGGGAGAAAAGAGTGTAATATAGAGGTCATGGCTTATGGCTGTGTGCATGTGTGTGTTATTGTGGTGTTCTTGTATATCGTTGTTGGTTCCCTGTCTCAGAGGGCTGTCGATCGATGCTTGTCTGCTGAGGGGGTCACTTTACAGCCATCATTAGCCCCTTCCCACAATGCATCACGGCGGTCATTAGCATACAACATTGATTTAGAGGTTGTAAACACAGAAGCTGCCACTGTGATGCCTGAACTGATCATGTTTGAGTAGTTACTGATTCAACAACACATTAAATGTATTAAGAAGCAACATTTGTGTTACTCTCACCAAGTCACTCAAATATGTCAGGCACCAATCAATTGAGTAAAGCAGGTACATCAGACAATTTTCTTATCCTCTATCCTTCAATTCAGTCAAAAATAAATTGTGCTTCTCCAGCTGGAAAAGACAGCTCAAGTGACAGCTTATTGATGGAAAGAATATTGCAGGCTAATGTGTTCTTCAATGCTACCTGATCACAGAATATGCACAATGTTTTCAGGGATTTGAAGGGGAGAATGCAAAGCTGTTGCCAAAATATCTGGGATAAGCTCATCTGTATGATACGATAGCTACTCCTTTTGGAAAAGTTATTAAATAGCTGCTTTTAATGCTACAACCTGCAAGTGTAATGTCCACTGTCTCCCTCTCCCAACGGAGAGAGGTAATTGCAACACGATCAAAAGATTGCTGCACATGTCCAATCCGGTGTGGCATCTGCTTCAAGTACCTTTATTGACATTGACAACCAGTAGGTGTCCTACGTGACACCAATGGAAAAGTAGGAAGACCACCTCCAACCACTGCAGATGTTCTAGTTATATTGTATTAACATCACAATAACATTGATAAAAACACAAATGTATTCATTGAGATAAGTCCCAGCTTGTAGCTTTCACTAGTTTGATTCTATTTGCATCAATATTAACTTGTGGACACAGTGAAATTCTCACTGTAGGCCTAATCCTTATTCATGATATTTCATGGGGACGGTACAGCTAACCGACAACAGGGCCAACTGACTTCATGCTCGCATGCAACCCGCTGATTTACGAGCATGCTTACAATTATGTTTCGATGAGGGAGGGCGAACGGAGAAGCACACAAAATATGTGGAAAACGACACAAGAGAGTGAGAGACAGATTTGGCCTGAAAGCCTACAGTAAGTCCAGGGGAACATTCCTTAGCCTTGCCCCAGCTGGGGTTTGTCCTCTTGAGCCAAAAATCTCATCAGTATGTGGGTCAAAAGAAAAAGCCCCTCCTCTCAGTCGCCTTTGTCTCTACTACTTCCCGCCCTGACCCTTGGCTGTCTGCCTGCCCAGTGCCCAGGTCTAGGCTTGGCCACAGGCACCCAGCACTTCCCCCGAGACGTGGACTCAGGCCAGGAGAGAGAGAGTGAGGATGAGGAGGAGTGGGGGTAGAGAGAGGGGTAGAGAGGGCTTGAACTTAATGTGTTATCTGCTCCTTTTCTCATGATAAGAATCAAAATCTACTGATGACCCCCCCCCCCCCCCCCGCTCTCTGCTCCACCAGGGTTCAGCTCGAACCAGGCCAGTGAGCGGAGCGAGGAGAAGTGGGTCACAGTTAGAAAGAGGAATGAGCTCGACTCCTAATTTAAGTTGAGTAACCAAGCACGAACCACTTTCCTCCATCTTGTTAAGTTGCACGCAGAACACACACAAGCGTACACCGTACAGTTCATTCGACAAGGGAGTTAGCTCAGGAGTAACTAACATAGACTATATGGCTCCCGTTTTTTTGGTAGCCTACTTTACCAAAGCCTTTGCATTATCTCTTAATAATGCACACGTTATAGAATCTCACATTCTATAACATCTTTCCTTCTCAGAATCTTCATACATATCCAACAGCATTCAGTCTCACTTATTCAGTACTCTTCAGTGCCCCGGGACTTGGATTCAAAACCTCAGCTGAGCAAGCTGAAGGGATAATTTCTGAAAATGACTAACTCTACTGACTAAACATTATATTTACTTGGTAATGAGATGACATGGCCATGGTATAAAGAGGCCAGTAAGTGCTCAGGTTAAGCTTGCAGCTCTCAGTGAAAACTCTGCAGAGGGTCAAGCTATAGAGCTGGAACACTCTCCTGGTGGTGTCCGGTCCACAACATGGTCTGTTGAAACAAAGGGCTCTGAGTAAAGGCTGGTCGGTACTGTTCTGCCTTTTTTTTCAGTGAAAACAGAATGTCTCCACACCACAAGCAGGATGATGTCACTTCATTCCAAAGCCACTATGGCACTTTTCCACTGCATGGTAATGGCTCGACTCGACTCGACTCTATTGCATGTTTTGGTTTTGTATCACCTCCATCGAGGTTCCAAGCGAGCTGAGGCGATACCAAAAGGTAACGTGAAAACACTGCAGACTACTGATTGGTCAGTGAGAATCATCATGAATGTGTCACGTGGATTCCCTTACACTGGATGTTCCTCATTACTTGAAAATATGAAAATAATCTATATTGAGTTACTGCATGGCCTATTATATAAAATTAAATATTATCAGAAACTGCACAGGTGAAACAGAAATTGTTTCCATACAGCATTAGCATTATTACTAGCTTTAACGTTAGCATTTTGTTTAGCACTCTCGCAGAGGGTTTGACATCGCTATGACAACCAGTTACATTGAGTGCGCCATATCTACAGTGGAAAATAAAGTAAAGCGATTAGAATTGAGTCGAGTTAAGCTGGTACCATACAGTGGGAAAGCGACATAATTCTACACTCATAAGCCCTGTGTACAACAGCTGAAATTCAGCAGTCAGAATGGTGATTAAAGTGTGATAAAGTCGAAGAGGGAGAGAAAAGGGTAGAGACAGAGAGAAAGGGACTAACTAAGTGAAGCAGGAAATTAGTCATGGTCTAGGCAGGGCCACATCTGCTAGCAGTTAAAACGTCACCAGAGAAAATAAAGTCCTATAAACAGAGCGCCACCCCCCAGCTCAACCCCTTCCCCTGTGGTGGTTGTTGTCACACAGACCTGGACAACAACAGCCCTGTCCCTGGGCCACTACGGGACCCAGATCAATCCTGGGAAGAATCTGTCCTGATCTGTTCATCTCTGCAAACTGTCTTATGCTTTACCTCCCTCTCAGCAACCATGATCGTCCATAATGGTATTGATTTTGTCATCTCTTTCGACTGACCACCGGTTCTGTGTGTTCATCTCTTGACCCGACACCCTCACCTCATTTCCCTCAATCTCTCTCTTTCTCCCAGTCCACTTTTTTCACTCTCTCCCCTTCTCTGTTCTGGGCATAATTCCAGTGTCTGGGAGGGAGGGAGGGAGGGCACTGGCCCAGACCAGGGGAGCGGGTAGAATCCCTGCCCTAGTCGCCGCTCCCTCCATGGGGCCAGTATTGGGGCTAATGGCTAGAACATGTTTGGAGAAGAAAAACAGCCTGTTTACAGGCTTCCACTCAGGAATGTGTGCTTTGTACAGCCATCTTGGAGTCTGGACTGTGTGAGCTTGTGAGTGACCACAACATTTGTCGACTCAACTGTGGTGGGGCTACAATGATAGGACCATGGAACTTCATTTGGAATTAATACCACGGTTCGTAACTTGTCCTAGCTGAAGTTAGGATGTTTTGCAGAATGACAAAGTTTCCTAACTTAGATGTGAATTTAGCCTATAACCTAATTTACATCATAACTTAGTAATAGTTTAGGATGGCAAAGAACCCATCTTCAATTAAAAAAAATCTTATTGTTGTCGATTTTCATTAGGGACTAACAATAGGGATAACAAAAATGTGATAGCTGAGAAAATATTCACCCATTAAAACCGGAAAAGCATCTGTGTCATTTTAGATTTTAGTGTTGGCTATTCAAAAATAGCAGATATACAAGCTCACAGCACGTCGCTTCGTAACTAAGCTCTGCCTGTTGTTTTACAGCCTTGTGTTTTTTGCTAAGGGAGAAACAGGGGCCAAGTCTCCCAGGCTATTTGTTCTATGGCGCCGCAATACAGTACATACTGTACAATGCCTACATTAAAAGCCTGTCTGGTAATAAAAACATGAATGATTAAAAAAACACAGACATTAGCTGTGCGTAGGCCCCAGACCTACAGTAAATAAAAAAGTGCAATTGAGCTGTGAGTACCCTAAATATTCTTTGCTTCACAGAAGGACCTTCATAGCTGGGATATGTAATCATTTGTTTAATCAATCCAATGAACAGATCTATCTATACATTCCAGGAATTTCTGTTTGTCTGTCTGTCTGTCTGTCTGTCTTTCTGTCCTTTGCATTATCTCAAGAAGAACCTTTCATCTGATTGACTTCACGCTTGGCAGGTTTGTGGCCAAGTATCCATGTCAGTCTTGAGTGTGAAGTCGATGAGATGAGCTGTTCCCCAGGCCAGAACCGACCCGCCCCAACGGGCATGCGCTCCGAGCTGTTACTGCACTACACTAGTGCTATATATTGCACTGATGAACTTGACGTTTCTAACTGGTAATAATGTGACCTTTTTGCCCACAACAGCGATTTGTGAGTTTTAACAAACTGTTTTTAACTCCCAAGAGGCCTCATTTTAGTGCATAGGACTTCTCTCCACATTCATTAACTCTGACTCAAAATCCCCCCTTGCTTCGCAGCTGGATTAACAGTTCGTCAATGTGTCATTTGTTTGTGTGTGTGTGTGTGTGTGTGTGTGTGTGTGTGTGCGTGTGTGTGTGTGTGTGTGTGCGTGTGTGTGTGTGTGTGTGTATGTGTGTGTGGTGGGGGGGGGGGGAATTAATGACAAGACACCGGTACAGCTGTTAGGCCAAATGAGGTTTCCTTTAAAGCCAGGCCAACAGTGTAGAGATCACACAGCAGGGCCATAAAATGCAGTACTACCTTCTTCTTCTCTCACCCTCTCTCGCCCTCTCTTTTTTACACTACATAGCCAGGTCTTTACCTCAAACCTCATTGCCAGTCTCTCACTCTGATTGCATCTCTGGCTTCATCTAATTCCTGTTTCTCTCTCTTTCTCTCTCTCTCTCTCCTCTCTCGTCCACACCCTCCCCCATCCCAGTGCAGGATCCATGACTGGATGTAGAGCTACAGTAATTAGAGCAGGCTGATACAGACAGAGGACACAGTGTCCCCCGCATGCTCTCTCCACCTGGGCAGATTATTTTTATCCCACCTTTGAATGGGAGAGAAGAGGCATCAACAGCAACAGAGCGTTGTGCCTGAAAGGCAGCAGCTAAATCAGTGTCTGCTAGTCAACCCACCGTCACAGAGCCTCGGAGGCAGCATGCCTGCTGGGAATGTAACCTGCTGGTGCAACTGTGCTCCTTAATCCTCTCAGATGCTTAGGCTGTCCATTGAACAATGCCGGAGAGTAGCGCTTGACTGATTGCCTATTGGGCCGCTGGTGCTGTTTCCTCCTGATGCCTGTGCTTTTCAAAAGCAGACCCAGCCATGGTGCAGATAACAAAATAATTCTCTGTGTCATTAACCCCCCTTCCCCCTTCCCAGCAACAACAGACAACAACAGATGCCTTAAGAAAGGAAAAGTAAACATTGGTTTATCTGTGTTTATGTGTGTGTTTGCATGCCCCTTGTGAAAGCCAAATTGTGTGAGTGTGAGTGTGAGTGTGGGTGGGTGTATGTGTGTGTGTGTGTGTGTGTGTGTGTGTGTGTGTGTGTGTGTGTGTGTGTGTGTGTGTGTGTGTGTGTGTGTGTGTGTGTGTGTGTGTGTGTGTGTGTGTGTGTGTGTCCGTATATCAAGCTTGGAGTAAAAGCACCAACATCTTATTTATCAGATGTATATCTCTGCCTCGTACATAATGGAGTTTTTCCTGAGTCACAAACTGTAGCCTAGCCACACTATCTCTGAGCCGTGTATCTGCAAACACTGCAATTTCTCGCCTGAGGAAGCACAGGGGCTTTCTCCTTCATAATCAACCAGGAGTGTCCATGCTTTAATAACCTACCTTCATGCTGGAAATGATGCAAATAAACGAAAAGCACTAAGATGCTACTTAAAAGTTCATACACTTATGCACGCACAAATGCATATCTTCGCTGTCAGGCAGAAACCTTGTACGCAGTTTTGGTTTAGTTTTTTTCAAGCAAAAGTAGCAAAAACAACAGTTCACAGCACGTCGCGATTTGACACATTGTGAGCTTGTAGATCGGCTATATTCACTATGATTCATATTTGTATTTGTTTCATTACAGATTTTCGCCTGTAATGACATGCCTAAAATACCAGTCTGTCAGAGAGTTTTATAAATATTTAACCAATGTGTCTAAATAGTAACTACATTGAATCCACTGGAACACATGTTCATTTTTTCCAGTCCCTGGAAAGTTATGGTTTTGGAAATACAAGGTTAATGTCTGACAGCGGCAATATGAGTGTGTCCTAATACACCTCCAGTACAAACAACTGCCACAGACCCCATTACATCTAATCAGATGTTGACCTCTTTCAGTCAGCACACATGGCATGCCTGCTCAGGCCCTTCCCAGGCCCAGTCAAGAGGCCATACATTATCTGGGTAATTACCCTTGGAGAAGAAAATAATGCCTACCTAATGCCTCCCCCCTTGACTTCATGAGTACATTCAACAGACTGCACTGTGCTCTGTCTTCACCCTCCCATACCTAACTGATGAGAGAAGTCAGGGATCCAATAAAGGCACACACACACAATGGGGCATTTTCCAGCAGGCAGAGGTAGGGACAGCTATAGGACAGCTGGGGGGGCCAAGACATTTGGTCATGAGTAATGTTGCAGTGACACTAACAAAAGTCAAGTCACTAATAATGACTGGGTTGGAAATGTGGTGCCCATTAGTGACTGACCAAATAACACGCAACAAAAGCTGCTGTTGTCTGTGACACAACTTCTGGTAACCATTAAAACATATTCAAAGTGTTTTTTTGCTTAAGCCAAATAGACAAACATAAATATTCCTAAATAACAAGTCACAAGACAGCCCCTAAATTTAGAGCAGTTAATTCCCCTTGTTTGTCATCTCCACAGCCCCAAACTGAGCAGGTCAACAGAACCAGGTGTTCGACAGCTGCCTCCGGCGAGGTAAGACGGTGACACGCCACCTGGTGCGTGCATGTATGCGCACGTGTTCCGCAAGAGGGCAACACATAATATGTCTTAAGGTTACTTTGACACACTGTGGGTCTATCTCTCAACTGACAATGAAGACTGTCAGCAGTGCACATCATGGTTCAAGCTGTGAAGTATATGATGTGAGGTCGTTGGGACAGTTCACCTAACATCACATTAACTCTGTGTTTACACAGCAGTGGTCAGAGCACTCAGAGCACAGCAGTGACCACATCAACCCCAAGCACACACACACACACACACACACACACACACACACACACACACACACACACACACACACACACACACACACACACACACACACACAGGTACACACACCTATACAGGGACACAGAGACCACCCATAAACAACCCTTGTGTCACAAGCAGTTCCCCCTTCCTTGTTTTTAGCTATCACAGGCACAGCTGTCTATTAAGCTTTCAGTTTACTCCACAAACAAGAAGTAGGCTACAATTGTGCCTATTTGAATATCTGGGTGTGATCGATTAAGATGCATAGAGTGTTTTATCACAATGACAAACACATCTCTGTGGGGAAAGAAGACTACATAAACAGTTAACCTGCCTCAAAAAATATAATGGAAAGACAGGGTTCATGCCACATATAGCCTACTTCGATCTTGCACTTTAGTGAGTCACTTTGGACAAGGGTATCTATCTACTAAATGCCTAAATTGTAAATTGGTAGGCGTTTGCACTTTCTGAAATGAGAATTATACAACTGTTAAAATGTAACGGTCCCAACGGTTTAGGCTAATTGCACTGTAGTCTGCCTGTCTCCAGAATGAAGTCTCATAATGTGCAGTGTGATAATGCCATCGTTTTGAAGCTAAACCGCCCTAAGCTCAACATAACCCTGGAACCCCAGACGAAATGTTGATTTCTCCACAGCAGCACATTATTACTGGATATAGATAGATAGGCCATAATACTCCAGATGTGCTTTCTTTGGGAAGGTCTTTAAAAGAGTTCCCCTTATTCTTCCCAACAGCGCGCTGTTGTTCATGTTCGCGACCCGCCGTTCGTTCGGTATTATTTATACAAGTAGGCTATAAACTATAAAAGAACATTTTAAAGAAAGAATAACAACAACTTACCTCGGCGTTACAGAGCGCTACGGCCAGCAGTATGAGCACGGGGACACTTCGGAACATCTGGAGACAGGCAGCGTAGCGTAACGTAGCGGGGTCGGCGAGGCATTGGGAAAGACAAGGGTTTTATAAGTTTAACATGTCGATTCTTTTTCCGAACCACAACACGCATTAAAGGACATACGTTATAATCTGTATAGTCAAATGTATACGTTACCATTTTGGGAAATCTGCTCCGATTAGAACGGAGCGAGGAGGAGATGGGATGTTTGTCGATACAAAAGGGCGAAGAAGTGGAGGTCCGTGATTTCAGGGAATTTGAGGAGCGCCGAGGAATTCGTGGTTTCTCAGCCCCCTCCGCTGTGACGTGGCCAATGAAAATGTCTGGAAGTCAGAGACGTTTACCGACAGAGAAGCCCACAAAGAGAAACCAGGGGGTCGCTGGCTCTGAAAGAAGTCATCCATCATATTCTACTGTGAATAAGCAAATCAGTGTTCCTTTTTTGTAGCTTTGAAACTACCTCATGGTGACCTACCATGCGCTGCAAATTAGACCCCGCCAACTACCACCCTATGGAAAACATAGTTTATGAACAGGTTGAAAAGTAATCTTGCTGAAGAAAAAAAACGAATGTACGAATTCCAATCTGGCTTCAGAACATCTCATTCCACTGTTTATTGTACATATCTTTATTTTCGATTTCTACTAGTTTATATGATGTTTTTGCATAGTAATGTGTATTTGTCTGTTATTAAATGTTTCGATGAATTGAGTACAAAGGACTGTACTTCCCTGTGCTTGTCTTTACAAACTGTAAATAAAGTATTCAATCAATCAAACTATTTGAATGACCACATAAAATATGAGGTGGACACGGCAAATACTGCGGCATGGTCATGCTGGACCTCCAAAAGTAATTTGACACCATAAATCACTCTATATTGGTTGATAAGGTAAAAGCAATCGGTTTTGATAGCTCAGAACTCTATGCAATCCTATCTGGAGGGGAGAGAACAAGTGGTGAAAGTGAACGGGACCCTTTCCCCCCTCTCAGTGAGCTGTGGCGTTCCGCAAGGATAATAACAAACTATCATTACACCTGGGGAAAACAAATTCTCTTTGGGTCCAAAATAAACCTCTGCCAGGCTGATGGCTTCACAGAAAAAGTGGGTGACAATGTTAACACAAGAAAAGAGTAAATTACCTACATGGGTTGTATTTTAGAGGCAAATCAATCCAGTGAAAAAATGGCAACCAAAGTAATCAAAAAAGTCAACCAAAGAACAAGATTTTTGTATAGGATCTCCTCACTGGTCAGTAGGAATACATTGAGGACTCATCCAATGTCACTTCGACTGTGCATGCACCTCATGGTAGTGATGGTACCATAGCACCACAAAGGCCTTAAAAACAAGGCTCCCGACAACTTGTCAGGCTACTGCTTGGCCTCACACCTACAACTCATCTAACCCCTGCTCATTTTGCTAGGGTGGGATGGCTCAGGGTAGAGGACAGAGTACAGCAACTTGCAATGGGCCTGGTCTACAAGATACAGTACACCACAAAGACACTCATGTACCTTGTCAAACTACTTCAAAATCGTCAAAGACGTTGACAAACACAACACCAGAGGGAGCTCCACAAATAAAGTTCAACCCAGATTTGGCTCAAACAAGGGGTTAAATTAGTTCTACTGCTATGCCACCAAAATGTGGAATGGCCTACCAACAGTCAAAACAAGAAATTACTAAAGTCATAATTTAGCCGCGAGCGGCAGGCTTTTTTTGCCCCAATCTGCCGTTGAGAAATTGAAATGAAAAAAAAAAAAATGAAAAAAAAAAACTTTTTGAAAAAACATAAAAAAAAAAAAAACTTAAAAAAAAATAAAAATGTCCTTTTGAATATGATTTGACATTCATATTATTAGCAGCTGTATTGTGTGTGTGTCCCCCCCCAACTACTCAAGTTAAAGTATCAATACTGCAATGTAGAAGAACTCTGCCAAAAAATGGCATACCTCAATATGACATTTTGCGGCTATATTATTTGTCATGTCTTGTTTTTGTATAGTGCTGTAACATGTTATGGCCTAATCACTGTCATTCAAGCATAAATGTCTTAACATTAAAATAAAAATAAGTAACCGGTATAGGACTAGGCTACCTATTGTGGTACAAAACAAGTCCTTCTGCAGTGAATTACAACATTAGGATTGTGCAGAATTCAAGAAGCTTTATTTGTTACTGACTCATAAAGATACAAGCAGCGAAATGTTGTTGGAACTTGTACCACAGATGGTTCTACATATAATTGATATAATGAAGAAAAGAAAATATTAAGCAAGAAAATAAAATGGACAATAATAACTAAATAAAAATAGCCTACAGATATATAGTTTTAGGAATACTCTGGGACTTGTCTTAGACAGGCATGTCATCAGTGGTGTAAAGTAACTACATGTACTCAAGTACTGTATTTAAGTACAATTTTGAGGTATTTTTCACTTTACTGTGGTATTTCCAGTTTTCAGTACTTGTACTTCTACTCCACTACATCTCAGAGGCAAATATTGTACTTTTGCTCCACTACAATTATTTGAAAACTTGAGTTACTAGTTACTTTGCAGATATAAATTATTACATTATAAAACATACATTAACCACTTTAGCCCTATTTTATACCAAGGCTATTTGAAAATAGCTGATCTACAAGCTCACAAAGTGTCGCATCGCGACGCGTTGTGAGCTTGTAGATCTGCTATTTTCAAACATTTGTGTACTTTTACTTTTGGTACTTTAAATACATTTGGATACCAACACTTTTGTACTTTTACTCATGTAAATTTTGAATTGCGGACTTTTACTTGTAACAGAGTACTTCTACATTGCAGTATTAATACTTTTACTCAAGTAAAACATTTGAGTACTTCCACTGCTCCTCAGAGTTAAATCAACACTGAAGCCCTGCGGCTGTTGTAAATCACAGATGATTAGAAGATTCTCCGCTGGCCGACTTTTTATGACTTAATGACTTTATGACTCTCAGCCTCTCACTCTGTCCTCTCACTATTACGGTTAGCATAGCATGTTGCTAACACATCAACATTGTTGATGTGTTAGCAACATGCTATGCTATGCTTTGTTGATTCAACAAAGCAACCACAAACTTTTCGCTGGAGCTGGTGTGTGTGTGTGTGTGTGAGAGAGAGAGAGAGAGAGAGAGAGAGAGAGAGAGAGAGAGAGAGAAAGAGAGCGTGCGCGCGCGTGTGTGTGTGTGTGTGAGAGAGAGAGAGAGAGAGAGGGACTTGGGAGAGGGACAGATGGAGACGGAGGGGGGGGTGCTGCGAGGGGAGGCGGGTGCTGTGAATGACGGCCGTCCATTGGCCGTCCATGGGCCGTCCATGGGCTTTAAAGTAGTGTCTCCCCATTGGCTGTAAAGTAGTGAAGGACAGCCAGGACAGCCAATAGACAAATAGGTGTCCCGAAAACATGTCGAAAACATGTCGTGTCGCGAGTGACGATGTCTGAGGCTGTCTGTAGAGCCGCAGCGCTTTCAGCTCGCGGCTAAAAAAGTGTGAATACTCTCCTTCAAAACCGCCCTGAAAGAGCACTTACAGGTGGCTGCAATTCGGAACTGGCCCCTGTAAAAAAAAATCCATGCCTGCTACTATGTTGTTTTTGCATATATTGTATATTCGTCTGTCATTAAATGTTTCGATGAGTTGAATACACAGGACCCCAAAGGAAACAAGCCATAGTGCTTTCTTGGGTTTAATCCTTTTAGTATCCTTTGGTATTGAACTGTAATTTCTGTGCTTTCTTTGCAAACTGTTAATAAAGTATTCAATCAATCAATCAATCAAAAGCAATGTCCTTTGGTCTGTCTAATGACTGCGCTGCTGACTGGAGGACCACAAGCCCTTATCATAATTGTATAATCGTACCACTGTAGGCCTACTCTATGGACCCCCTGTGTGTCTGAAATAAAGTTTGAATTGAACTGAATATTTGCAAACTGTTGCACACACACACACACACACACACACACACACACACACACACACACACACACACACACACACACACACACACACACACACACACACACACACACACACACACACACACACACACACACACACACACACACACACACACACACACACACACACACACACACACAGAGAGAGAGCGAGAGACAGACAGACAGACAGACAAACAGACAGACAGATACAGTAGATGGGGATTCAGGCTATATGTGCCATGCATTGTTGGTCTCTCCTTCCATTGCCTTCCTTATAGTGAGATCTCATCCACTGCTGAAAGATTTATGCTCATAAGGTCCTAAGCTTAGGAAGCTTTATGAAATGTAAGATAAGCAACCCCCAATGGTGTGTGTGCTCTAGCTTAGAGTAATTAAATAGTGATTAGGGGACTGCGCTTTGCTGAGATGGTGAACATCACGTATGCTGAATCCTGAATAGAAATGAGAGGATGGACGAATTTTTACCACAGTAGGTCATCAATTATACACGATTGACATCCTCCGAGGAAAATACCTGTTAAAAAATATGCAGTGAATATTCCAGCCCCCAGGGCTCTGAGTGTGTGTGTTTGTGTGTGTGTGTGTGTGTGTGTGTGTGTGTGTGTGTGGGTGTGGGTGTGTGGGTGTGTGTGTGTGGGTGTGTGTGTGTGTGTATGTGTGGGTCCATACGTGTGTGTGCAGTCAGTGCACACACATGCATAATGTAAGTATATACTGTATGTGTCTTGCATTGAAATGTGAAAAAAAGATGTACATGATGACAAGCGCCATCACATGTAAAATATTCTCTGTGTTCTCTCTTTTTGGTTTGCACAACTTTGTGTTGTCTTACAGTATGTCCTTTTAAAATGACCTGGTGCACAGTCGCGGCTGTACATTTCTTACAGATATTTATTCTCTTACTCATAGAATGGTCTTTGTTTGCTTGACTGCTTTCACTGGCATACCGGAAGCTATGTGAATGGAGGGAGAACAAACAGGAAGGACCTTTAGTAGCACAAATCTAGTTTGCCACATAGGATGGGGGATAGAAAGGCTACATAAAGCTCTGACGTGCCTTAATGGAATAGTGTTAATTTAACACTGAGAGTGTACACAATTTAACAAAATTGATGCGTATAAGGGTCCATTTGGTTACACTTACATTTGTACACTCTCAGAGTTACAAATGGATACAATAACACTGAAGATTTGACTGTGATACATGCTCTGCCACAGCAGTGCACTGTGCACATGGGTATTTCCCACATGGCAACTGACAATTGTAGAAAATCCTTAGGGTCACTGCAAGGTTACACTCTACGAGTCAAATTACCACTCATAATTTTGCTGCGTACTCAGCTATTTGTGTCCCCCATTACACCAAGGCATTTATGGAAAATATACAAACCCATTCCAACTAATAAACAGCTAGATCCAAAGTGTTCATTTAAATGATTAGTGTTAATTTAAATGAGAGTTATTTCATTATTAATTAAAATTAAGTATTTTCCTGTATTTCACCATGATCTAGCATACAAATAATAATGTAAAATCACATATTGCATTTCATTTGTATCGGTCACAGCAGAGTGTAACATCCATCAAAAATATATATCAATAATATCCATGTTTCTTGTGCTATTGATTGTAAATCACAATCTATTGATTGTATGAAGGAGCCAAGTCTTGCAGTATTCAGGATGGAGAGCAATGGTATTAGTTGTGCCTGATGTCTTCCTGCTTTCTACCAGAGGCGCTGCAAGAGGCATCTTAGCTATTCACATACATCCATCAGTGCCTGAAAGGGTCAAAGACTAGATCACACACACACACACACACACACACACACACACACACACACACACACACACACACACACACACACACACACACACACACACACACACACACACACACACACACACACACACACACACACGGTTTATTTTCTTTTTTTGCCTGTCCTGTTTCCTTTCATTAAGGTTGTGTTTCATCTCTTCTCTCTATTCAGGCCAAGATAGGAAGCCTGAAGTCTGATTGAGAAAAAAACAACCAAAGCAACCAGTGAGTGTGTGTGTGTGTGTGTGTGTGTGTGTGTGTGTGTGTGTGTTCTCTCTCTCAACTCTACAACAGATGTGTGCTTGATCACACAGTTTGTGGATGTGCATGGTTGCTCTCATGCATGTGTAATAACAGCATAGGTACAACTGTGTGTGAGAGGGCTGTACAGCCAGTCACTCATCATCATACTGCCATCATGCTTGAGGACCTTGATTCACACTCACACACAACCTTGCATTTGGTTCTAGCCTTGTAATTTTGTAGCTTCAGTTTCCACAGACGGGGGGTGGGGGGGGAGTGGATAAAGAATGTTTATCCTTCAACATTTGCATATCTACTCTAATTGCAACAACAAATCAGTGCCTGGAAGCTAGTGATAATCTAGTCAGAGTTTGGATAAGGGGGGTTTGGAGTGGTTTTATTTGGACACACGTTTAATCTCAGATGCTGTTTAGTAGAAACTAGAAAAAGTGCTCCTCGGAGCACAGGTCTCCGCCAGGTCAGGTAGGTTATTGTGGGCCAGCAATGTTCTGAATTCGTCAATCAGGATGGAATATGAAAAATTGGACGGATCCGTCTTCATCACTTGACTATAGAGATAATGTGTACCGATTTGCGTGATGTTTGGACAAAATTTGTAGGAGTAATATACATATATATTTGTTTGCAAAAATCGGCGTCCTGCTGGCTCTATAATAGGGCAATGTTAAAAGGTGGCGTTTGTTCCTCAACGTAGTCCGAAAGTGCGTGCAAAGTTTCATTGCAATCGGACGCTGCGTAAAAGAAATCTGGTGGGATTTATTTCTCGGCTTAGTGGGAATGTGCGTGCAAAATTTCAAGGAAATCGCACGCTGTGTTCAAAACGGGGTGCTCCTGCAAACTTTGGAAGCCAATCTTAGCCAATTGGGATGGAATATGAAAAATCGGAAAGACGTTTCGTTTGATGACTATAGAGATACTGTGTACCAATTTGCGTGATGTTTGGACAACATCTGTAGGAGTCCTCCTGGTGGCGCTATAACAGTCCCATGTGAATTTTTTTGACGGACGGACAGAAGGATGGACGGACGAACGGACAGGGTGCAAAACATAGTCTCGGCCATGCCTTCGGTCTGGCAGAGACAATGATGGGTATCAGTGAAAAGCACTGGTTGTTAGCTGCACCTCACCTTAGTCCTCACTCACTGTCCGATGAGTATTTGGCCAAGGGCAGCCTGCCATGCATGCCCATTAATGACAGTCCTTATTCTCTGACATGCCATTTGTGCAAAAGCCCACTGGTAACCAAACGAGACACGCACGCACGCACACACACATATGCATATTGTGTGCACATATATGTACACACACATATTCAAATTATGCATGCATAGAAACACACTAGTGCAGAGCAGGAGTTGGAGGGGAATGACCATGAACAAGGGCATGTATTGCTTGGAGGTACTGTATACATCAGTGGTATGGCATTTACAAAGCAGTCACACGCACGCACACGCACGCACGCACGCACGCACGCACGCACGCACGCACACACACACACACACACACACACACACACACACACACACACACACACACACACACACACACACACACACACACACACACACACACACACACACACACACACACACACACACACACACTGGAAACAAGCCCTCAGGGCTTTTTGTGTTTTTGTATATTGTAACTGTACCTCTGCAAACTGAGGTACATTTTTTGCAAACTGTTAATAAAGTATTCAATCAATCAATCACACACACACACACACACACACACACACACACACACACACACACACACACACACACACACACACACACACACACACACACACACACACACACACACACACACACACACACACACACACACACACACACACACACAACTCCACTGGTCATAAAGTGAGTGTCAGTTGCTTGCTTTTCTTCTATTGAACTCAACACACTTCCTACCGTTTGCGCTGCAGATTCTGCTGCACTGTATATCCTGTCTATAAACAAACTTTTTTTCTGTCGCTGCTTTGCCATTTCAAGGTAAAGGCCTTTAAAAATACGACATCTATGATCCAATTGATCAAACATGGCCGTCCTGTCCGGTGTACAGTTGCTTTGTTAATTTTAAACTCACCAATCAGGTGTAAGCACTATAAAAAGGCAACAGGTGAGTAGCTATTTGTCTTCAACAGAAATAGAAGGCAAAATTTTAGAAAGGGGGAGAGTGAAGATGAGATGTAGGGAGAGGTCCACCATGTTGTAAATCATGGTCATGGTTGACACTGAGAGCATCGAACGTTTATTTATTTGATTGACATTTCGGCCATTTGGCTTTCCTCAGAATCAACAAATGGCAGAGTAAGCAACACTGGGCTCCTATATAGGCCACACCAACAATGACACACCTACAACAATGACACACCTGATGGGGATCAGATAATCCTATCATGTCTGTTAGAGTTGAGATAGCAATCAAAGGGTCTTTTCAAACCAATAAAGACAGTGTCAGCAAATACAGCCAATCAGATAAGCAAATGACAAAGGCATAGATTTAAAATCATACTTTACAGTTGAAAATCATCCGGATGGATATATAGAGAGTTACAACAATTATCAGTTCTGAATGAACATCATAAAAAGCAATCCATTCATCCAAAAAAGCCTTACCTTACAGAAAACACTTAAAGTCATAGTCAATATTCAGTCCATGAGGAGAAGGTTTTGAGAAGGCCATAGAGTTCAGCCGAACCTCAGCAAAAGCAAACACACTCACTTTGCTGAACCTCCTCTTTTCTGTTGTCAGGAGTCAGGCATTCAAAAAAGCTATTACAGCAACCCCTGCTGGTATAAAGTAGCCTACTACTATTAACTAACCTTACTACTAACCTTACTCTGATTCTCTGGCTTGACGTTTTATGACTTGACCCCATTAATGGCTCCTGTTCTATGCCATTCTTATTTCTTACCATGATTAATGTTAACCTAAAACGATTGGAATCACTTAAGATGTTATAGGAAATGCGGCCAATCATGTGTCTTGAAAACCTGAGCTGGATTCCTGAACAGAAACATTGGTCCAACTGAGACACACTTTTCCAGAGCCCGAACCTTTTATTACAGGCAAAGTAGGCAAGTACCTGGGCTCATTCAAGATGGTCTGAAGGGCCCCATGGGATTTTTTGCCCAGGGTCCCAACAGGCTCAAGAATCGCCTCTGCATGCTCACGAAAGGCTAAATATTTTGTTTTACGTCATTTCTGGTTGCTCAGGGCCCCTGGTTATGCTGTATCATTTTGAGCATGGGATTGATGATGACACATTGCCTACACATTCTCACACCCGAGAACGGGTCTCCCCATCGCATCGCATGTTTACGAGGACATGATTTACGATTCTCTGCCTATCGGTATGCGCCTTGTACGGCGCTGAGTCGGCAGAAGCGGACCAACACACAATATTCCCACTCTGCGCCATCCATAATCACACACTATGTTCATAAGTTGGATTTTCCTTATACAACATGACCCCTCACACAAAAGAATTTCAAAAGTTCTATTCTCATAAATATGTCATTTATAACATCAAAAGTCCTAAGATAAGATAGGATAAGATAAGATAAGATGTTTATTATCACTGTATTCACATACAACAAAATTTTGTTTAGTGCTTCCTTAAAATCAAATAGCAGCATCAACAAAGAAATACAGATACAACAACATAAACTGTTAGGTCCGTCATAAGTCAAGTCATCATAGTATGTCTGTTGTCAAGTAAACGCATCTATAATACGTACAATAATGCATCTTAAAATAAGAAGTTAGACCACCAGAAACCATCCATAGATCCATAGATATTGCACTTGGCATTAAAGCTGGATTAAGAAATCCAAGTGGTGCAAAGTATAAAAGAATGCTACAATTTCATGTTAAAAATGCATGTCTTCTTATGTGATGTCCACATTGTCCACATAAAGGGTTTAGTACTGTCTCCAATCAACCAGAAACTGTGTTTTACACGAGACATGGAGCTGGATGCAAAAGAAGAATCTCAACCCTTAAGGCCAGACCTCACCAATGCAACTAGTCGCAACTCCTTGCAACATAACAGTTTTAAGGCCAGTCCACACCAATGCAACACCTTGCAACTGCCATTGGGGATAATGGTTGCAAGTAGTTGCATGTTGCAAGGAGTTGCAACGGTTGCATTGGCATGGGCTGGCCTTAAGATACGTAAATTGGTCTTAATGACCCGGTTGGTTACATTTATTTTTAATTAAAGATCATTTTGGGTATTCCAGGTATTCCTCAGACACGTTTTTTGATATCAGACCATTTACATTTTGAGTTCATCATTTATTCTAAGTAATTGTAGTTTTTGTATTTTACCACAAGTTAACTTCATCATCATCAGGAGTGCATTGTGAGAGAATGGAAAGTGTGTGTTTGTGTCTGAAAGAAAGTGTCATTGCTTGTTGTATTTTGGAGTGTATTTTGGAGTGCATGGTTCAGGTGCATGGTAAAAGCAATATCTATAAAGTGTGATGTCAAAGGAATTATTTGTATTCCTGTGACAACTAGTATCAGTGTAAGAGGGGGGGGGGCATGCTACATTGTGTGCAGGAGAGCGTGGGTTGGTGGGCCCTGAGGCAGTCTCAGGCCCAGAGGCCCATGGTCTCAGGATCCAGCCCTGCTGTAAACAAAACATGATGTTCACTGTTTTCTCATCAGCCTCTGTCAGTCTGCCCCAAAATTGTCACTCACTGTCTCTTTAGTTCTTTAGTTGTGTTAACTCTATCTTTATATCTCTGTATTTTTCCTCTACATTTTGTTGGAGAGCCTTGTAACTGTAACTTTCGGGTCGATTGTGGTCAGAAGAACCTGTTTAAATATGGAGCCAAATAAGAGAACAACCAGGCAAATTGATTGTTAAACTTGAAAGTCTGAATGGCAGTAGTGCCACCCTGTGGCCATTTGGTTGCAGTCGACAAGAGTCTCAACTGAACTCTCAATAGGCTACATGTTTGCATAACATGCAATTACTGTAACAAATTCATTATTGATAATTGTGGAAATTGAAATGCTCTATAGTCCAAACTAAGCAAAACATATTTGTGGTTAATTGCCAATGAGGTACAGTAACTCAAATAGCACAGTTCAAAGGAAGGCATGATCTACTTAAAACAAAAACAAAAACATCACACTCTGCAGTTCTCCATAATCAAACGTTTGAGAGACAGGAATGTGTGGTCTGCTCTAGGTATTACTATGCATGTGAGGACCCCAAATCCCCACTAGGATAGTAGTACCACAACTGTGAGGATATTCTTCAGGTCCCCTTGAAGGAAAGGGACATTTTCATGGCTAAAATCGATATATATAGAGCTAAGATTACAATTAGTAAAAGATTTGGGTTGGGGTCAGGGTTAGGATTAGGCATTTGCTGTAGGGGTAGGAATGTTTGTGTTTGGGTTAGGGTTAGGTTATGGACAAGGTCAACAAGCCTGTGTATGTTTACTGAAATGTCAAATTTTAAAAGCCCTTTTCATGCAATCCAGATAGGACCTGGGTTTGACCTGGGTCATTGACTAGAGGACGAGAGAGAAAAGCGCACAGGATTAGCCAGCGGTCACCAGGTCACCAATACCTCCAGCAAGGTAATTATTATGTCTTTATGTAATCCATTATGTTAGTTTGCAAATAATACTCCAGGAGGATGGGGTCATGACAGTGCAAAACACATACCGGTAAATAAACAAAAGTAAGGAAAGAAGAGTTAAATGTTTGTATATACTGCATACTTGTGTGCATAGATGTATTTGTGTGTGCATCAACTTAATGTGTGCATACACTGCCGGAAACCTGACCATACAGTATGCGTGTGAGTATGTGTTCCTCTTTCCATCGAAGAGAGCCCCATCCCCCCCCCCCCCTTTTTAATCAACCGGTGTAGTGTTTAGTTGGAAAAGAAAGCTGCCCACAAGGGAGTTTTCAGTTCCAATACTTCAGGTATGAATGGTGAAAATTGTTGTTCCTGTCATTTTAAGAAAAGGTTTGTGTGGATTATAGTACAAATTTCAAGTATTATGCCTAATGTTACAATGAAGCCTAATATTTACTTATGTCTGGTAAAAATACTGAATGACAAACATTCTACAACCACACATGCAGTTACTGCTTTCTATCAAACAGAATTTCTGGCCCAAGCAATATCACGGAATCTTGAACATGCGATTTAAAAAATAAATAATAGGACAAGAGTAAAGGAGCAAAGTAAGCCTCATCAGTTTTGATTGGAAGGAATTGCTTGATATGGTTTGAGCAGTGGAGAAAAAGGGAGGAGCAGAGTGGTGAGGGGGGGGAGTGTCTTTTGTGTTCACCCATCAACAGACTATAATGAGACTGTCACACAGCACCTCTGAGTCTGACGGGACATTTGGAACAGGAAGCTCTGAAGGAAAGGGTCTTTCACCGAGAAGGAAACTGTGACTGAGACAACTACATGTCAGCTCCAGTGACCATAAATTGTAAGAGCATCACACACGCACGGATGGACACACACACACACACACACACACACACACACACACACACACACACACACACACACACACACACACACACACACACACACACACACACACACACACACACACACACAATGTGTTACTATGTAAAAGTGTTTGTTTTAAAGTGAGCCATCCTAGAAGTTACTCTTATGTTTTGGTCCCAAAGGCAAAACAAAATACTGCAAATAATACCCAAGACATATTTAGATAAGTCAGCCTACAAAATACAACTATTGATGGAACATGTATTTATCTATCCATCATGCATGTACAGTGTTTCTCTCTCAAAATGTAAATTCATTCCTCCCACTATTTCCTCTTTTTTTCGTGCCATCATCTCGCTGAACTCCTTTCCACTCTCTTAAGGTCCACCAAGGTTGTGAAGATGAACACCACAATAGCCAATAACTCCATGAAGTGCATGCCAGATACCAGTGTGACCACCGTGGTTTTCCCCTGTCTATATTGTATCCTCTTTCTAGTGGGCCTGGTACTGAACAGCCTGGCTGCATGTATCTTCTTCAACATCCACTCGACCTCCACATTAAGGGTCTATCTAAAAAATCTGGTGAGTGAAAGGATTTGTGCTAGAAATATATTGTATATAAATACACAGACAAAAGAAGAACAACGTCATTAATAACATGATCTTTCACCAATAGGTAGTGGCAGACATGCTTATGACTGTGACCATCCCTGTGAGGGTGCTGAGTGATGCTGGTGTGGGCTCCTGGCGCCTGCATGCCTTCTACTGCCGTTATTCGGCTGTTTTGTTCTACCTCTCCATGTACATCAGCATTCTTTTCCTGGGCCTCATCAGCCTGGACCGCTACCTGAAGGTAGTCCACCCATTTAGGAAGTTTGCTCTGCAACAGGTCAGGGTGGGACAGGTGTTGAGTGCAACTGTCTGGGCGGTGATGTTAGTTGTATCGCTGCCAAACAGCATCCTGAGTGACCAGCCACCAAAGCTCTCTGGAGGTAAACTGCGGTGCCCCTCCCTGAAGAGCGAGCTTGGTGAGCGTTGGTATAAAGGATCCAACTACTTTTGTCAGGTAAGAGGTAACACATCAAAACTTTGAAATGACCTTTGACTGTAATTGCCTAAATGCAATTGTTGTGATATACTGTATTAGCCTACTGTCTGCAATTACATCATAGCATCATAGCAGGGGAAGGAAGTAAGCTTGTTACTTCACTCTAGGGGTTTTCTGAAATTTTCTGAAATTACCCTATTTAATTATCCATGCTTGTAACAACCCACCCCATTATAGTATTTATTCATAATTATGACTATTTATCGTTTGGCTTGTTTTCTTTTGTTATTAAAAGTTAAAGAAAGGTGCAAAGCATTTGTGAAAAGCCAAAGCCTCCCTTAGGCCAGCCAAGCCGTACGGGTATGGCAAACAGCGCTAAATGCTATTAAGGCTATACCTCCGTGTTGCTTGGGGAAGTGTCTGTGTTTTTATCTTTTTCTCAGTGCACTCAGGACAAAAAAACATTTTAAAACAAAAACTAGATCTTCTTCACAGGCCAACCAATTATTTTGTTTTACAAAGCACACCAAAGCCAAAAGGAGAGGCCATCTGGTAATCAGAAGATCACCGGTATGCCTCCTGCCCCCCCCCCCCCCCCCCCCCCTCCCCCCCTTAGGATACAATAAGTCTTTGAGTATGCCTTCCTTTGAACGGAATATGCCGTCCTTTGAACTGTACTTTTTTTTGTTAGCCTACCTCAATGGTTGGTGAGAAAACACAGTGATATATTATTTTGCTGCTTAGTTTATAATAATAGAGTAAAACATTACAGCACTTTTACAGTGTGAAAAATGTATCAACACAAAGCACAACATTCATGTTACTTACAGTACATAAAGCAACTGACTGCTTAAAAGTAACCACAGTCCTACATTCACTTCCTATTAAGTGGTATCACGGCGTGATAGCTGACAGTCAACTCTTGCATTTGCATGCATACAGTACCAGAAGTAAACAACATTATCAGCCAAATCATGCAGTTTTCATTCTGTACACATTCTGCCCTACAGTTTGTGCACAACCGTGGAAGTAAAACAAACACTGAGCATCTCAGTGAAGTGAACGCTTTTCTGTGCTTTCTGTTGATGTATCTATGTCCAGGTGGTGTTCTGGGGCACACTGGTTCTGATGGTGGTCTGCTACGCCGTCATCAGCAGGAAGGTGTACGAGTCATACAAAACCTCCAGGAGCAGCTCTAAAGAGGCCAGTCGCAGAGCCAAAGCAAAGGTCTTCGTGGTGGTAATAGTGTTTTTCATCTGTTTCGCTCCCTTCCACTTTATCCGTGTGCCCTACACACTGTACCAAACCAAAAAGACAGCAAATAACTGCAGAGCAGAGAACATCATCCGCATCACCAAGGACACCACCCTGTGGCTGTCAGCCACCAACGTGTGTCTGGATCCGCTCATGTACGTGATCCTGTGCACGGTTTTCCGGAAGCGACTGATGGCCACACTCTGCCGCAAGCCCCTCCCACAAGACACCTTGGAGTATCAGATGGCATCTTCAATGTAGCTAGAGATGTTACGGATAGTCCAATTATTTTTATTGATCGAACACTTTATTAACAGTTTGCAAAAAAAGCACAGTGGTACACATTTATACAAAAGGATGCTAAAAGGATAATCCCAAAAAGCCCATGGCTTATTTATATTGAGGTCCTGATACCATGGTGAAATTAATTGGCATGAATTGGGGAGAAAAAGGAGTAAAAGGCCAAAAAGTAATTTTATTTGAATCTCTGTCAGGCCGGAACGGCTTGGAGCAGAATATCTCCTATATGGCTTCCCCAATTTGCAGGAGGCCGTTTTGCACTGTGCTGTACTGTTTGCCTGTAATTGCTTTCAGAAATGTGTGAGTGGGGCTTATATAAAAAAAGCCATAATGATGAATGCAACATCCAATTAAACCCAATTTGGAATAGCATGTTGAGAGGCCAATAGTGCACCTCCAAAACCGCCCCAAACGCGTTCACTTCTGTCCATATGAAGGCCACAAACACAATAGTCTGTCGTGCAAACACATTTTTTTATTTTGTTTTGAAAAATGTTTTAATTTCATTATATATTTTTGTTCTTTATTTTGAAGTCAAACCTTTTCTGGTATTGGTTTTGAAAGTAGACAATGTTTGCACTTGTACTGTGTATATCGTTTTTGGTTATGTACAATAAAGAGAATGGAAAATAAGTTCCATTCGCATGTGGTGTGTGTGTGTGTGTGTGTGTGTGTGTGTGTGTGTGTGTGTGTGTGTGTGTGTGTGTGTGTGTGTGTGTGTGTGTGTGTGTGTGTGTGCGTGCGTGCGTGCGTGCGTGCGTGCGTGCGTGCGTGCGTGCGTGCGTGCGTGCGTGCGTGCGTGCGTGTGTGTGGTGGGTGAAATGGCTCAGCCATTGTGTGAGAGAGAGCCACTAAAAACCACAGCTTGCTACATGTCCAACATTATCTGCCTTGATTCATCTGAATGTGTTTGTTATCTCATTTTGCATGTGAGCTCATATTGAATATGTATTGCATATTTTTATTATATATTTTTGTAGATCAATTACTCCAGCCTCAGTTTCTTCTTTCCAAAGCACTCAAACATGCACAGTTAAAACTACAACTGTGACACAAGCTTTGCCCTTTTAGGAAACCCGATAAATTCATCCATTCATTCCATGAAAAACACTATTTATTTCTTAAAACCCAATTCATACAATGTTACTTGCTGAAAATAACTGGGAAAAAATATATAATATTGGTAAATGGTTAATATAAACAAATTAATTAATGAGATCTATTTAGCCATCTTATTTTAGACCCCTAATTCAAATAATGCAAAGAGTCAAGTCAGCTTAATATGTATGATTGTGAAAAAAGTGTTATGCACATCAAACAATAATAAAAAACATTATTTATGATTAACATACTGATGATTGCACTTGATTTGATATTTTTATATGGCAATAATGGGTGAAATTTCAGTTCCTTAGTTTATTTATTTTTCTCAGTTCTCTGTCTGCTGAAATTGTCTAGTCAAATGACGTGCGGTTTGTCCGCAAGTGTCTTTCCAAGTTCTCTTCCCTCACCATCACTGTGCAGTTCTTGCTGATGAGACAAATACTTAGAATAATGATGAGATGACAAATACATATGGCTTGAGATTTCAGTTCCTTCAGTTCTCTGTCTGCTGGAAAGGTCTAGTCAAATGATTTGTGGTTTGTCAGAAAGTGTCTTTCCATGTATGAGAAGTATGATGAGTACATAATCCTGGGATGTGGAGGTCTTGACAAATAAGTACAAGATATTATACATTGTATATAATCTTAGAAAGTACGTATGTGTCAGTGAAATAAGATTTAATTTAGAAATATTGATATAGTGATTATGGTCATCTTTGGTTAAAGATAAAACTAAAAATCTTTGTCATGTAATTTTGATAGGGGGCTGGCAGTTGAACCACATGCTAGTATGGCTGAAGAATTTTGTTCGGTATTGTGTACACTAGTACATTTAGCTGTAAACTGATGTCTACGGAAGTGTATGTGTATCGTACAATTCAAACGAAAATGACAAAAGGTGAAAATGTAATGTTATCCTACATTTGAATTAGAAATGTCCACTTATGTAATAATGCTGAAAATGAAAATGAATGTAAATCAATCCCGTTTGACAACATATGCAGTACGACAATATGAAAATTGACGTGCAATTGCCCATGCTATAATTTCATCTGAAATTCCATTTTAATAGAGAACTGCATTAACCACTTAAAGCCTATAGGCTATTCATTCTACAAAAACACAACGTGTCGTGTTGTGATGTGTTGTGACTTTGAGCTTGTAGGGTATTTTCGGCGAATGTTCGCCTTTTATGACATGTCCAGAATAGGGATGCTAGGGTTAATGTGGTTAAGCTTTATTCAAATTATATTTCAAATTGAAAAATCTCATTATTCCATTTTAATAAAACTGATTTTTGTATGCAATCAAAATAAATTTCAAATTAAACAAATCATAAGTTATTTGCATTAGTACTTTCAAAGGAATGTAGCCTACTCAATTTTCAACATCACACTCTATTAAGTATTATATTTTCTATCATTAAAATGGCTAGAGAGACAAGCATGTTCATTCTGCAGTTCACTTTCATCAATGTGTGTTGTTTCTCTGCCCATGGTTTCATACCCTGAAAAACATTATGATAGCAGAGGCAGGGGCTCAGGAGGAGGCAGAGCAGTTGCCTGGGAATGAGAAGGCCCGGGGGTCGATCCCGGCTCCTCCTGGTATCACGTTTAAGTGTCCTTGAGACACTAAACCAACTTGTCTCTGGGTCAATTGCTTCCCACTGCTGACAGTGAGGATGGTTTAAATGACAAATTCTGGGTATGTACAAATGAACTTCACCAATTTATCTTTCCCCTTTCCCTCCTCTATATTTGTCAGCCCACAGGTCCAGACCCCATCTATCAGAGCCTCCGACCAGCCACTATGGATCAGGGTCAAGTCTATAGTGTCATAACACCATCTACAGCAGTGGTTTGACACGCACGCACGGACACGCCATGATAAAGCCCTACATGGGCGAGATGGTGTTCACTTTTGGTTAAAATAAAAATGATGCCATGTGCGGACATTCCTTTTTTTCAGTCTTCTCACGTGCCCACTCTGCTTTAGTGCCTAGTTTACCTGTGCCCACATGTATTCAACAGTAATTCCACCAATGTGGTATGCTCACTTGCTCGCACTGTACAAATGTATTCAGTACTTTGGTCAAACAAAAAGATGTTTAAAATTGAGTATCTCTGAACACAAAACTGTACAGGAAATACGTACATGAAATGCTGAATATGCCATGGCAAAAAACACTCACACCTTCGCTTTGTTGGTGTAGAACAAATCACTGCCACTAGAGGGGATAACCTCCCCAAGGTGTTGGTGTAATGTTTTGGAGAGACCAATTAAATACCTTGCAACCATGGGGTAGTGATGACATTTCTTTACCACCTTGCCATATCTTAAAAATTATAAATGGGAGTAACATGTTCCTGTTGGCTTGGGTATATTTAGTTATTTAATACCGTAGGCCTTCTAATTACTTTGTATTCCATAGGCACTGAAACTCACATAGTTTAAACTCACATGCAGTGCATTTCCTGTTACTGTTTATGCTCATGATGTAATGATTAAAAATCTTCTAAGAAGGATGTTGCATTATTGAAGGTATTGTCACTGACAGCATGCACTAATCTAATCTCATGTATCTTCCGGTCGATCTTATTTTTCTATATTCATGTTGTACTGATGAATTCATTCTGGTCATATGTACAGCTTGTCTACCCTCGGCCTACACAGATAGGGATGACTGTAAACAATATAAAAAGAAGTGTGCCATGTATACCATCAGGTTTTTGCTACGCTCGGATGAAGGCTCTGGACAAAACACTTTAGTCTGTCGTAGCAGAATAAAAAAATGTGCATCTGAGTAAAAGTCTTGCATGTGGATTTTTTGGAGTGCCACCACCGTGTTTATCTTTATGCTGTACTGTAGATTTACATGTGCACGTTTGTCATGATTGTCACTGAATTTGCATTTCACCGTGATCTCCTTTATAACACTATATGCTATCCTATACAATCAAATCCCAATCAGCATTTTGATTATCTTCTCCAGCACTGGATAATATAGAACCCTTCAAATGTTTTTTATTCTCTCAGACTGAAGTGTAAAGGTTGTTACACACCGGGGCGATTTTTTCGTGCGAATAATGTGTTTTTTTTTATGGAGCATGGAGCGAAAAAGCGAAGCGAAAAAGCGTCTTTTAATTATTCGGAACGAGTCTGTATTTTGCGTATATTCGCTATATTCGCCGGTATGTAAGGACCTTAACAGTTGGCCGATGGCTAAGGTTCCAAGAATTGACAAAGTCTAAGAGTGTTTTTCGTATTTACCTCCCAAAACACCAACAGTTGTCGTGCAGGAGACTAAGACTGGCCAAAAAGAAAGTTTCAAAAATAAAGAAAATGGTAGATAAACTTTTTGTTACCACCACGCTCTGGCTCCTCTGGTGCGATATCCACTTAGACCAATAACATTTACAAAAGTGATGGATTGCACTCATGTACTTCTTGTCTTCACAATGAAGGACAACCATTTCAGCCTTTCAGCCTCCCTTATATACCAGGTGAGACTCACCCACAATGATTAGAAATTGGCAACCATCAACTCAAACAAGGCTGTTTCCCAAACAAACTTGCAGTGCATTTCCAGACGCCAATTTATTCACAAAACAATTAAAATAAAACTATCAGTACAGTACAGATAAGAACACAGGCTACAACACTGGGTGCTGACCACACACCTCTAAGCCGGCTTGATAACAATCAGTTATCGGAAGCAGCTGTGTAGTGTGTGCTTGCAATGTCTCCTTCTATTTTCTATCCACAAGTTTCCTAGGGCGTTGTGGGCATCACTTCCTGTCGATTTGATATGCTGATACCTGATCAAATCGACAGTCAGGAAGTGATGCCCACAACGCCCAAGGAAACTTGTGGATAGGGTACATACACACATCACCAATCACAACGGGCAGACGCACACTCCGGTGGACAACACACACATTGACAAACACACACAGACGCATGTACACACTACGCTACGCTACGCTAGCCCCGTTCACTCCCATGTTAAGTTAAAAAACGGAAGTTCCGGTCCGGTTTTTCCTATAACATGGGAGTGGACGGGACTTCCGACTTCCGGGCGTCAAGTTGTCGCGCATGTGTGTATGTACCCATAGAGCACAGGTTGCCCCGTGACATGACGTTCCTGAATCTTCCTGTGAAGGTGTCGACCGGGCTGCAAGTTGCAGCCAGGTTGATACCTTCATGCCTCAGGCCTGCAGCCTGCAACATACCAGTCAGCAACACTGCTATACCACACGATGGAGAACTGATGTGCAAACTGATCTGCTTTTAATTACAGTCAAATCAGACAAAAATGTATGTAGCATAATTTGGAGTACAAACACTTCTATTACACACACTAGTGATTGATAAAGTAGTTGAATCTCAACATATCGATGAAAGGTAATTTCACCCAACCTGTAGGCTGATGGTTTACTTATGTATTAGTTATTATTAGATTATTGGTTTACTTATGTATTACTTTATTATTAGATTACTATTTCTATGCATTTGATGTATTATGTATGTATTATGATATATTATCTTGTGTCCTTGCTTAGTGTAAATCGCTCTGGATTAAGTCTGCTAAATGCCTAAACTGTAAACTGTAAACTGTAGACACAGAGTCACACTTCAAAACCATAACCGGTGGTTGTGGTTTTGAAGTGTCAGAAAGATGGAACATTTTGCAGCACAAACTAAGACAAGCTACCAGCCTGTTCTCAGCACTTTATTTTATCATCCATTGTATTCCAAACGGATTCACTAAGTAATATATCTCAAGATACACTCAAG
Organism: Gymnoscopelus microlampas; assembly: GCF_963454915.1. Taxonomy (NCBI): domain Eukaryota; kingdom Metazoa; phylum Chordata; class Actinopteri; order Myctophiformes; family Myctophidae; genus Gymnoscopelus; species Gymnoscopelus microlampas. The sequence continues at coordinate 19,551,719 of NC_139954.1, read as the reverse complement.
ATACACTACTATCAGTCAGTGAGGAATATCACATGCATTCATTTTGTGCCAGCGGCCATTTTGTAAAAGTAGGTCTCAGTCTATTCAAATGAAAGAGAAACGTAACTTTTTAAGGGTTCAAAACCATGTTTTTCCTAGAGTCTGATATGACTGAGATAAAAACTCAAGCTAATCACAAATAGCTGTATAGCCTATCATCTATGTGTGAACATGTGCATTTGTGCAGTAGAGTTCAGAGGAAGAGGTTATAGATGCCCAAACCACCTAAGCTGGCTTGAGGACGGGGTGTGACCCCTCAATGTTGAGATGTGCCCCCAATGCTCGAGCATGCTTGTAAAAAGAAAAGAAAGACAAAAGAAGGAGGATTGCTTCCTCAAGTGGAAACTTTGGTCTCTCTCTCTCTCTTGTTGCGCTCTCTCTCTCTCTCTCTCGAATTTGTTAAGCACAATAAAGAGAGGAGAAACAAAACTCAGTTCAATAATGTGTTGACTTGACTAACTATCTGAACATAACATGTGTTTGTAACTGCATTTTGCATGTGATGACATTCATTGTTCAGTTTACAGTTTAGTAGTTTTGTTGTAGCATGAAGAAAGGATTGCAAGTGACGTGTGTGAAGAGCAGAAGAACGATAAAAAACACATTCCACAGCAGGCCAGTAGTTCTATTTTTCATTCCAAAAGTCAATGTATATACAATGTTTAAATACAGCATGGCCTCAGATATTTATAAATAGCTATGTGAAAAGTTGTCTTTTAAATTCATTGTGCTGAAGATATATGAAACTAGAAATGTCCTGTGGTTTGTGCAATAAAGAGAAGAGAAATGTTTACTCAATTCCGTTCCTTGGTGTGTGTGTGTGTGTGTGTGTGTGTGTGTGTGTGTGTGTGTGTGTGTGTGTGTGTGTGTGTGTGTGTGTGTGTGTGCGCGTGCGTGCGTTCGTGTGTGTGTGTGCGTGCATGCATGCATGTGTGTTTGTGAGTGTGTTTTGAGAATTCGGTGGAAATGCACGCCGATCTCAAAAACCACAAAATCAAGGAAGTCTTTCTGCAGCAAACCTGAAAAAAACATCTATCTATCCATTCCATGAATACACTATTTGAGTCTTAAGCTCAATTAAAACAATGCTTGTTGAAAATGTAAAACATTATCTAAAAAATGTCACTTTTTTGATTGTACAACAAAGTTAATCAATAGAAGTGAGCATGCAAAGTCACCTTTCTTAGTTCAATAGCTCTGATCATCCATTGCAACCACACTTCCTTCCTTGAAACTGTCAGTCATGTTGCCTACCAGTTACACTGTGTGTGAAGCTTCTCCATTTCTATTTTTGCAGTCATGTCTCTTGCCAAGGCAGCTCTACTCTCTGTGCATGTGCTATCCATGGTCATCTTAATGCTCAATAAGTTTGCAGGTAAAGAAAGGGTTTGTATGTGTATGCTTTTGATGCAAATAATTGTATGCATTATTTTTCTTAATACAGATTATTCTTTTCATACCACCACAATTTTCTTCCACATTAGGGTGTGTTTCTGATACTGAGAACAGAGATCAAATGGCATCCATAGGAGACGTTGTTCACTTCAAGTGCGATGTTTCTGATCCTCTACAAATCGAATGGGACAAAGACGGATTTCAATTAATTGCTCACCTACTTTCAACTAATAGGACTGTGAGAGCTGAGAATTTTACCTCATACAGGATTAGCCTTAATCATGATTATTCAGAGCTGAACATTACTAATATCCTCCAAGATGATGCAGGGGTCTACAACTGTAAAGTAATAACTCAAAGAGGTCACTGGACAATTTACTGGAATTTAACCATCACTGCTTACACCAAAGGCAAGTAGTAACGATTAACTACTTATATGTCCAAAATGTTAAACTTTAAAAAAAAAATGTTTCAGTTTTGAGGGGGACAAAGCAAACTTCAAAGGTTTATATTAGTCCAAAATAAAACTGACATCAGGCCCTCACCAAATGACAACTAAGGCAACAGTTAATGTTGTTTTCTTTTAACTTTGCACAGAAAACCATCTGTCATGGTTTCTTCCATCCATAATTGCTGCTGCTGTTGCTGTGGTTTTAAGTGGCATAATTTGTTCAGTCTATCTGTATAAGTGAGTATCAAATTAAATTAAAAACACTATCAATGAGCACAGATGATTCCATATAGTTCAAAGAATGTGAACAAATATAACTCAACACAAATATTCAAATATTGGCAACATGTTCCTAATCTTCTCTATTGATAACGTTTTCTGGTAAATGGACACTTTTTCTTCTGGAGAAAAGATAAGACCACCAGAACCAAAAGCTGATTTGTACGAGTGCAAAAACTGTCATATTATTAGTCCACATCTTTGATTAGACTTGTACTCTGCAACCTTATCTCAATAAGGGGCTAATTCTGTTGTATAGTGGCTATGTGTAAATACAAATGAAGTCAATCTGTACATCTGTATGTTCTCTGCAGAAAATGCAAGCAGGTTCATGAGGCTCCTGATCACATTGAGGGAAGCGGCCAGGTTAGTAGAACAACACACATCTCATCATTCTTTTTCCATTTCTTTTTCCAGAAACCCAAATGACTAGCCCTAAATGTAAACTAATGGACGCCTGCATAAACACTAGTGCCACAAACACTGAGTCAATAAATATTCGTAAAAAAGCAAAACGATCTACAAGCTCACAATGAAACACATCTGTGACGTGAGTGCTAATTCAAGAAGGTTAGAACAGAAGGGCCCGCTCTGGGCCCCAACAGTCTCATTATGGTCATGAGATCTATTTAGCCACTGCCTTTTCATCTTATTTTAGAACACTAATTCAAATAATGCAAAGAGTATAAGTCAAGTCAGCTTAATATGTATGATTGCGAAAAAAGTGTTATGCACATCAAACAATAATAAAAAACATTACTTATGATGAACATACTAATGATTGCACTTGACTTGATATTTTTATTTCAGTTCCTTAGTTTATGTATTTTTCTCAGTTCTCTGTCTGCTGAAATTGTCTAGTCAAATGATGTGTGGTTTGTCCACAAGTGTCTTTCCGAGTTCTCTTCCTTCACCATCACTGTGCAGTTCTTGCTGATGAGACAAATACTTAGAATAATGATGAGATGACAAATACATATGGCTGAGATTTCAGTTCCTTCAGTTCTCTGTCTGCTGGAAAGTTCTGGTCAAATGATTTGTGGTTTGTCAGAAAGTGTCTTTGCGTGTATGAGAAGTATGATGAGTGCATTAAAATGTCATTAATGAGTCAATCCTGGGATGTGGAGGTCTTGACAAATAAGTACAAGATATTATACATTGTATATAATCTTAGAAAGTACGTATGTGTCAGTGAAATAAGATTTAATTTAGAAATATTTATATAGTGATTATGGTCATCTTTGATTAAAGATAAAACTAAAAATCTTTGTCGTGTCATTTTGATAGGGGGCTGGCAGTTGAACCACATGCTAGTATGGCTGAAGAATTTTGTTCGGTATTGTGTACACTAGTACATTTAGCTGTAAACTGATGTCTACGGAAGTGTATGTGTATCGTACAATTCAAATGAAAATGACAAAAGGTGAAAATGTAATGTTATCCTACATTTGAATTAGAAATGTCCATTTATGTAATAATGCTCAAAATGAAAATGAATGTAAATCAATCCCGTTTGACAACATATGCAGTACGACAATATGAAAATTGACGTGCAATTGCCCATGCTATAATTTCATCTGAAATTACATTTTAATAGAGAACTGCAGTAACCACTTAAAGCCTATAGGCTATTCATTCTACAAACTCACAACGTGTCGTGTTGTGATGTGTTGTGACTTTGAGCTTGTAGGGTATTTTCGGTGAATGTTCGCCTATTATGACATGTCCAGAATAGGGATGCTGTGGTTAAGCTTTATTCAAATTATATTTCAAATTGAAAAATCTCATTACTCCATTTTAATAAAATAGATTTTTGTATGCAATCAAAATAAATTTCAAATTAAACAAATCATAAGTTATTTGCATTAGTACTTTCAAAGGAATGTAGCCTACTCAATTTTCAACATCACACTCTATTAAGTATTATATTTTCTATCATTAAAATGTCTAGAGAGACAAGCATGTTCATTCTGCAGTTCACGTTCATCAATGTGTTGTTTCTCTGCCCATGGTTTCATACCCTGAAAAACATTATGATAGCAGAGGCAGGGGCTCAGGAGGAGGCAGAGCAGTTGCCTGGGAATGAGAAGGCCCGGGGGTTCGATCCCGGCTCCTCCTGGTATCACGTTTAAGTGTCCTTGAGACACTAAACCAACTTGTCTCTGGATCAATTTCTTCCCACTGCTGACAGTGAGGATGGTTTAAATGACAAATTCTGGGTATGTAGAAATGAACTTCACCAATTTATCTTTCCCCTTTCCCTCCTCTATATTTGTCAGCCCACAGGTCCAGACCCCATCTATCAGAGCCTCCGACCAGCCACTATGGATCAGGATCAAGTCTATAGTGTCATAACACCATCTACAGCAGTGGTTTGACACGCACGCACGGGCACGCCATGATAAAGCCCTACATGGGCGAAATGTTGTTCACTTTTGGTTAAAACAAAAATGATGTCATGTGCGGACATTCCTTTTTTTCAGTCTTCTCACGTGCCCAATCTGCTTTAGTGCCTAGTTTACCTGTGCCCACATGTATTCAACAGTAATTCCACCAATGTGGTATGCTCACTTGCTCGCACTGTACAAATGTATTCAGTACTTTGGTCAAACAAAAAGATGTTTAAAATTGAGTATCTCTGAACACAAAACTGTACAGGAAATACGTACAGGAAATGCTGAATATGCCATGGCAAAAAACACTCACACCTTCGCTTTGTTGGTGTAGAACAAATCACTGCCACTAGAGGGGATAACCTCCCCAAGGTGTTAGTGTAATGTTTTGGAGAGACCAATTAAATACCTTGCAACCATGGGGTAGTGATGACATTTCTTTACCACCTTGCCATATCTTAAACATTATAAATGGGAGTAACATGTTCCTGTTGGCTTGGGTATATTTAGTTATTTAATACCGTAGGCCTTCTAATTACTTTGTATTCCATAGGCACTGAAACTCACATAGTTTAAACTCACATGCAGTGCATTTCCTGTTACTGTTTATGCTCATGATGTAATGATTAAAAATCTTCTAAGAAGGATGTTGCATTATTGAAGGTATTGTCACTGACAGCATGCACTAATCTAATCTCATGTATCTTCCGGTCGATCTTATTTTTCTATATTCATGTTGTACTGATGAATGTATTCTGGTCATATGTACAGCTTGTCTACCCCCAGCCTACACAGATAGGGATGACTGTAAACAATATAAAAAGAAGCGTGCCATGTATACCATCAGGTTTTTGCTATGCTCGGATGAAGGCTCTGGACAAAACACTTTAGTCTGGTGTAGCAGAATTAAAACATTTGCATCTGAGTAAAAGTCTTGCATGTGCATTTTTTGGAGTGCCACCACCGTGTTTATCTTTATGCTGTACTGTAGATTTACATGTGCAAGTTTGTCATGATTGTCACTGAATTTGCATTTCACCGTTATCTCCTTTATAACACTATATGCTATCCTACACAATCAAATCCCAATCAGCATTTTGATTATCTTCTCCAGCACTGGATAATATAGAACCCTTCAAATGTTCTTTATTCTCTCAGACTGAAGTGTAACAGTTGGCCGATGGCTAAGGTTCCAAGAATTGACAAAGTCTAAGAGTGTTTTTCCTATTTACCTCCCAAAACACCAACAGTTGTCGTGTAGGATTTATACAGTGCAGGCCCGAGAAATAATACTTAAAATATAAATGATAAGACTGGCCAAAAATAAAGTTTCAAAAATAAAGAAAATGGTAGATAAAAATGTTGTTACCACTCTGGCTCCTCTGGTGCGATATCCACTTAGGCCAATAACATTTACAAAAGTGATGGATTGCACTCATGTACTTCTTGTCTTTACAATGAAGGACAACCATTTCAGCCTTCCAGCCTCCCTTATATACCAGGTGAGACTCACCCACAATGATTAGAAATTGGCAACCATCAACTCAAACGAGGCTGTTTCCCAAACAAACTTGCAGTGCATTTCCAGACGCCAATTTATTCACAAAACAATTACAATAAAACTATACAATACAGATAAGAACACAGGCTACAACACTGGCTGCTGACCACACACCTCTAAGCCGGCTTGATAACAATCAGTTATCGGAAGCAGTTGTGTAGTGTGTGCTTGCAATGTCTCCTTCTATTGTCTATCCACAAGTTTCCTAGGGCGTTGTGGGCATCACTTCCTGTCGATTTGATATGCTGATACCTGATCAAATCGACAGTCAGGAAGTGATGCCCACAACGCCCAAGGAAACTTGTGGATAGAGCACAGGTTGCCCCGTGACATGACGTTCCTGAATCTTCCTGTGAAGGTGTCGACCGGGCTGCAAGTTGCAGCCGGGTTGATACCTTCATGCCTCAGGCCTGCAGCCTGCAACATACCAGTCAGCAACACTGCTATACCACACGATGGAGAACTGATGTGCAAACTGATCTGCTTTTAATTACAGTCAAATCAGACAAAAATGTATGTAGCATAATTTGGAGTACAACGACTTCTATTACACACACTAGTGATTGTAGTAGTTGAATCTCAACATATCGATGAAAGGTAATTTCACCCAACCTGTAGGCTGATGGTGTACGTACTGTATGTATTAGTTATTAGATTAGATTATTGGTTTACTTATGTATTACTTTATTATTAGATTACTATTTCTATGCATTTGATGTATTATGTATGTATTATGATATATTATCTTGTGTCCTTGCTTACTGTAAATCGCTCTGGATTACGTCTGCTAAATGCCTAAACTGTAAACTGTAAACACAGAGTCACACTTCAAAACCATAACCGGTGGTTGTGGTTTTGAAGTGTCAGAAAGATGGAACATTTTGCAGCACAAACTAAGACAAGCTACCAGCCTGTTCTCAGCACTTTATTTTATCATCCATTGTATTCCAAACGGATTCACTAAGTAATATATCTCAAGATACACCCAAGATACACTACTATCAGTCAGTGAGGAATATCACATGCATTCATTTTGTGCCAGCGGCCATTTTGTAAAAGTAGGTCTCAGTCTATTCAAATGAAAGAGAAACGTAACTTTTTAAGGGTTCAAAACCATGTTTTTCCTAGAGTCTGATATGACTGAGATAAAAACTCAAGCTAATCACAAATAGCTGTATAGCCTATCATCTATGTGTGAACATGTGCATTTGTGCAGTAGAGTTCAGAGGAAGAGGTTATAGATGCCCAAACCACCTAAGCTGGCTTGAGGACGGGGTGTGACCCCTCAATGTTGAGATGTGCCCACAATGCTCGAGCATGCTTGTAAAAAGAAAAGAAAGACAAAAGAAGGAGGATTGCTTCCTCAAGTGGAAACTTTGGTCTCTCTCTCTCTCTCTCTCTCACGTTGCGCTCTCTCTCTCTCTCTAATTTGTTAAGCACAATAAAGAGAGGAGAAACAAAACTCAGTTCAATAACATGTGTGTGTGGCCTGGGCCGCAGCGTGGCGGTCCAGGCACCCTAGGCTGCAATGCCAGCCTGACAGCGTGTCGCGGGTTCGACTCCCGATCCTGACGACCTTTGCTGCGTGTCACCCCCCATCTCTCTCCCCATTTCCTGTCAGCCTACTGTCATCTATCAATAAAAAAAAGGCAAAAAGCCCAAAAAATATCTTTAAAAAAAATAAAAAAAATAATAATGTGTGTGTGTGTGTGTGTGTGTGTGTGTGTGTGTGTGTGTGTGTGTGTGAGTGCGTGCGTGCGTGCGCGTGTGCGTGCGTGTGTGAGAGAGAGAGAGAGAGAGAGAAGTAACAAAAAAAAACACAAACAGCCTTGACTAACTATCTGAACATAACATGTGTTTGTAACTGCATTTTGCATGTGATAACATTCAATGTTCAGTTTACAGTTTAGTAGTTTGTTGTAGCATGAAGAAAGGATTGCAAGTGACGTGTGTGAAGAGCAGAAGAACGATAAAAAACACATTCCACAGCAGGCCAGTAATTCTATTTTTCATTCCAAAAGTCAATGTATAAACAATGTTTAAATACAGCATGGCCTCAGATATTTATAAATACTGTAGCTATGTGAAAAGTTGTCTTTTAAATTCATTGTGCTGAAGATATTTGAAACTAGAAATGTCCTGTGGTTTGTCCAATAAAGAGAAGAGAAATGTTTACTCAATTCCGTTCCTTTGTGTGTGTGTGTGTGTGTGTGTGTGTGTGTGTGTGTGTGTGTGTGTGTGTGTGTGTGTGTGTGTGTGTGTGTGTGTGTGCGTGCGTGCATGCATGTGTGTGTTTGTGAGTGTGTTTTGAGAATTCGGTGGAAATGCACGGCGATCTCAAAAAACACAAAATCAAGGAAGTCTTTCTGCAGCAAACCTGAAAAAAACATCTATCTATCCATTCCATGAATACACTATTTGAGTCTTAAGCTCAATTAAAACAATGTTTGTTGAAAATGTAAAACATTATCTGAAAAATGTCACGTTTTTGATTGTACAACAAAGTGAATCAATAGAAGTGAGCATGCAAAGTCACCTTTCTTAGTTCAATAGTTCTGATCATCCATCGCAACCACACTTCCTTCCTTAAAACTGTCAGTCATGTCACCAGTTACACTGTGTGTGAAGCTTCACTATTTCTATTTTTGCAGTCATGTCTCTTGCCAAGGCAGCTCTACTCTCTGTGCATGTGCTGTCCATGGTCATCTTAATGCTCAATGAGTTTGCAGGTAAAGAAACAGTTTGCATGTGTATGCTTTTGATGCAAATAATTGTATGCATTATTTTTCTTCATGCAGATTATTCTTTTCATACCACCACAATTTTCTTCCACATTAGGGTGTGTTTCTGATACTGAGAACAGAGATCAAATGGCATCCATAGGAGACGTTGTTCACTTCAAGTGCAACGTTTCTGATCCTCAACAAATCAACTGGTACAAAGACGGATTTCAATTATTTGCTCACAGTTTTTCAACTAATAAGAGTAAGACTGTGAGAGCTGAGAATTTTACCTCATACAGGATTAGCCTTAATCATGATTCTTCAGAGCTGATCATTACTAATATCCTCCAAGATGATGCAGGGGTCTACAACTGTAAGGTAATAACTCAAAGAGGTCACTGGACAATTAACTGGAATTTAACCATCACTGATTACACCAAAGGCAAGTAGTAACGACTAACTATTTATATGTCCAAAATGTTAAACTTTAAAATGTTGTTTCAGTTTTGAGGGGGGACACAAACTTCAAAGGTTTATATTAGTCCAAAATGAAACTGACATCAGCCTCACCAAATGGCAACTAGTTAATATTGTTTTTTCTTTTAACTTTGCACAGAAAACCATCTGTCATGGTTTCTTCCATCCATAATTGCTGCTGCAGTTGCTGTGGTTTTAAGTGGCATCATTTTTTCAGTCTATCTGTATAAGTGAGTATTAAATGAAATTAAAAACACAATCCATCAGCACAGATGATTCCATATAGTTCAATGAATGTGAACAAAATATAACTCACCACAAATATTCTAATATGTCATTGGCAACACTTTCCTAATCTTCTCGATTGATAACGTTAAAAAAAATCTAATACTGTTTTTGACTTATTTTTCTGGTAAATGGACACTTTTTCTTCTGGAGACCACCAGAACCAAAAGTGGATTTGAGTGCAAAAATTCTAATATTATTAGTCCACATCTTTTGACACTGGTTAGAATTGTACTCAACATTATCGCCACATTATCTCAATAAGGGGCTAATTCTGTTTTATAGTGGCTATATGTAAATACAAATGAAGTCATGCAACATCTGTACATCTGTATGTTCTCTGCAGAAAATGCAAGCAGGTTCAGGCTTCTGATCACATTGAGGGAAGAGGACAGGTTAGTAGAACAACACATCTCATCATTCTCTTTCCATTTCTCTGCAAAACATCCACACTGACTAGCTCCTGTCTGAAGGACTACAGTGACATTTTAACCACAAAGCTCTTCCTCAGACTTCCTGTCTGTGGAAACTGAGGAAGAGGTTGATATTCGACATGTCACTGTGTGCTATGTGCTTCTGTTTGAAGTGCCCGCTGCATGGAGTATGTGTGGAACCATGTATTTATTTCTGCAAGGTATTTTATTGTATTGGTGCAGCACCTTTCTTTAGTCATAAGAATGTGCGTGTCAGTTTTATTGATTAATTCCCTGTTCCTACCTTCCTTCCCTTGACAATAAATTATACGTAAAAAAAATACGTATTTTGCTTCCTATCTCTACAGGATATCACCCTTCAATCTCTGGACAGCACAGACAGGAATACAAGGATACATGACCAGGGGAGTCAGTATGTTGAGAGACTCAATTCAATCTATGGACACTTCTGAAGCAACAAGACTGCGGTTGAAATTAGTCCATACTACGCTGAACATGCTTCAACAGACAAACAGTACACAATGTTGAAGTGCACAGGGATGCCACATTGACGATGACTAAAACCCAGTGAGTGGAAGCTTGTGATACACAGTAAAGCCTGATTATTTATACTTTCACAACAGTCACAAAGAAAAACACCCAGCCCTGCACTGGGCCCAGCCCCGGCTTAACACAAGGGCTTCAGGTGCTAAAGCACAGGGCACCAACCTTGGGGGGGCACCAAACGGCATGGAGAAAGTGAAAGAAGACAGAACTATCGCCGAAAAGCACCGACATGTAGAAGCAGCGGCTGCTGAGGGAGCGCTAAAACAGCGAAACGTGCCGGTGAAGCTCATTTTGTTCCGCGCTGCACCCCCCCCCCCCCTCCATGGGCCGGTGAAGACCACAAATGCCAGGGCAGTTTTTTTTGTGCCAGTCCGTGCCTGATGTAGTGTCAGGTACCTTGTTTCAGAGCCCCGTGGTTTCCCCTGTGTAATATATTTTGCCCTGTGAGGTGTACCTTTGTTTGTATTATTATTATTTCAGTAAAGTTGTTAATTGTCCACCTTGGTTTCATGGCTCTACTTTGATGAGTTACTGCATATGGTTATACCCGGGTCCCTGACAGTAGGAGGAGTAAACTTTCATATTGAATCAAATATCACTCCAGTGCAAATGTTCCTCTCACTGTAGTACTAGTAGCATCATCATAGCCATCTCCTGCTTGATTCAATTAGTGTGATTTAGGCAAAGAAAGGAGAGCCCTATTACTGAATAAAGATGATCCATGAATGTTTACCTCATGAGTATAATGTGTAGAAACTTGGGTTCTTTCAATGTCACTTTATTTAGGACTGGACTGGTAGCAATGTAGCAAACAGCATTACATCCTGTCTCTCAGTACACTTTAGATCTCCTGATAGTCTCTTTGGGTGTGGCTTATGTAGACTAGCAGATGGTGCCATCTAGTGGTTAGTACAAATCATCACATATCACAACAATGAGCACAGATGATAGTTAAAAGAATGAACAAATATGACTCCACACAAATAATCAAATCTGTCGTTTGGCAACACTCCTCATCTGCTCTATTAATAACGGCATTTTTTTTCCTGGGAAATTGACACATTTTCTTCTACAGAAAAGCTACCAGAACCAGAAGCTGATTTGTGTGCAAACCCACGTCTTTTAAACTTGTTAATGTACTGTCCAAAATTCTCTCATAAGGTATAATTTCGTCTTATGGTGGCTATAGGCTTTAAAAATCACCCTTCCTTGGTTTTTGGGTATGTTGTCATGTTTATGTTGTCTGTGTTTTGGGGTATGTTGTCATGTTTATCCAGACAGAGCGACTTTCAAGTGTGAATCAGAGTAAGCAGATGTACCAATACAAGAGGTTCGGGCCACTACCCGGCCCTCACATCTAGTAGCCTACAATTTAGGCTATATACCATTATTACACACACAACATACGGCAGTAAGTCAATACTGTTCGAAGCGAGACACACACACACACACACACACACACACACACACACACACACACACACACACACACACACACACACACACACACACACACACACAAAATGTATTTATGTCCACATAAACAGAAGTACAACATGTACAAAGGACATAAACACTGCCAGTGCAGTCAGATAAATGGAAAACAGCCAGTTACAGAGTGCATGTAAAGCAGAGCATTGTTACATACAAAACAAAAGATGGCATACTTGTCGAACATAGCGGACAACAATCATGGGTAAAGGAAACAACGCCTCCTCCAACTTGAGCGGCTTCCTATAATAGCTGATATTGAGCAGTACCTTGCTAATTGTTTAGCCCTCCTTTTGGAGAGGCCGGCCATTTGCAGGCCCCTCACAACCAACTTGTGCACGTGTTCTAGACTACCAAAGATAAAAAACAAAAGTTTACATCTGTAGCCTAGCTGAGAGATGGTCTGCTCTAGCTGATGATATTTTAGCACTTTGGTTAGGAAGGCTTCCTCTAAGCTGTAATCAAAAGTACAGCCGACCTCGAGAATGAACACCTCCCTATGGTTTTCATTAACAACAATGACATCAGGGCAGTGTTAATTTTGACAGCAAATTTTGATTTAGTCTTAGTCTTTTGAATAACACACCATTTAGTTTTAGTCCTATTTTAGTCTTCTGAAATTGTTTAGCCTTAGTCTAGTCTTAGTCGACTAAATATCAAAAACCTTAGTCTTTTAGTCTTAGTCTTAGTCGACAAAATGAACACTACATCAGGGGTGTTAGCTGAAATGTTAGAGAACACAGAATCATCGTTACACAGGTTAAACATGCTCCTTGCAGCCTCAGCTCGGTCCAATGCTGCCGCTGCCTTTGCTGTTGTGCCCATAAGAGGCGGCCTCGGGCATTAGTCAGTGGGAGTTGGTGTTCTGCTCCACACACAGTCATAGATGCTCTGACAGAGATAGGCTACTGGAGTCAGATATAAAGTCCTCCGAGACAGCCATCGCCTCAGAGTTAGACCCTACCCACTTCAAGGTAACATCAGCCCAACAGCACAGATCGTTTAAGCCAGTCTGACCACACACCGAAGCCGGGAGAGCGACTGTCTAGCTTTCCACTAGGTTTCCTCCTGAAGCCTAGGAAGCTAGGATCTGAGCCACATGCCAGGGGAACCTTACGTCGTTTTAGGTCCAGGAACAGAGAGACACACACACACGCGCGCGCGCGTACACACACACACACACGCGCGCGCGCGCACGCGCGTACACACACACACACACACACACACACACACACACACACACACACACACACACACACACACACACACACACACACACACACACACACACACACACACACACACACACACACACACACACACACACACACAGTGCCCTTCCTGAAACTGTTACGTTCAGGCCCTCGCCCCCCTCCCCCTTTCAACAGGAAGGGGCGGGCTGTTTTCCCTTACGGGCGACTGCGTGACGTCAGAGTGGTTCGCTACTGAGCCAAAATATGGCCCAACGAATACAAATGTATGGTGAACAATTAAAAGTACACGATCCAAAGGCTACAGCCATGATGGATTTTTAGGCTAAATGTGTAGGAAATTGGACACAGGGTCTGCTAGAACATAGCTACAATATAGCAGAAACAAAGAGTCCTAACCTCAGATAACCCGGAGTCCAACCACTACGGGATTGTATTAATAGATAGTGCTTCAAAGAAACTATATCAGGTTTAGGAGCCAGCAGTGGCGGATAGTAACTAAGCACATTTACTTGAGTACTGTACAATAAGTACATATTTTGAGTATCTGTATTTTACTTGAGTATTTATTTTTTTCTGCCTTCACTCCACTACACTTCTAAGACAGATATTGTACTTTTGAACCGACTACATTTCTACAAAGGGGAAAAAGTGCATTATGAATTAACCACTTAAGCCGTATTTCTAATATAGTGAAAATAGCAGATCTACAAACTCATGACTCGTTATGAGGAATACAAGGGACATCTGGGCACCATATTTTTGGGATGACTGGGCACCTTGCATGTGTCCTTAGGACAAGGACACATGCAAGTATCTGACAATATATAAAGTCACTATACCTGCTTTTTCATTTCCTGAAAAGTTACTATTCTGGAGTTATCCATCCAGACTCCCTGAAAGCCAATTCCGAACCTCTGCCCCAAATTTTTCAAATCTTCCACATGGGCCTGTTATAGCGCCACCAGGTGGCCGATTCTACCTGACCTGGCGGAGACCTGTGCTCCGAGGAGCGCTTTTTCTAGTTTATTTTGTTTTATTGTTTCCTAATGTAATGTTATGTGTTTCCTTTGCTTGATGTTTTGTGTAAAGCACATTGAATAATAATAGTAGTAATACATTGTTGACTTACTGCTGATTCGTATTTATAGCCTAATCTAAATCTTTAAAGTAACTACTGTTATGACCCTATAGGGTCATATTTACGCATTTTCTTGTGTGCTACCCTGTGTACCTGGATGTATGAGGTGGATGAGGTGATAAGAGAGGATGTGCCTGCAGACACGCCATCCATTATCAACCCTTTCAACCTAGTTAGATCTGCCAACCGACAGTGGCAAGGCCTGAAGAACCCTTTAGTTTGTGCTGGACATATACCGGAGGGATTCCTCCAGTACAATATCGAGATGACTAAGTCTCGCCATCTCATCTTTGCCACACCTGAACAAGTGGAGCCTCTGCAGTGTGCAAAGAAGCTCTTCCTGGATGGTACTTTCAAGGTGGTGAAAGATCCCTTCTACCAGCTTCCACGGCTTCCTTGGAGATGATGAAGGCCGCAATGTCAAGCAAGTCCCTCTGACATTTTGTCCTAATGGCATCAAGGAAGAAGCGTGACTATGTTGCAGTGTTCAAGGCCATGAAGAACCTGGCACACAACCTTGTGAATGTGCACATAGTGACTGACTTTGAGTCAGCTATTTGGGGTGCAGCAGCAAACCTTTTTCCTGGTTCCACCATCCACGGCTGTAGCTTCCACTGGAGTTGAGCTGTGTGGTGTCAAGTCCAGAACCTTGGCCTGGCAGTGAAATACCAGACCTCAGCAGAGGTCTACAGCTACATCAAGTCGTTGTTCCCCTTCCATACTGTATCTCCCCTACGATGAGATCTGTAATGCCTTCAACATGCTTGTATCCTCTGTCAGCAAGCAGCTCTAAGAGCTGCTCGAACCCCTAAACCACTACATCCGCAACAACTGGATTTATGGCCGGTGGAAGCCAGAGCATTGGAGCGTTTACAAATGTGCCATCAGGACCAACAATGAAGTTGAAGGTTGGCATAACTGGCTGAACCGAAAGGCACAGCGTGGAAACGTGCAGCTGTACCTCCTGGTAAAACTGCTGCATAATGAAGCAAGCCTAATCCCCATCCAGCTCCAGCGTGTCTCAGAAGACAAGCTATATACTATATATATATATATATATTTTATTGTGTAATGTTTAGCTATGTTTTCTCTATCCTAGCATTCAGTTCAGCATTTTTTGTTCAGTTATTTTCCCCCCTCTATTTTTTAACAGTACGCTACTATTTGTCTCCATTTTTCTATCATTTGGAAAAATTGTAAAATACCCAAAATAATTAAGAATACCAAAAAATGGTCAAATGATCAATGTTAAGATAGAGAAAACATAGCTAAACAGTACACTATATTAATAGTGTACTGTACCAGTCGTTGATGTCACTCATGTTATCTCCTTACAAGTGTGCCCATTAAATTACATTTAGATTGGATACAAAAGTATTAATCTGTGGATTGCATAGGGTGTCAAAGGGAAATTACTGCATTTAGTCCTTTTGGAAAGTGTGCCTCCTCTCACTTGAAGCATGTTGAACGACTCAAAGTGATTTTACATGTTTGTAAATGTTACATTTCAGTTCATAAATAATCAGTTCTCCTCTAGGGACTCACTTTCCCCAAACTCACACGGTAGAAAGTAGAAACCCTAGTAAATAAGAACATATACAGTGCAAATTAAACTTTTCACCATTATCCATACTGTCAGCCAGGCTGCATCTCTCTTTTTAACACACCCATTTGATCTAAACAGGAAACTGCTGGGGTCTTTTTACTTTTTCTACTAATTAATTAAGAGAAACAGTCAGACCATGATGACCACTGGAGGGCAGTGACACCTAGCTAACAAAGCTAACCCAGACTATAGAAAATAGTTGCCATGAAGGTTCACTGTTGACATTTCCTGTCAGCAAATGCCTTCACCACTCAGTCCTAGCATTTAATTAGTTCTAGTGGGACTCTGGAACGACATATCAGTTGGAATGACAGAAGACAGGGGGAAGAGAAAAAGGAGAGAATTTCTCTGAGACTCCTATCTAATATTCGCTGTAGTGACAGAATTCTCCTGTCAACTTATTCAGGTTGTGCCAGGATGACAGTGGCAGTGAGACATGGGAAAAGAGAAAAAGAAAAAGAACATCATATAATACTACAGACTATCAAGGCCCCAATACAGTATTCTTGAAGATATATACTATATACTGTATGAATTGCTGCATAGCCAAGTCTGGGGTGCTGATCTAATTTCTTTTCTTTTTTTTTAATGACAAAACAATTTCCCCCAAATTCAAAAAGATATTGTTTTTCCAAAATGCATCGTATTGCAACACATTGTAAGCTTGCAGATCGGATATTTTTGCTAGTTCTTAAAGTATAAAAGAGGGCTAAAATGACCACTACACACATTTTCAACCTATCTTCATATAATTGGTCCTCACCAATGCTCATTATAAGATGGCACCATTTCTGTCTATTCAGACTGCATCTCAGAGGAAGGCTGTGGACAGTTCAAAAACCTGCCTACCAGTAACATCATTGGTACAGTAGGCATGTTTGGTAATTTCAAACAATATGTTTTATTAATGCAGGAACGATGGCTTCTATTTAAGCATGCTAACTTTCCAGGAAGAGAAAGACTGTAGTTTCTATTAGCTTGGAATCCCCATCGATGATGTCCTTGGTAGGTATGGTACTGTCCAGTGTAGATGGAAATTGTGCCATCTTATTAGTATTCATTAGTGAGGGACAATTATATGAAGATAGAGTTGAAAATGGGTGAAGTGCTCCTATAAGTGGTTAACTCCAAAAGAGTTAAAATGGACTAATGGATGGAAATGAGTTTACACACAGTATACACAACACACACACACACGGAAATAATTAGATTTTTCTCTCTTTTTTTAAATTAGTAAATCATGTGTTATGAAATTAGTAAATATAATGTGGTTCATGGAACTGCAATTTGTTCAGAACACCATTGTCAAAATGTTTGTGATGTTAGACCCCATTTGCCAGACTACTGCCTTCATCTCTGCCTGTAGTCTTGGAGCATTGACAAGTGTGTGTGTGTGTGTGTGTGTGTGTGTGTGTGTGTGTGTGTGTGTGTGTGTGTGGAGATCAAACGGCAGCTAAGGGATCAGGTGTCCCGTGTTATCGAAGTCTTGTCCATCAAGTCCCGTCGGCAGGGATTAGCACGGCTGACACAGGCAGGTGGAGACAGATGCACACACACACACACACACACACACACACACACACACACACACACACACACACGTATGCACACACACAAGGAATAGTAATAGAGAAGTACATGCGTGATGCACAGTGGTGGACAAAGTATATATACTAA
Source organism: Gymnoscopelus microlampas (assembly GCF_963454915.1). Lineage (NCBI taxonomy): Eukaryota > Metazoa > Chordata > Actinopteri > Myctophiformes > Myctophidae > Gymnoscopelus > Gymnoscopelus microlampas. The sequence goes on along the minus strand of NC_139954.1, from coordinate 19,534,010 downwards.
AGTAAATACTCAAGTATTCAAAAGTACAAATTACAAAGTATATTTTCTTTTTAATATCAATGCATTTCTGTGTTGAATTTTGTCACCCCGAAAAAAATGCAGACATTTTGAAAAGTAGTGAAAATAGCAGATCTACACAAAGCTCACAACGCGTATTTTCATTATATTTTAAATAGGGCATAAGCGGTTAAGTCATAATAATATATTTTTGTAAATTTGGGTCCCAAGAGTCACTTCCCAGAAAGTCAAAAGTACAATATTTCTATTTGAAATGTAGAGGAGTGAAAAACATGTGCTTTTCAAAGAAAAACAAACGCAAATAGTTACTTACTGTCCACCACTGCACATGCACGCACACATGGAATAGTAAGAGAGAAGCAGATGGGTAATGCACAGATTATACAAACACTCGCACACGCACACACACACACACACACACACACACACACACACACACACACACACACACACACACACACACACACACACACATACACCAAGATTCTGTTCTGAATTGAAACACACAGACATGCAGGTGGGTCCCATGGGAATATCACATAGACTTGTAAGGGAGCTACCTCTCCTCCCATCGTCTGCAGCTGGCCATGGCGTTACTGATGATAACACACACACACACACCTCCCCCAGTGCTAGATATTCACATATTTTCCCATCCCTGACAGGGCAGGCCTGTTATAGCCAGTGAATTGGAGGGTTCATATATCATTGAGACTCAGACTCTCATTGAGAAATGTGCTGCCAATCCTTATGGCACACTCACCCTCCATCTGTCAGCAAGGCTATCTGTCCATCTCACTCTCATATCGTTGCTGTCGGGTGGAAACCCTGTATGTCCAAAACCGTTCCTTTTCCATTATTCTTTTTAAAACATTTTGAAATAGTGAAAATAGTGGATCTACAAGCTCGTAGATCTTCCATTTTCACTACTTTTGCCGACAATCTTGTATGATGAAGTAGGGCCTTAAATTACCAAAACACATAAAAAGTTGAAATATGGGAGATACGAGATTTCTGCCAGACAACTCCATCTCTGACCATGTAAGTAGACCCTTACACAGGTCCATCTTTGCACTGAAGCTACAAAGGTATGCGTTTGAAAAAGATGGTAAAAAGTAACAGTGCAAAATCGGAGAATGTAAAAGTAGGCCCTTACAAGTCCATATTTACACTCTCAAACTTAAATTAACACTCAGGATTTGGCAATGTATACAGTACATACACTATTTATACATTAGTTATAATTTGTTGTGTGTGCATCACATGCATGCTATGCAGTGCTTTATTACTATATTTGTCCAAATTACCACTTGTCAGTTGTTTCCTTTTTCTTTTCTTATGGTACTTGATTAACACATTATGTTAAGGCAATCCGTGAATCAAAACGGCAAAATTCCAAAATGTGGGAAAAAATGCAATGAACATTTATTTTCCGGTATGTCTGTCCTCAAGAAGACCACTACACAGGAAAAGACAATACAGACATCCTACTTGTGATCCATGTAACATGAAACTCTAAAGGAACATCTGGTGCTAAATAACCTCAGATCACCTGCATCTCTCTACTGGGTAATCTGTAGGATTATGAGTAAAAGACGGAAAAGAAATACCCAACATGAAAACAAAGCTTTAACACTGCAACACTGTATCAATCAAATCAAACACGGGCTCACCTGAACCTCTCTATTGGATCATCTACGGGATTATGTTTAAAAGACGGGGGAAAAATCCCAACATGAAAACAAAGAGTTAACACTGTATCAATCAAATCAAACAGAGGCAGTTAGTGGTCTTGTTAGTGGTCTTGAGGAGAGACATACCGGTTGTGTGTGTGTGCATACATCAAAGGCTATGCATGCACACAGACAGAACCGAGAGAGACACAGCAGATGGGTGGGACAAGCAAACTGGATGCACGCAAATACACATGCTGGTATACATGCACACTTGCACACCCACTGATGTGGGCCTTCCTTCTCATGCAAAACCAACCCGCAGTCCTGTCCTGCTTTGTCATGGCTAGCTGCTGTATTTAGCTCAGGCACTGATAAGCGTTCAAATGCTTTGAAGGTTTTTAAAATGTTTTTTTTATCAGGATCAGGCGAACTAAAAGGGCGAATAAGGACATGTGCATACAAATTGTGCACGCACGCACGCATGCACGCATGCACGCACACACACACACACACACACACACACACACACACGCACACGTGCACACGCACGCACACACGCACAGCACACATCCACACCCACATCTGGAAATAATCTGCAACACAAATTGTATTTACTGTAATGTGCCAATCTGAAAACATCTTTAATTGGTTTGTTATGATCAGTTAGACAGACCTATTAGCTCATTTATGACTCATTAATTTCCAAAGACAAAATAAGTCATCACCTTATTTGCCCATTGTAAAGGTCACAGTAAACACACGTAAGCTGTAATTATCGCAAGGATAAAACTTTAAACTTTTGATCCAACCAACCCAGAGATAATCTGTTGGCTGAATGGACGCACGCATCTACTCACAAGGGGACACTGTCCCCTAAATCAGTGCTTCTCAAACTTTGTCATGTCAATATGTCACCCCCAAATTGACACATATTAGCCTGCGGACCCTCATTTGAAAAGATATGCCAGAGAAGATTTTTACTGCTACGGTAGTAGCAGTGATTCTCAACCATTTTAATTTCAATTACCCCCAGTTTGATACGCATTAGACCACAGACCAGTTTTGATCTCTAGGACCCCAATACACTGTCCCCGTCACGTCAGGGTCCATTTGGTTCCATGTGTACACCATGTGTACACATTCCATGTGTACACTCTCGGAGTTACAGACCCATAAGGGTCCAATTGGTTTCCTAACTATCAATCATTTGGCTGGGGACCCCCTGGAACCCCCTCAAGGACCCCTGGGGGTCCCCGGACCCCACTTTGAGAACCTACCCTAATGTAAGTTTCATATCTATACCAGGCAGTGCCATTACGAGTTCAATGTGTCTCTGAGCCGTATGCTCAAGGTCTGTGTCCTATTTCTGTGTTCTGAAGTAAGTGTAGCACAGCATAATACCGTATAAGTGTCTCAGAGGGACATTTGTAGCAACATATCCACTGTTGAGTGTAGGATTCACAGTAAGGCCCTGAATACTTCTGGGCCATTAACATAAACAAAAGCTTTCCTTTTGTTGTTGCTGTGATAATGATAGATTAAAGATTAAATTCATTACCATGCAGGTGCACAAAAACACCGTCATCATGATGTGAGCTTGGTTACACCTCCACACTCTTGTGTTACTGTAATACAGTGCTACATTGTCCTTTCTTTTAGGAGTGAGGCTTAGAATTGTCAATTGCAAATGGTGCCAAAAAGCAATCTATAGAAATCTAACTGGGAAAGGTTAAAATGTATATATAATTTAGTCTCCTTTAAATGTCAATGTCAATTATACTGTATTTTCGAAGGTCTCACCTTAGTGGGTTTGTGTGGGGTTGCTCGGAGGGTGGGGGTAGGGAGGGTAGGCCTGTATAATTTCAATGCATGCCTACTGTATGTGGGTGTGTGCATACTGTATTTATATACATATACCATACATATGTACAGTATACAGTATTATGTTTTTTTATTATGTAATTTATATGCGTGCTGTACATGTGTGTACACCATTATATGCGCATACACTGTACATTATAACATTTTATTTTATGGTGTATATTGTCTGAAGTTGTCTGACCTATCCTAATGGCAAAATTAATAGATATAAAATAAATAAATAAATAAATAAGTAAGTGACAGTACCCTGCATATCCACAAGGCGACACCCTTGTCTGTCACTGCCTGGTGCCTGCCAGTTGGCCAGTGTTCTGTCAGATATTATGTAGAAATAATGTGAGTGTAGGCGCGTGCGTGCGTGCGTGCGTGCGTGCGTGCGTGCGTGCGTGCGTGCGTGCGTGCGTGCGTGCGTGCGTGTGTGGGTGGGTGTGTGGGTGTGCGGGTGTGCGTGTGTGCGTGTGTGTTCATTTGTGTATTTATAGAAGGGATTCATCCTTAATGCTCGATCCTTGCCAGCCAAAACACACTCTTCATGGTAAAGACCTTAGCAGATAAACACCTCTCTCTCTCTCTCCTTCTCTCCTGGCCTCGCTCTCTCTCTCTCTTCCTCTTCTCCTGTCATCATCCCCTTGCCTTTGATGACATGCTGTCTCGTCCCACTCCACTAAGCCCCTCTTTTGTTCTACCAAAAATAAACTCTTACCTTCATCTCCCCCTTGTCCTCCTCTTCTGTATCTGGGCTCCTCATCCAGGCGTCTGAGTGGGTCCATCATGCAGAGGGCTGAAAGGGGAGAAAATAACCACAACAGGTAGATTCATAATGTCATAGCATTCAGCATTTGCACACCTTTTTAGAATGACTGCAGTTAACCACTTTCAACCTGGCCTCCCTATGTTGGGCGTGTCATAGGTGAAGACTTAAAAAAATTGGAAATAGCAGATCTACACACTCACAACGTGTCACATTGTGACGCATTGTGAGCTTATAGATCTGCTATTAGTGGTTAAACTTGCAATCTGCAACGTTTACGTCCTATACCTGGGATTCAAACCCGCACACAGGTCTCCCATGTTTCTACTGCTCAATCCCCACTTCTAAATTACAGCATTAAAAATAAATAAATACAAATGTTGCAGAGAAAACAACCCCAATTACAAAATGTAACCTGGTTAATAAAAAAAATGGTAAAATAAATACATATATATATATAATTGTATTAGAACATTGGAAGAGGAGTGAGTTTGAGTGAGAGGGAAGTGGAATAGCATTTACCATTGGAAGGGGCAGGTGATTGGCTACAATACTACACTGTAGCTATTGATTTGATTGGCTACAATACTAGCTATTGATTTGTTGATGGGCAAATAACAGCTTGTTTTACTTGAGCAACAAGGATACATATTTTATTCTCAATTCTTATAATTCTGGTGGCAGCTAAAACCTCCTTGGGGGAAACCAAACATTCCTCTTTTTCAGGAAATACCCTGTGCATTTTCAAAGCCACAACCCAGATGATAATGTCACACAGACGGCAGAGACACCAAGAGGACAACAATCTATAAAAAATCTCTCTACGCTGGACACTGCAGCTTAGCTAGAAAGTTGGCAATCAGACTTCATCCAAAGGCATTTTCTCCTCCCATGGAACCATGAAGCAGAGTTACAGTAAAACTGAAGAACTGTGAGTGAAAAAAAGAAAAATACGCTCTATACGCAACCACTCGCCCCCCACCCAAATTTCCCTTTGGCTGACTGGTAGATGTTAAGGTTCACACGCAGGTTCAAATTCAATGTGTTTCACAGTGGGAGAGGATTGGAGCCCTGTTTTCACAGTAGGGAGATTCCTGCACTATAGGAACAGATTGTTGAGGCTTTGATGCTCAAGAGGAGATGGTTTAACAACTACCGAGACAGAGAGATGAGAGAGAGAGAGGAAGAGAGAGCGAGAGCGAGAGCGAGGCAGAGAGCAACGGAGAGAGAGATAGAGAGTGAAGTGATGATGACCTCTTTGGAGTAACCTTGGATCATTCCACTTGGAACCATTGAAGTGTATGGTTAACAGATGTTTTATGTTTTTGCTTCTGGGCTTATCAAGCCTACAGGGCAGAGATGAGCAGTACTCTATCCTGATTCATGTCAAATGTATGCATTCATCATTTATAATGTGTAAGGAGGCTATAAAACCGAAATGTATACTTGCGATGGTGACGCTTGGCAAAATTAAGTGGCAATACGATGAAGTATAAATCAGGCTTAATGCATGCCACATTCTTTGAAAGCATGTGGCATACATGTGCATGTCAGTGAGTCCAACTCAAACCTCAGCTGTAAAGCCACGCTCCTCAGGCTATACTTCCCTGTCACTCTCCATTCCATGCATTCATATTAAATGTCTGAAACATTATATAAATTACAAGTGCATGCTTTTATCAAAAAAGAAAAAGAAAACAAAGAAATAGAAATTAGATTTGGTTAAAAAAATAAATGCAGTTGATATCCATTATAATTTTAAGATAGAGCAGAAATGACAAGTCTGTTCTATTTTCAGTGGACCTTTGTCTCTGCCTTCCTTAGCCTCTTAGCATTACTTGTAAGTCAGAGCAAAGTAGAGAACTCCTCCACAGCTCAAGCTGGCTAATGCTTTCTCCATCAACAAGTGGCCATTTCTCATCTAATTTACTCTTCTTTGTCCTCCACTCCCCTCGCGTTTCCATGCACTCAGCTCGTTAGTGCGTACCTGTAAATATGGTATAACAAACACCCTCATCTATGCAGATTAACGCAGTAAATTAATTTATCTCTGAATCCTTATGGGTCCATTTGGTTACATTTGCACACTGTCAAGAGTTAAACCTGGATAAATTAACACTGAGAATTTTACTGTGAACAGTATAGGCTTGGTCTCTCTCTCTCTCTTCCTCTCTCTCTCTTTTTCTGAAACACACACACACACACACACACACACACACACACACACACACACACACACACACACACACACACACACACACACACACACACACACACACACACACACACACACACACACACATGCAGTGCACGCATGCTCACACCTGGTCCAAGATTAACTGTGCATGCTGACAGAGGCCAGCCATGCTGCAGATGACGTAGCCGTGTTCCTCTACACTAACACTACAGTGACCATTCATCAAGTTACAGAGGATGAAAAAAAGAGAAACCGATAGCAAGAGAGAGAAATCGTTTGTGTGTGTGTGTGTGTGTGTGTGTGTGTGTGTGTGCGTGTTATAACTCCTTGTCAATGTAATAATTTCATTTTAAATGCAGGTGTACAGTATGTGTGTAAGAATCAAGAATCAAGAGGGTTTATGTGTCACTCACTCATACAGGTACAAGCAGCGAAATGTTGGTGTGGCATGTTCTGCAAGACTGTGCTAACAACAGCAATACAGCAAGATAATAATAGGGATAATACTGGAATACAATCTAACAAATACAAAACTATATATGTATATACAAATAAGCTTAAAAAGTACAGGTACGAAACACACTCTAACCCTCTTTTAAAAAAATATTTAAAAATGATGTGGAGTATGTGTTAGTACTGTATGTGGAGTTGTGCGCAGGGAAATCCTATATGAATAAACGTTCATTTGAGTCAATTTCTCGACTCGGAGAGTGAAAACGAACAGTGAGGATTTTCCTGTGTGTGCGTGTGTCTGTGTGTGTTTCGAAAGGAAATGTTTCCTTGCCAAGGTAATAAGGTCATGCTATCCAGCCAAAGATCACCCTGGGGTTGATCAATGCATCGGCCCGCAGAGACCTCCTGTTTCCAAACTGTCATGAGATCACAGCTCTTAGGTTCCGCTGTTATCGTAACAAGATAAGATTTGTGTTGACGAGAGAGAGAGAGATAAAGTGGAGATAAAGTCATGCTAATCTCCAGAAACATATCATTAGGGAGGAAGAGATGCACACCAGGTACAGAATAATTGTTGCTTCAACTTGGTCAAGACCCCAAAAATGAGATTCAGCCAGAGCTCATTCTCTGGTAAGTCCCCACACGACCACAGCATGTGTGTTTTAATGAGCCTCTTGGCTCCACGATGAGTTTGGATCCCAGATTTAATTTGGAGTTTGACAAATACTAATTTAAAGCAAATGAGCTTACTTAAGAAACACCACAGAACAGAAACAATGAACAATCACTAAAGTACATCACAGTGTCGGGAGTGACGTGGCCTCAACTGTCCCTGAAATGACCCTGAAAGAGAGACAGAGGCTTTCAAGGTATCACACAAGATAAGCGACCTTGAAGGACCGGTGGTATTGCATGTTTAACCCATTGACTACAAGTCATAGTATTATATATTACATTACTACTGACAATTTTCAAGGAAGCCACCGGTTTCCATTAATTTGACAGTGAACTTTCTGTAGCCTTTATTGATTTAAAGGTCTAGCTTAAAATAGCCCCTTGATTTAAAAGTCTGGCTTAAAATGGCCCCTGGAGAAATTATAGTTTTACAAACAAATGGTACGGCTATGACTTCTTCACGGCAACAAAAATATCAGCAACACATTTTAAGGTGGGTTTGTTACCGTGACACTTGTTTTTTTCTTCCAAAAAACAAACACAAAATTACAGTATGCTGTGGGAAATTGTCAGCAGTAATGCAAAGTGTACCGTGACTCATAGTCAATGGGCTCTACATGAAATATGGTATAGTCCTTTAAACAAAAAATCCTCAAATAATGAGCACTTCCAACTATCCAACTATGGGTTTGAGCAACACCTTCTCTAGGTCAGTGGTTCTCAACCTGTGGGTCGGGACCCCCAGGTCCCCAGATAATAAAGTGACAATTTAAGGACTTTTAATACCTTTTTAATACCAAAAGAATTGCAAAATTGTCAAATAATATAAGTAAGAGGCAAGAATTGTGAAAATAGCACATTTGAGCACATATTTTCACAATATTTATCTGTGGAACGGAATCAAACAAAATGTAATGCCTCAACTCACTACATTCCAAGTGCTTATCAGGTTGGGGGGTCCCCAGTTCAAATATGATTATTTTGGGGGGTCCCCAGTTCAAATATGATTATTTTGGGGGCCCCCAGTTCAAATATGATTATTTTGGGGGTCCCCAGTTCAAATATGATTATTTTGGGGGGTCAGTCACTGCCTGAACCACTGCTCTAAGTCATCAACAGATCAACAGGGGGCAGCATTGGATCCTAAATGCTTTTCCCTAGCTGTCTCTCGGTTTATAAATACACGTCTGTGTGCATTTCTATCTCTTTGCACTCTGTCGTTCTCTCCCTCTCCGTCTCTCTCTCTCAGTGGTATAGCCCATGACATCAACGTTAGCATTCTCCCATGTGAATTACCAGAGCCCTCACCCAGAGGTGAAGAGTCATCCAAGGAAAACAAACCAAAGAAACCAAAAGGCTCTATTACTGGAACGTGGGTTTTGCTACACCCACAGCCATCTTAGCATCTCTTCAACAGGTGCTGAAAATATGTAGCTGGAAACGTTCAGTTGAATGATCGTATCTGTATTGACTGAGTTGTATTATTCACAGTGGTGGACCAAGTAAAAGTATTAATACTGCAATGTAGAAGGATACTCTGTTACAGAGTAAAAGTCCAGAATTCAAAATTTGCTTGAGTAAAAGTACAAAAGTATAGGTATCAAAATGTACTTAAAGTACCAAAAGTACTAAAATGTTAGAAAATAGCAGATCAACAGGCTCACAACGCGTTGTGTTGCGATGCGACGCGTTGTGAGCTTGTAGATCTGCTATTTTCAAATAAAATAGGGCTGAAGTGGTTAATGTATGATTTATAATGTAATAATTAATATCTGCAAAGTAACTAGTAACTAAAGTTTTCAAATAATTGTAGTGGAGTAGAAGTACAATATTTGCGTCTGAGATGTAGAGGAGTAGAAGTAAAAGTATAGACAATTATTTGGAAATACTCCGGTAAAGTAAAAATACCTAAAATTTGTACTTAAGTACAGTACTTCAGCATATGTGCTTAGTTACTTTACAATACTGACTAAAGGTATAGTTTTTGGACATACAAAAGGTTTCCGCCCGACAGTGATGATATATGCTTTATTCACTCAAACATTATCACAGTCTGAATTTTTGACTTTCTGAAATAAAAAATGAATAATCAGCCCTAGTTTATACCTAGGCTATTTGAAAATAGCCGATCTACAAGCTCACAACGCGTTGCATCGCGACACCTCGTGAGCTTGTTGTAGATCTGCTATTTTGAAACATTTTGGTACTTTTACTTTTGGTACTTTAAGTATATTTTGAAGCCAATACTTTTGTACTTTTACTCAAGTAACATTTTGAACACAGGCCTTTTACTCGTAATAGAGTATTTTTTATATTGTGGTATTGCTACTTTTACGTAAAATGTAAGTAAAATATCTGAGTACTTTTTCCACCACTGTTGATAGCTGTCAAAGCAAACCACTCCTCCAAAATCCCAATTGGTTTGTTATTGTTTCATATTATCCGCACTTCTCTCTACGCGGTAGGCAGGCAAAGCTAGCAAAACAGCTTAGCTTATAGCTGACAGATCACACGGCTACTGCTAATGTGGATCTTGTTATTCCAAGGGCACCCAGAGGAGCATTTTAACCCCACAGTGGGCCTCCCTCGCTGGGGCCGCTATCGTCCCACATCAGCCCAGGGCTCCTTAGATGTGGTTTGGGAGGACATGACGGGGCCGAGCGGGGCCCAAAGTGATCAGTCGCGCGGTAACATCTGAAACCCATTTCCCCACAATTAAAGAGAGAGAGAAACTATCGGGTCCAAACATCGCCCCGTTTCCACGGTATCGAGTCAAACATTTGCGTGTGCGCGCGCACGTGTGTGTGTGTGTGTGTGTGAGAGAGAGAAACACCTCCCTTACACCCACACGCATACACGCACACACGCATACGCACACACACACACACACACACACACACACACACACACACACACACACACACACACACACATTGCTTTCCTACCATAAACAGTGACAGAACATTTCCAAATGTGTTTGTTTAAAAAGAAAGCAGCTTGCCGCAGAGAGAGAGACAGATAAGAGAAAGAAAGGGATAAAGAAGAGTGAAAAATCTGATACTAAAGAGAGAGAGAGATGGAGGGAGAGAAAGGGAGAGCAAGAGGCCGAGAGACAGACAGACAGACAGACAGACAGACAGACAGACAGACAGGCAGGCAGACAGACAGACAGACAGACAGACAGACAGACAGACAGACAGACAGACAGACAGACAGACAGACAGAGATATGGACATGGATCTATGAAATGGAACACTTGTTGATCATGAAGGATAATGTGCCTGTGGGTCATATTTCTGGCAGCACACAGGAACTACACACAAAGTGATGCACGCCAAAAACAACAGATTTCCAGTCTGCATCGCGCCGCAGCCTTCATTGCGCGAGCAACACAGTCGTACATCAAAATATAAATTGGCATGAGAGCAAAATGAGAACCTGTATTATACTCAAGTGTTCAAGTGCTGAGCTCCCTCAGTTAGCAGGCCATGTGCGTGTCGAGTTGCCTCGTCTGGATGCTCGTCGGACATCAAACACAATAAAGCACAGAGCGGCTTCGAGCTGATTGCTATCTCCAAATGTAATCAATTCAGCCCAGTGAAACACTCGCATGCATTGCACACACAAACATGCACAGGCTCGCCCTCACATGCATATTATACACACATACAGTCATGCACAAAATACACACATCCATGCACACCCGTGCCTCTCACAATCACTCTCTCTCACACACACACTCTCACACACACACACACACACACACACACACACACACACACACACACACACACACACACACACACACACACACACACACACACACACACACACACACACACAGTCTCTCTTGCTCGAGCACAACCCCAAAGTTTAGGCCACACGCTTCCATTTTCTGTCCCTCTCTCTGGTTCAGATCATTGGCCATGGTGTACTAGCCATGTCCTTGGCCCCGGGTATGCAGCGAAGGCACTGAGTGCAGCTTTTTGCTGTGGTATCGGTGGTCGGACATTTTCACAAACATCCTCCAAGAGAACCTGTCAGAGAAGTTCCTATCTCCTCAAGCCAAGAACTGCAGCTTCCCATGATCCTCGGCTTTCATGGGTTTAGGTTGACCCACGCCGAACACCCGGATGACCTTTGGGAGCTGCTCAAAGGGTTCTGATTAGGTTGTCTGTTATGAACGAGACATAGATGCGATAATATCAGACCTGGTAGGACTAAATATCATGTTCCTCGGTTTTGGGTTTGAGCTGCCCTGTGTTCTCTGATCATCACTGCCACTGTGACTCTCCATCATTACTTTGTTTGTGTGTGTGAAAAAGATTGATATATGCGTGCACACACACACACACGCACATACGCACACCAACACACACACACACACACACACACAAACACACACACACACACACACACACGAGATGCAGTATGTACAAGAAAGACGAAGAGAAGAGATAGTTTGTATGTGTGCGTGCGTGCGTGCGTGTGTGCGTGTATGACCTCTTGTTATTGATCAGGCCATCCAAAGTAAAGATTAAATCACATGTTCTTTGGTTAAGAGTTGTGCTGCTCAAAAGTCTTAGCCTGTACGGTAGCACTGTGATCATCTTTGGTTCAGTGACCTTGGACTTTGGTGCATGTCTGTGTTTGATGATCATCTCAGCTGACCGATCTCAAAAGTTCATCTATGTATGATGAACGATAAGCCATGATAATGTCGAACCAGGAAATGAGGCTTGAGCTGCCTAGAAAGGCTTAGATTGTTGCTCTGTGATCCTCTTTGATACACTGGTAGTGATTTTATGGCAAGATAAGATGGGTGTTCTTTCGTACAAAAATGACAAATCTACCTTTCATCAGTACTATAGTTGTAGAGATCAAGACTCTCTCAGAATTAAATGAACACTAGCTAATTTGGGATTTTGCTGTGCAGTTAAGCAGTGATAAGATAAACGCTGCCATCCAAGCTCTCACTATAGGGCTAAAATAAACATAAACAATCCACTTTGAGATATACAGTATACTCTGTACAAGCGGAAATGTTTGCATTCTGGTAGT
>NC_139954.1:19513798-19518798 GCF_963454915.1 Gymnoscopelus microlampas | reverse complement strand
ATTATTGCCTATATGACATGCCCAAAATAGAGATGCCAGGTTGAAGGTGGTTACAGTAAACCAGATTGGCTGTATTTACTGTAATGTTGTCTCCGCTGGCCACAAGAAACAAGACATTTCTTATTGTACAATGGTTTTATTACTTCCAAGGCGCTTTGGTTTGTGAGGAATGTGTTCAATATTCAGATTGTGACACAAATATAAATGTTTGGCTGTTGTGCACAATGACTGAATCGAGCATAATACGACAGCTCATAAAAAGACATTATTGGGTGATTGACTCTGACTGTTTTGTGTGAAGGCTTACACCAATATCACACAACCACCCATAACATTGTAATAAAAGTGTAATTATGTGTGATTGAATTTGATGGTTTTCATGAGCTCTTTCCCAGCAGTTTAATTAATTTAATTAAATCTAACTGTTTGAACCACCAAGACAACTGTTGTTTTGGCCAGATCAATTCTCAACAGGGCCCTGGCTACAAAACGTTCTGGTTAATGTCTGCTCTCTCAGCCCTTGTCGTTTCATTTCATTGTGGTGCCCTCTGAAATACCGCTAAAGTTGACTTCTTTCCGAAAACAGGGAACTCTCGTTTCTCTTCCACAGTGGAATGTTTTCCAAAAGCAGTATACTACTTGTGTTATGTGACATTTTTATTCCTACAGTAGTGATTGATTTGGCTCGTTAAGAATAGAATTGGTCCACCAGATCAAGACAAACAGTGGCCGAGGCCAAAACGATGCATCTTCAGCATCTTGTTGCTGGGTGGAGAGCTTTGACACACAACAGGGGGCTCTCCTGCTACCATCTCATGTTGTCTCCTTAACCACATGAGGTCCTGGGGTCAACCTGGTGGGAGCCAAAGCTGGTAAAAGAAGAGTTTGAATCCCTATGTATAGAACACAAAACAAACCCTAGTAGTCCTCTGACAAAGAATCAGTGCCTCTGTAAAACTGGAACAAGTTCAATAGGAATGCCAAGGATATTTTGTTGTAATTATACAAGATAAGACACAAATTTCTCCCCTCCTTTGTTTTATTTTTATTTATTAAATTATTTTTGAAAATGTAACCACCATTTCACCCCCCCCCCCCCCAATCAAAACCACAGTGTGCTAGTTTTACAGTATATTAAAGACTATGGCACAGACATTCTGTACTACACTCCTTTTCACAGAGCAGAAGGCCACGATGGAGCCAGCACAGGCTGGGAAAACTTTACAAGACTGAATAAATCACCAAGTTGAAGATTCTTTTAAAATATACTTAGGACATTCCCTGTCATGCTGAGACTCTATACAGCTTTTTATAAAGACATTGATGTGAAATACTTGCGTCTGACCATCGCTGCCAAGGCAACTAGAAATGTTAAGTGGTAAAGGGAAGGGCATATGGGGGGCGAGGGGGGGGGGCAGGAATGGGAAAATACGAGAGGACACTGCGTGTAGCACCCAAATGGTTCATTCAATTTTCCAAAAGCATCAACTCTACCTCGGCTAAATTTGGGAGTGATGCAGAGAGACCACATGGCCATAACGCTGGTATATTATTTTGTGAAGCTGTAAAAATGCTCCATTGGGTTTTACTGCATTACACTGTGTTTGGTGTTAGTTAATTTTACCTCCACTGGGATGTATAACGTTACGTTGCATAATATACAGAAATGGCTGAGAGCTTTTCTGCCATCAACACCTTGAACAAGGTCAACTATATACTGTAGATGTAGCCCCCATAAACCATATTAACCCTAGCGTCCCTATCTTGGACAGGTCATCAAAACTCAAAGGGTTAACATTTTTAAAAATATGTATTTTTTTGTTAATTTCTTTCAAAGAAATTGAAAATAGCAGATCTACAAGCTAGTTCAGCTAGTTCTGCTAATCATTGTACAATAAAGTTTATAGGGCTTAAAATGTTAATCTATTAATCCTATCAAACACAATACACGATCCAGGTTTGTGGTGCTTCCAGGCTGGTTCTAAAAATATGCAAATATTTTGTTGAACATTTTGAATCACTCCTAAGAGTACAACAGAAATTCATGACCGGTTAGGATTAGCTTGTCAACCTTTCATTAACTTAACGTAACATTTGATCAAATGTAAACATAGATCATATTTGCCTTTGAATAAAAATATATCTGTACTTCCCTGATATGTAAAACTTGATTTCAAAGTTGTCTTAATTAAAATAATAGAATATAACTCAATTTGAGTTTAATCATCATCCATGAGTAAATGGGGCTACGTTTTACAATTCAGATCACCCATTTTTATAGATGTTTACATCTCATGAGATCCACATATCCAGAGTTTATGCCTGGCATGTCCTGGCTTGTTCCCATGGCTCCCAGCCTTGGGGAGGTGTAATTGCTCCCAGTGACCTGTAGAGGGAGCAGCTCTCCAGTGTCCTGCACCACCTCCTCTGTACCACAGCAGCTGGCTCTAACACCTGCTCTCCAGATGTCTCCATCTACGCTAGAGGAGAAAATGAGCTCGACTTTCAAACTTTGTGGATTATTCTCTTTCTTTTTTTCTCTCTCTCTCTCTCTTTCTTTCTTTCTTCCTTTCTTCCCTTTTTGTCTCTCTCTCAAATCCTTTCCCAGAAAGTGTTCACATCTTTCCTAAACTCTCTTTGCTTCCACCTCTCCACCTCTCTCTCTCTCTCCCCCTCCCCCTCATGTTATGTCCCCCCTCTCTCCTCCCTCCCTCTTTTCCCCAGCCCTGATGTTTACACACATCTGTATTAAACCTAGCTATAGAGAGTGTTGATTCAACTCTGAGAAGCCCATACGGGTCCATTTTACAGTCTGAATGAACACTCAGGATTTGGGAGTGCAGTGGAAGCTGAGTCCATTGAAACATCACCTGATGACAGATACAGGAGACCCTGAGTACTGGGGGAAGTCCCCCTCCCGCCCTCCTCACGTCACCCCCTTAAGCCACTCCCACCCATATGGGTCCTCCACGCTCAATATACCCCCTAAACCAGACGATGACGACTTATTTGCTTTTAATGCCTCTTTTATACACTTCAGCACCTAAGTGCATGCGGCTGAATGGGGCAATTAGTGTATTTTTCTTGGAGGGATGGAGGAAAATGGAATTGCCACACGCATACGGAGACGCCGAGTTTTATGAGTCACATAGTGATTCAGTAGGGGCTTAAGCAAAGAAAATAATCAGCTCTAACTTGCAAAATGGACAGTGTGTCCCATCCCGTCTGTGTTTTCATTTTCGAGCGCAAACGGCTAAACCCGTAACGATGAACGTTAACGGGGGGTGAGCACGAAGTGTTACTTAATTTATAAATCAGGCTTTTCTGCAGCTCCTATTGAATTGTGGTTCTAGTTGGTTGCAGTGTGTAAACCCCTGGCCTTTAGCGGTAATTATCTCCTGTGTGTTTGTACTAAATCTCCTCACACACTGAGCTGGCTTTGAAGACATCACTGCTAATCCCAAGCCTGTCAGAAAAAGAGAGATACAGGCAGACAAAGGTGTGTGCACGTGAGAGAGAGAGGGGGAGAGAGTGAGAGACAGAGAGCGAAAAAGTGAGAGCAAGAGAGAAAGAGGGGCCTGTATACATACATATACAAACTGGGCAAATGAGATACACAGAGAAAATGTTCTGTGGTGACAACTTTATATGCACTGAAGACTAGGCCTACATACAGGTTGCACCTGTAGCTGATTTTGATAAACTATGCAATGAATTCTGTCAGACACGTTCAGAGGAATGTGTCCTTGCAGAATAACAGGGCAAAGAAGGGAGAGACAGAAAAAGAAACAGATCAGGGAGCTATCGAAAGTATTTCAACAGATGTCCACGTTTGTACATGTGCATGTTTTTTGGCCTGTGCATGTTTGGTGTATTTTGGGATTTCACTAGATTTCTTAGATATTAAACAACCAAATGAATGAGTGCACGGGTGTGTGTTTTAGTTTTTTTTCCCCTTTTCCTTTCCTTTTTTTTATTTTTATTTTTTTCTTTATTTACGGCACCACAAAATGGCACGCAACTAAAGGAAAGCATAAATGTCCAAAGGGGAAGGCCAGGTCTTTAATATTTGTCAGGGGAAGGGAAGCCACAGAGAGGGTGTTTCCCTCTGGCCCAGAGACCAGTGCTGTGGTGACCGCTGCCTGCCTGCTCGCCTGCCTGCCTGACTGCCTGCCTGCCGGGGGCCGACCGTTACAGCGTTTGATCCCGGGAGCCCCGGCTCCTTGGAAAAGCTGAACTCTGGGCTCCGCGGGTCGGTCGACTCCTGGAAGCAGAACAGTCACGTCAGCAGCGGACTGGCCCTGATTCTGTGCAGCTGCTCATGAGTGAACGCCACGAGAACCGCCATAGGAACCGCTCGGGTGGGGGGGGGGGGGAACCGCCGCGGAACCGCGCGGAGAACCTCGACATGTGTCATAGCCACAATTTACGGAGCTGTGTGTTGTGAAACAGATATACGATACCGCGGCACTTAACAAAGTTATTTTGGAAATGGTATATAACTCCTACTGACGAGGGCCCAGGCCAGGCTGCAGCGATGCAGACGTTCACATCACAACATGTTGTCCTGACTAACTTTGGCCAAATGCAGGTGCAGTTTTATTGTATTAATGTTTTTGCTGCATCATGCCTTAACATAATTCAATAAATAGCCGAAATGTATGTTGCTGATCTGTGCCCACAATGTTCCACGTAGCACCATATCATGTGTTTTTTATTTGAACTTCTAGAGATATCGTATGGGTTGGTTAGTAGCCTACAGTATGGAAGGGATATTCAACTCTCTTTTTGGATCAGTTCTTATAGGTTTGTTAAGGAAGGAATATATGTTTCAAATATTCAGACCAGTCTAGAACAAAGTTTCTGGAATCCCATATTGTTTTGTTTTTTATACCATAGATTGATTTTGGCTGTAAGGGATCCTCGACGACAACATCCATCTGTACAAAAATGTATACATCGCTATGAGTTCTATCTAATACGACTTTCTTCACTTTGAT
>NC_139954.1:19483798-19506298 GCF_963454915.1 Gymnoscopelus microlampas | reverse complement strand
GGGGGTGTTGAATGAGAGGAGTAGGACGGAGGCACTACATCCTCCTGGTGGGGGCTTTTCACTGGCAGGTGAGGGGAGGAATTAATTGAATTAATTAAACGGCCTGTGCAAACAAAATGATAGTCTCACTGGATTAAACAACAGTGTGAGGAGGGAGATGGCAGAAAATACAGCAGGTGCTGCTGGTGTGCCTTTCCCATACACAGCTAGTCTATGAGCTGTTTAAGGGTGCTAGAAGACCTTTGCCGGATAAACTCCATTGTCTCCTTAACCATATACATTTTTACAACATTAACCACTGTATCCGTGTTTGGCGAACGATTATAGTGTGCCAACATGCTTGACACTTGCTCAAGTCGCTCATTTTGACAGGACAGTGTGCAGTCGTAATAGGTGAGTAATCACGGGCCCTCACGCATTAGAATGTTCATCTAAAGGGTGAGGGGCCGTGATTCTTCCATAACCTTTTTCATTTAGTTTTTATATATTTGTTTAATGTTTATTTTATTTGAAAGTGAAATATCTCTTTAATTAGTTAGTTATTTAGACAGATGCTAGGTTTGATGTAAGGCTACTTTGTTTTTACTTGACCACTAACCCGGTTGTTGGTTGACTGGAGATCATGCTGTTTAGTCCGATCTTGCACTTTGTCATATACGTTACATGCGGCTGCTCCATACGACAGTCTTGTATCTATTTTGAGTCACAATAACCTGTGACTTCTGATTTGACTTGGACTCGACTATCTGCAATAAAAAAATAAATGGAAAATGGTATGATCTGAGAACCAATGGAGGGGAAAAGACATGGTGTGCATTTGGAGTTTTGAATGGTGCATGAGATGCTTTTTTATCTACCGCATAAGCGACAGCTACTGCTGTATGTCACAACAAATAGTTTGGACTGGCGATAGGGTGTGATTTGGTGATCGGACCTGAGTGCTAGAGACATGGGACTCACGCCTTGAAGGTTAGCCTAGGTGACATGAACTTGGGAACTGGAGACTTCAGGTTGACTTGCACAGTAGTTACAGTGACTTGACTACAACACTGCTGCAGGTACCCATGCACGTGCACAAAGTAGCTACACATGCCACACTAACCTTCACCTAAACACTTTACCAGCTATACGCACATGCAACGATGCCCTCTCTCTGCTCAAGGTAGTTATAGTTGGATTAAATTAATAGAGAGGGTCCTCCAATTCAAATCAACTTTATTTAATAGCCAATTACTGCACCTATATAGCTGCCATGAAGCTCGACTCAAGGTCAAGGGTGCATCTGAATATGACATGGGGAAAAAAAGTAAACAAAAACAAACGCATGATTTATCCTTGGCGTCTTCTGCCCTTCCGCAGTAGCTCGTACTGCTACCGATTAACAACATCCTAATGGCTGGGCATGGCCTGGTGCGCGCGTGTGCGTGTGAGAGAGTGTGGCGGGTCTGGTTTAGATGGGGGTGGCGGCATGTCTGCTTTGATCTTACGATCACGTCCCACATAGGGACACAGCTGGTCTGAGTCTCTACGTGTGTGTGTGTGTGTGTGTGTGTGTGTGTGTGTGTGTGTGTGTGTGTGTGTGTGTGTGTGTGTGTGTGTGTGTGTGTGTGTGTGTGTGTGTGTGTGTGTGTGTGTGTGTGCGTACGTGTGTGTAGGTCTGTGAGTTCATGCTGGGAAATGGAAATGTAACGCCTGATTTATACTTGGTTGTGCGCCGGTGTCTTGCACCGAAGACAGCTGATCTGCAAGCTCACAATGTGTGAGAGAGCTTGTAGATCGTCTATTTTCAGTGTGAGACAAGATGCACAACTAAGTATAAGTCAGGCTTAATGCATGGGGTGACATTTGTAAGAATGACGCTAGGTGCTGCTGAAAAAGAACATGAATGCCAGGTGGACAGTTACGGTATACCTCTGGAAAGGAGAGGGTAAAGCAAGTCAACTTTAGGGGGGAATTTGGGGGGTCTTCTAAATCCCAACAGTTTTCTGCAAAACTATTGTTGCTATGTCAGTGGTTCTCAAACCTTTTTCATGTCAAGGACCCCCTAAATTATATGTATTTGGCCACAGACCCCCGTCTCAAAATATTTTTGTTCCAGGGACCCCCAGAAGCAAAGATTTGAGTGAAAAATGTTCCCTTTAAAAAATATATATATATATATTCAAATATTTGCACAAATTGTCAAGATTTAAAAAAAAAAAAATAGCAGTTCTACAAGCAGCACTCGGTGCTGCGCTATGAGCTTGTATATCTGCTATTTTTGAATAGCCAAAGAAATCTAAAATGACACTGATGCGTTCCTGGTCTTAATGGGTTAAGACCCATTTCTTTGTGTTTCCAACAACGTTAAAAAGTTATGTTGTAATAAGATGTACTTTTAAAGTTGCTTATTTGATGAATAAAACAACATTTTAACCAATCTGCATGGTAGTAACTAGCACAGTGGTTGGAGGTGGTCTCCTATACTCTTCCATTGTGCTTTTTAGACCTTGGGTAGGACACCTACTGGTTGACCAAAGTGTACTGCCTGAAGCTCATAACACAATATATCCCCTAACTGAATGGTAATTCCTTGTTGGCAGAGCCGTAGAAATCTGGTCTCTTATGTGGGAACCCATGTTTGAATACCAGGTATGACATCAAAGTTATTGATTGCAGCTATAAAATCCATCAGATGCCTTTGTTTGTCTTGTGATTTTTATTATGAAATGCAAATTTCAAAACATTTCTCTTTTCTTTTTTGGCCTCCAGGCATGAGCCAAGCAATTACAGATTTAACTATGAGAACACATAATCTTTCCCTGTATCATGTTGCTGAGCAATGTCAATCCATTTGGTTAGGCTTATCAAGGCACAATGTGTATCATTTCTTGGTTATGCAATTTATGCTTTTATTTCATCCATTAGTGACCCAGAGATTTTCATAGAAGTATACTCCAGTATCCCTCCCATCAGTTTATCACCGGACACGGAGGTCTCGGTAGCATTTTAAACCCTGTCCTAAGCTCAGCATCAGGGCATAGGAATGTGGAACATAATGTATGACGGTATAGACAGCATAGGGACACCACCGCTCACTGGGTTTAAAGCTGCAATCCGTAACTTATATCCTACCTGGGATTCGAACCTTGGTCTCCCACGCGAGACACACAACATTTCTTTCACTCATCCAAGAGGCAGTCCTCCCTTGGCCTGGGGAGATATTGCGCGTGTGAGCTTCAGCCAGTACTTGTCCAGCCAACCAGTAAGTGTCCTACCTCAATGGAAGAGTAGGGGGACCATGCACCTCCAACCACTGCAGATGTGCTACAGTAGTTATATTGCATTAACATACTGCCAAGGTTCACGTTTCAACGCAACAAACAACTTTATCAGAATCCAATCCTACAGTCTACACACCAGGAATGACACCAGGTGTGTTTCCAATGCTTCTGTCAAATAAACAATGACCGACAGTAATAATGTTTGTCACTGATGTGTGTGTTTGGTGTCAAATTCACTTGGCCTGTATGGACTACACTATTGGTTCTCAAAATGGGGACTACACAGCACAATCCTGAGTGTTAATTTAACTCTGTGTACTCAAGAGTTAGAAATGCTGACACAACCACAGAGTGGGAACTGATTAGCCCAACACTCATGTTCATGTAATATCAAAACAGGAGAGGCCTTGGTGCTATTATACTATAGATTCAGATGTAAAGGAGTGCAGTAATAGTGTAGTCTTTTTCATCTCGTGGACGATGCTTATCGCCACAAAGCTCGTGAGCACGACTCACGGCTAAGTCATAACGAGGCTGTTAGTCTGCCTCGCTGCCAACCGACCGGCAGAGTTGTACAACATATGATAGATATTACTCTGCTGTCTTTATATAGACATAACCCTGCTGAGCCCTGCCTAGCGTTCCTGCTGGCCTCAAACCTGAGAGAGAGAGAGAGGGAGAGAGAGAGAGAGAGAGAGAGAGAGAGTGGTTGATGGAGAGAAAGGGAGGGATAGAGATAAATAAAGGAAGCGAAAGAAGGAAAGAAAGAAAGAAAGAGGCAAAAGTGGTGAGATAGAGAAAGCGAGAGAGGTAAAGAGAGAGAGAGAGAGAGAGAGAGAGAGAGAGAGAGAGAGAGAGAGAGAGAGAGAGAGAGAGAGAGAGAGAGAGAGAGACTGACTCTCTGGGATGGGAGCTCTTCAGAGAAGGAAACCACAGGGAAAACCTCTGTGGTCAGAGCATCCATCATCCTCATGTTTCTGCCCTGGGAAGAGATCACTGACCTCACCAGCAGATGTGCAGTGCACACTATAGCAGGACTAGGGCTGGGCAACAGCAGAAGAAGGCACGGAGGCATTGGAATACAACCGAATAGGAGATAGACAGATAGATTAAGAAGCATTTGAATGGATATGGGCCTTCCCATCCAAATGACTGTTTGTGTAGTCATTTATTTTGGATGATGGAAATAAAGTAGCTTGGTCTTACTGTCATGCAGTGACAGCGTGGACGTCTTGGAATCACAAGGTTCCCAGTTAAATCCATGGTTCCTTCTATGGCTGCATGTCAAAGTACCCCTGAGCAAGATGCTTGACCCCTAACTTCCCCTGATGAGCAGAGCGTTACCTTGAATCGTTTCCTCCGTTGGCGTGTGCGCGCGTGCGTGCGTGTGTGTGTTCTACACTAGCATATGGACTCCAGTTCCATGGGGGTCTGTTTATATGTGTGCTGTTCTCCACCATAGCCTAAAAGTCTCTTGTTTGTTGCAGGATGTCTGGCTGCACAAAAGCGGAGCCAAATGGGTTTAGTAGGCACAAACTCTTCTAGGCTGTCTGGGAATGGACAGCGGCATAGAAATGGGACAGGGCCTTTGTTCCTGAAGTGATGGATGTCAGTCGTGGAGGCCTAAAGATGAAAGTGCTGTTCAGTATTTGTGGTCATTCCAAGTCTTTTAGGTCTGTGCCAACTAAAGTGACTGTGTGTCTGTGTATGCGCGCACAAACACACACACACACACACACACACACACACACACACACACACACACACACACACACACACACACACACACACACACACACACATTTTGTTTGTGCCTGTGTGCCTGAGAGTATGTTATTGTAATTACATTCATAATTTAGCATGGGAATTCTACTGTACAACACAGTGTCAGCCTGGTGGCAATAATGCCTCCATCCAAATGAATGACTCATTATTGTTCATACAACAGAAAATCCCAGGCCCAGTGCATGCAGTTATCTCTTGTGAAATCAAGTATCAAGCATACTTTACTCACAGCCTTGTCACCTGACCAGATCAAATTCCATTTCTGTTTGTCCTCCATTCACACCCAGGGGGGACTGTTGCGTCATTACTGATAACAACCAATGAATCAGTGGCCGTTATTTAATTAGCATGATCTATGATTGTTTTGGGCCCTACATCTGCACAGAAGGATCGGTTACGTTGTGTTTTCTGTTAGTCATAATCCCAACTAACAACTTCCAATTTGGTCGGAGGTCCAAAGCCGCTGAGTGTTCTAAAGGCAACCTTAGAAACTGTGATTTATGATTTGAGATCTGTCGGGCTGATTGCACCTGATTGTGAAATCTTCCCACTGGGAAATGGGATAAGGAACAGCACGGGAGACTCGGGGAGATGGACCCTTGCTGGACACAGACCCTAATAGCAGTAGTTTAAGTGGTGCAGAGGGCAGCTTGTGATCCATGGAGATCAAAGGAGATCATCAAAATTCTTAAAAGTATATCTCACATCTTACAGTAAGCTAATTTTGTTTGGTTTAATTGTGGATATGGGTCTACAATGTTCACATTAGGTGGGAGGCTAGATTTTACTGAAGTGACTATTTGTGTATATATATATAAGTGCAGGTGGGTGCTGAATATAAAAAAAGAAACCAGTTTTACTGAAATATATCATGAACTTGACACGCAATATCACAAACATTTGCATACATCAGGCAAACATTCCTTTAATGTGACACGTCATTCAGGCAGTTCCTAGAACCAACCCCCAGGGCCCACAGACAACCTGGGGCCATTCTGACTGGAGCCCAAAACAATATTATTAAAAAAAAGAAGTTAATTTGATGTTAAACATCAAAGACCTTTCCAGTCTTTGATGTCTTTTGTTGGTTGATACAATTGTGCCTGCATCACCTCAACAATGTGTGTTTGGTGGACTATTTTGCCCCTCCTTGCTACAAAGCCTTTGCGGTTGTATTCAATTATCACAATTGTGTCATATACATGTAAGAAAAAGTTCCTGCCGCAGAACAGCACTGCTCCGTTCTCCTTCTCTCTATTCCTGTCCCTGCCTCACTCGATACCACCCTCCCCCTCCCCTTCTTCTCCCCTCCACTCCCCCCACCTCACGCCCCCTTCGTCTATCCCCATACCGGTGTGTGCACCATCTCCTCACCGCTCCCTGTCTCCATCTCTCTGTTGGAAAGTCCCCCTGGCTTAGCAGTAGCAGCAGTACCAACAACAGCAGCAGCAGCAGCAGCGTTTGGGGCACTGCTGGTGAGAAGGCATGTCACCAGGCAGCTGGCCTACCACATAAAGAGGCCCTGAGTGTGTGTGTGTGTGTGTGTGTGTGTGTGTGTGTGTGTGTGTGTGTTGTGTGTGTGTGTGTGTGTGTGTGTGTGTGTGTGTGTGTGTGTGTGTGTGTGTGTGTGTGTGTGCGTCCTTGCGTGCGTGCGTGCGTGCGTCCGTCCGTGCGTGCGTGCGTGTGTGTTTACGTAAAATAATAAGAGCCTTGCAGCCTGTTAGCCACAAGGCAGCAGCTGCTCAGGCCCACAGATTAGAGACCTTCACTGGCTGCTCTGAGTGAGTGAGTGAGTGAGTGAAGGAGTGAGTGAGTGAGGGAGGGAGTGAGTGAGGGAGCGAGCGAACAAGCAGATGGATGAGACACTGGCTGGATGGACAGATGCAGGGGAGTGGGTGGTTGCAATGAGGATTCAGTAACACGCTCTTCTTGCCTTTATGTGTTTGTATTAACACTGAGCAAGGAGGATGGATGAATGGATGAATAAAGTTAAAGTAGATCAGAAGAGAGAGAAGTATGAAGGACCGAACGGAGGGAAGGAAGGAGGGAAGGAGGGAAGGAGGGAAGGAAGGAAGGTCCTGACCTATTTGTGGGCCAGCGCAACACTGCCTGCCAGTTTTTCTGTCTCTGTGTCCGTCTATCCATCTGTGTTCTATAGTCTGCATCCTGGCGTATGGGCCACGGTTGGTGTCATTTCATGACCGTCTTGGTGGCTGTTTAGGGGGCACCCGCCCTCTCACACCCCTCAAACTACACTTCACCCAAAACACTTCAAAGTCGATTTAACAACAGCAGAGCACATCTTTAACCACTTTAACCCTGGCATCCCGATTTTCGACTAGTCATTACAAGCGAACATTTACAGATTGTTTGGGGGGGGGGAAAACATTTTTTTAGTTCATTAACACATATTATAATAGCAGATCTACATTTTAAGTGGTTAAGAACCATTCTCTCATGTTTGACCCCACATCACATTTCACCTCACTAACAACATAATGACCAACCCCCCAAATGTCCCTCTCTACTCTCCTCTCTCTGCTACTTGTTTTGGTTTTATGGCCATCGTGAAGGCAAGGCAGCGTATCATTATATGCTGCAGTCCATATTTTCACTCACCGACTGGAGAAATGTTTACAATGGCTCAATGGACTTGAAAAACATCACAGAGAAAAAGAAACGGAGGCACACGAAGAGAGAGAGAGAGAGAGAGAGAGAGGCGGAAGAAAGAAGAGAAGGGAAGAGAGAGGAAGGGAATAAGAAAGAGGCAGGACGGAATGGAGAGAGTCCTCTGTTTTAAGGAACAGATAAGTCAAAAATACTGTATAGCACAGTTAGTTTGCAGATCTCTGACAGTAGAATAGTTTTCCTTGTAAATGCATACACAGGCTACATTTTGAATATCAGTTGTGACCAGCAATAGTCCAACAGAACTTCAGCATAACTCACAAATTCAATTTGTGACCATTAATCCCTTAAACAGGTAGCTGCAGCTCAATCGATCAGAGGCCATGGATTATCTCATTACACTGTTGCTCCTCATCCACCTGCTTGTTATGCCTGGTCTTACACTGAATGTTCCAGGTTAGTTTCATGACACAACAGCAACAGTGAAAATAGATCAATCTTCATAATTGAAATGTGCGGCGCCGGCTGCATGTTTCTAAAATGCTGTCTGAATATCACCTTAACACAAAGACCTATTATATTACAGGTCAACCAAAAGCATCCACATGTCACTTCAGCATACCTGTAAATAATTACTGCCAAATGATTAATTCCACACAAGCTCAATAAAAGGCTTCTTTTATTAAGCAAAACATACCTGTGTAATTAAATATAGGCGCTAACTTGACTCCCAAAGTACCCCCCAGTCAAACAGCAATCTAAGACTACATGAAAATCCACCCTAAAACTGAATGCTTGCATATTATTCCTATTACTTAACAATTCCATATGTGAAGCTCTAAGCGTCATCAGAAACTGGAAGTCAGAGAGCCAAGACAAGTCATGACAACATCATCAATCAATAGATGAAACTGCTCCGAAGACAATCGTCATGAAAACGTGGACTGGCGATGTTTTCACTTTCAAACATGCTTTAATTTTGGAACAGCGCAGTGCAGTTATGAAAACAAAACTATCTTTCTGGTTTATTTTATCTATTGCTATAGGGAAAGAATTACACGTAAATGAATTCAGATAAAGTCAATTACTTTGCCTCATGCTGAACTAAAGTTAATTCCATGTTTCACTACAGTCAACAACAAAAAGACAAAAATAACTCAACTACTGTACAGTAGCTTCCATATGCTCAGTTTATCCCACCACCGGCTCACACCATTATCTATCACCCAGGGGCGTCATTTCAGAAGAAAATAGAGGGTGGAAAATAT
Organism: Gymnoscopelus microlampas; assembly: GCF_963454915.1. Lineage (NCBI taxonomy): Eukaryota > Metazoa > Chordata > Actinopteri > Myctophiformes > Myctophidae > Gymnoscopelus > Gymnoscopelus microlampas. Next base: position 19,497,354 of record NC_139954.1, on the reverse strand, counting down.
CCGATCTGAAGCTCAAAACGTGTCACATCTTGACGTATTGTAAGCTTGTAGATGACGTGTTGTGAGCTTGTAGATCTGCTATTTTTGAAAACTAGGGCAATGTCCACCGGGAATACATGCCCCTCCAGTTATGCAATACCTGTTGTGCCCGTTGTCAGAATACTTAGTGCAGCACCCATACCATAGTACTTGGAGGCAGGTCTATGATATCAGTACTATGACGTCATATTGATGACATCAGGGATCTCCATATATGGGCATAAAACAGACTCAGACAGACAGAGATTTGTGGATTTATAGACCAACGCCCTACTCAGGGCCATGCATGCAGGAACAATGCAAGTCGGGAACACATGCCCCCCATTGCCCCACCTGTTGCACAATACCCGTTATCTGTTGTACTTGTACCCATTTGGGATCCACACGCGTCGCATTTTGCTCCGCGCCACCACTTTGATTCGCTTCCTTCACCTTTGACCACAGCTCTCCTAATTTCTGTTTCTCCTTATTCTTCTTTATAGGGTTTTATGGCGGTTTGCATCCTTATTTGTTTCATTACCGCCACCCTCTGTTATTCGAGAGCCCCTACTTACAATTTATCCCACAAACCGGTTTGTGGGAAACAACTCCCTCAGGTCATCCACCATGCTATCCCTTTCCCTTTGGCGGCAACTGCGGTTCATAATAGCATATTCCACTGCGTCAACTCCATCATCCACCATGCTATCTCTTTCCCTTAGGTAGCGAATACAGTTCATAATGGCATATTCCGCAGACTCCTTCCTGTCAATGATCACATGAACCTGTAGGGTGTTTGCCAGTCGTGAACGATGCAAGTTTGGAATGCATGCACCACCTGGCAATGCAAAACCTGTCGTACCTATCTGTCTGTCTGTGTCCCTTTTATGCCCATATATGGAGATCCCTGATGTCAACAGTATATGCCCACATATGGGCATGTCAGTCAGATCGGAGGTTCTGCACAACAAGATATCCATGCCTATATATGGGCATATCGGTCAGATCGGTGGTTCTGGACAACCGCCTATCAATTGCCATCCCCAGGGGCCCCTGCTATTATCTATTCAAAATGTATTGAACCACCACTTGTATTGCCAGCGAGACATGCTGCTACTATACTGTAGTGTCAGCTGCTGCCTCGTCTCCCTGTGTTCATTCTGTTTTAGTGTGGAATTTCCCTTTGAGCAGGAGGCATCAGTCATATGCCAGTAAGGTATCCCCTGGTCTTCTGTTGTGGTTTCTCCGGGTGAGATGAAGGCTATAGCTGTGACACTGGGTTGGTGGGTACACCGTTAAATGCTCTCTCCCTGTGTCTGATCTCTTTGTCACACACACACACACACACACACACACACACACACACACACACACACACACACACACACACACACACACACACACACACACACACACACACACACACACACACACACACACACACACACACACACACACACACACGTGAGCATGCACCCACCTGAATGGACGATGCATGCACACAAACACACAAGAAAGCAGCTCGGATTGGTGTGCCTGTTCATCACTGTAAGGGTATACTCTTTATGTCGTAACCCCAATAAAAGTGCAGCCTTCCAGATGTCACACCAGTGTGTGTGTGTGTGTGTGTGTGTGTGTGTGTGTGTGTGTGTGTGTGTGTGTGTGTGTGTGTGTGTGTGTGTGTGTGTGTGTGTGTGTGTGTGTGTGTGTGTGTGTGTGTGTGTGTGTGTGTGTGTGTGTGTGTGTGTGTGTGTGTCCTCCTCTCTTGGCAGATCACGTCAGAAGAATGCCTGTTCGCTATACTTCAGAGAAAATGCTCAATCCCCTCAATTCCTAAATTTGCACTAACACACACACACACACACACACACTCACACACACACACACACACACACACACACACACACACACACAAGCCACACTATGATGCCATCTCTTCTGAGCTACTGCATCGGTGACACACACAAAGGAATGCTGTTCATAAGACATCTGGCGCAGGGAAGGATGTGAAATAGGCAAATTATGTCATCAAGTTCAGGTGCTGCTGACGAGAGGGTGAGGAGCTTCGTGCACACCCACTTGCACGCGAAATCTATGTCTCGCACAAAGTTATCCAAAATATTTGAGTATAATGGGAGGATTATGTTGCTACATTATTCTACACTTAAAAGAAAGTGGCTGGCGATCTGTAGGGGCTTTGGGTTCAACACAAGGATGAGGAGCAATTTTTAATGCTGCATGCATGCGTGCATAAACACACTGTACGTACAGTACACACACATGCTTCCATCCGTTCAGGCTGCACACACACACACACACACACACACACACAGCTTCAACAAGGGCAGGTTTGAACACTGAGGTAGCAGCGAAGCCCTGGCGCTCCTTCTTTAGACATGTTCCAATCTGTCCTCATGGCTGACTCTCCACTTAATCTGCACCTGATCACCTCTCCCTGTCTGTCCCATCATATAGCGCAGTCGTTCTCAAACATTTACATGTCAAGGACCCCCAGACTGATGTGTATTTGGCCGCGGACCCGGATTTGAAAAGACTGCGTGCCAATAGTCTCGCGTGCTATTACACAATCTCCGAATGCTACAGCATATAGAGTCTGGAACTACACTTCCCGAAATCTGTTCGTCATTTCCGTTCACAAAAATATATTAAAAAATATCTTTGCATTTAATTTTCTAATTTCCATTTCTGCTAAGCAGCAAGCTATATATGCTTATATGCTTTAGATTTATATTAGGCTGAATTTGCGCGACTCTAAAGACGAAACGGAAGTGGGGAGGAGGCGTCACATCCGCTTTATCGCTTGATCATTTTCAGAGCTTCCGTTGCTCCCCGGAGCATTTGAAAATTGTGAGAGGCAACAGTCTGGCCATGTGAGACAAGTGTTCCCTAGCCTGGCACAGCCAGACTAATACCACTGCGCAGATATTAGTCTGAAATCTCTGTGTGGAACCTGCATTTCCACGGGGCGAATTAAAAGAATAGTGATAAATCCACCCCATATTTGCATACTGGGCCCTGACTGGTCCCTCACTACTTCGGAGGGAGTGAAATCCAATCACAGCTGAGCGGTGCCAGACCAAATCTGCCAAGGGCATTTTTTTTTTTTTTTGCAATGGCAGATTCGTCTCGTTTCCAGGCTAGTGCTCCCCAAACTGTGCCGAGGCACAATGGTGTCCCGTGAGACAAGTGTTATGGGATATATTATTGCAATATATGCCATTATTTTTCAGTCCCAATACAGACGCAAATTCTATACCCTGACTAAATATATTTGAACCACTTTCAACCTGGCGTCCCAATTTTGGGCATGTCACTACATTTTAGTATTTTTATTTTCAAAAACAGTACAAATAGCTTATCTACAAGCTCACAATGTGTTACATCGTGACACGTTGTGAGCTTGCAGATCGGCTGTTTTCACTATGAACACAGGTGTGCCTTGAGATTTTTACTTTGCCCATTGATGTGCCTTGGGGACAAAAAGTTTGAAAACCACTGACAGAGAGATTGCACGTGAGATAGAGAGAGACAGGGAGACAGGGAGCGCACAAAGTGACAGGAGGAGAGACAATGAAAGACACTAGGGGGGGGGGGGGGGGGAGGAGGACAATGGGGAGCTGAAGAGCACCTCCTGGTTTGAGTGTGCGGACCGGACAGGAGAGGAACCGAGCAACGATCACTGTGACAAGAGCTGCTGCTGCACGCTGCAGCCAGGACACCTGTATGACAGGGAGGGTGAAAGTGGAACATTCCTCCTTGTCTTCCCTCTAGTTAGCCACATGGAATGTACACCGTCTGTCTGTCAGTCTGTCTGTCTGAGCCAAGCATGCATGCACACACACCGTAGGCGGATGACAGTGCTTGCTTGCACAATGTGGCTGCACAACAGTAAGTTGTGTAGAAAGTTTGTGTGTGCGCGACGCGTGTGTGCATGTGTGTGTGTGTGTGTGCGCGTGGGAGAGAGAAAGAAAGCATGATATAATTTTAGATGAATGGTTCTCAAAATTTTACATTTCAAGGTCTCCCCTTCCCTTTGTATACTGTCAGAGTTACAGACAGAGTAAGGTTCAAGGGTCAACCCTGAGAGTCCCTGGAATCCTCTTCGAGAACCGCTGCTATACAGTAGATAACAAAACATGCATGCATGCGCACTAAAGGGCAAATATCCACACTTGTTTGCCCTTAAACCAACACTGCAAACTCTTGAGAGTGTAACAGTGAACCCCTAAGGGTGTAAATGAAGAAAGTGTGCATGTACCACACGTGATGTGGGATAGAGTTTAAGAACTCCTACATAGAGGTGCATGCGTGTACATTAAATGCACAGATTGCCAACAGATATGTGAATAGATATGTAAGGAAGATGAAACAGATGGCGGTAATGTATAGTCTACTGCAAGTGTATGTAACCACCATGCATGGCCATGAAGTGAAAGAGAGAGAGAGAGGGTTTTTTTACGCGAAGGTTTTATACCAAGTGAATGCAAAACATTTAAATACTGCTGTCATCTTTCAAAAGTTTATACCAAGCTATCCTATATGGATTTCTGACAGAAAATGCACCATTTTCTATAGTAATAGAGAGAGAGACAGAGAGAGAGAGAGAGAGAGAGATACAGTAAGTTCAAGGGGGCCGTGGGTGATGGGGCTTGTTCTCCACATACCTGCTCCATGTTGTACCATGGGGCTGCAGACATGGCTGCCCCGCGGGAGCACAGGAGAGAGGAAGAAGGGATGGAGTTGAAGAGAGGGAAGGAGGGAAGAATTTGAGGAATGAAGGGTGAGCTCAACCCGGCAGGTCTGTGCAGGGACAGCAGCAGCGGTGAACCCCAGCTGAGGTAGCAGAAATGGCCCTGGGCCGTGTCTTTGTCTCCCTCACGCTCCTCACAAAAGAACTTGTTATTGATTAACTTGTGTCTAATGTGCTCTCTATAATGCTCATAGGCCTACAGTATTGTTTTCTTTCGCGCTCTCTCTCTCTCTCTCTCTCTCTCTCGTATCTCTCGTCCCCATCATATTTTGTATCTGTGAGTAACACAGGTTTATGTATACAAACATGTGAGTGTTTATGATCTTGTAGCAGCACAAAATTAACATTTGTTAATTTGAGGATTAAAGTATGTTTTGATGTATGCTAATTGGTATAGTATGTGTGTGCGTGTGTGCGTGCGTGCGTGCATATATATATATATATATATATATATATATATATATATATATATATATATATATATATGTATGAAATCATCTTTAAAATAAAATGCAGTACAATGCAGAATTTGAACCAAAATTTTTTAAAGATTGTTGACCGTTATGTCATTGCTATGAAATAATACGTGGAAGAAACTGAATTGAATTGTCAAATATAAGGATCTCTCATTGAATGCATAGGGACACATACCACGGTTTCAATTCTTCACATTGAAATACATTCACAGCACTGAGCAGACGTTGCCAACATTAGCACCAATTAAGCACAATCCCATGATTTCTAACCATAATTGATGTGTTATTGTGTCAAATATGCAAGTGGGTAGCACACTTGACATGAAGATATCTCATAATGAGGGGATAACTAGCTTTACTAACAGCTTAATTATTTTTAAAATCCTGTAGGTACATGCTGCGGTTTAATAATTATAAAGACATGAAGAAGCACATTCCCACCCCTTGTTGCCCCTAAGAGACATCGGTCAGGCTATGAATGTAATGACGGCACATTTATAATAATACTCAAAGATACTGTATAGTCTATTTACGAAATTCTGTACAAACTACAAACCACTTTTGGAGCCTGTTTTGTTATACAGTATAAGATATCCACGTTGCTTACTTTGGGCCAACCATAATTGTATCATCAAATGCTGCAGATTGCTAAAAGCTGAAATCCAGGATCTCCCACATTTCACCTATTTGCAACCTTGTTTTCTCAGACTGCAACCATGGTGTAGGTGATGTTTTCGCTTGTGTGCGGTCAGCTCAGCTTAACTTGCTTGCTGCTGATGATTTTTAAGGAGATGTTTTAGCCAGTCTTTTATCGTGCATTTGCCATCGCCAAATGGATAAGAAGCTAAAAAGTGGAGTTCCCTGCTTTGTCCTACCCCATTAGCGTTATATTATCCTACCCAAATCAGTATTTATTTATTAATGGATTGGAGCTTTAAAGGTAGAGAAGTACAAATGATTCATAGCCTTAATCATACTTAATCCTGTGGCAGCGGGTGAATATTTCCAAAATGTTTTGTTTGTCATCATCGCCATCCACCTTTTGATTCACCACACAACTCTCTATCCATGTTAGCGCTAACATGGATATAAAATGCACCAAAATAATAACTAAATTATATCTACAGTATACAGCTGCCCACTGACACTACATACCAACTGTTCAGAGTCAGGGAATATTTTAAAAGTAAATGGGACACATTGAAATGTTAGGCTTCTGCAGTTTATACCTACCATTACATGCAATAGTTCAGTTCAAAGATTAAGAAATAAGGCGGTCAGCTCTCAGATCTGTCATTAGTACCGCGCGCGCGCACACACACACACACACACACACACACACACACACACACACACACACACACACACACACACACACACACACACACACACACACACACACACACACACACACACACACACACACACACACACACACACACACACACACACACACACACACACACACACACACACACACACACACAGTGGGCTGCTGCCGGACATGGGTCAGCAGCCTAAAGCAAAGCAGAGGGAGACGGTGGGAGGTGTAACGGAGGAGGAAGAGAGAGAAAGAGAGCCCTCTGAAGAGCTTAAGATTAAAGGGTAGTGTTGCTTCTCCCTTGTTGCGTTATTAATGCCCAAATCACTAATCAAACTCTCTCTCAGAAGTTTTGAAGGGTTGGTTGATGATGCAGCAATTTAACTCGTTTAGGGCAGATAACTTTGATCAAAGTGGGAGCGCACCCTGGGTCAGTGGTAAGGAGGGAGGGATGAGGTTCTCACAGGGGTAACTGCAGGGGCACAGAGAGAGAAGGAGAGAGTTAGGTAAAGACATGTAAGGAAAAGATGGAGAGATGTAAGAAGGAATGTGGTGGAGCTGAAAAGGACCTCCCAGGAACGTACTGTAGAGGTTTGTAAAAAAGAAAGAAGGAAAAAGATGAGAGAGAAAGAGAGAACTCCATGGATAACATGGATGAGTCAGTGAATTGAAATTGAAACAAAAAACGAAAGCATAATGATAACTGGATCAAATGTTTTTGATGACTCCGCCGGCAGACAGCCGTGCTGGGAGGCATTATGTTTTGGGGTTATCAGAGTGCGTCTATCTGTCCATACATAAGCTTGTACGCCGCAACGTTTTGACCGTGACATCTCAGCGACACCTTGAGGGAATTTCACGACATTAGTCACAAACGTCCACTTGGACTCACCGATGAACTGATTAGAAGTAGGTGGTTAAAGGTCAAATATCAACGGCACTAAGATCTTACCAAACACGTTGATTAAATTCCTTCAAAGACTCCATTCACTATCATAATACCAGACTCATATTACAAGTCTGGACAGATAGGGATTTAAACAACTGGAAAGGATCATTACTTTGTCATACAACCCTTTCAAGTGTCACATGCTTGTTACTAACTCCAACTTTGGAGTTGTTTTTTCCATCATTGATTAGAACGACGAAGTCAGACGGGAAAGAAAACAAATGAATGGTCAAAAACCTCCTAATTCTACTTGAGCTGTATTTGGGTAAAGTGATGATAATATAAGTACACATTCAAGTACCGTATATTTCCAAATAGTAGCCCGGGCGCTTGATACACAAAATCGATTTGGACCCCGGGCGTTTAAAAGGAACCAGGCGGCTATTTGCAGCAGGCTTTTATTTATTTTTGCACCGGCCTGCACCGGGCCATTATTTGGTTACAGTTACAATTAGGCTGAAGAAACTGCAAATAATAGCCCCTGCGTTTGCACAGACCCAAATTAGGCTGAAGAAACTGTAATATAGCCCCGGCGTTTGCACGGCCCGGGGCGTTTATTTGGACAGGGCGTTTAATACGCAAAATGGTGTCAGACCACCGGTGGGTATTGGGTAGTGAGCGGCTATTTGAAGTAGGGCTACTATTTGGAAATATATACGGTATCTGACAATGTATAAAGTCACCATACCAACTTTGATGAGGCAGTATTGTGTTGCAACCAAAGGAGCTCAAATGTGTGTCAGAGGACAACATGATTTGAGTTGAATATGCCAGTACCCATGGTTGTGTGTATTGTTTGAGAAAGATTTATTGCTAAGGTACCAATACAGGGAAGATAGAGGATGGATGTGACTAATGGTGCAGTTTTCGGTATGTTTGATAGGTGGCTGCGAAAGGATTGCAGGCATGTATTTCAGACAACGTATGACAAATAAGGAAAGAATGCGTCGATAAAAGACTAGCCTACTAAGAGTAGCCTACTAATGGTACTTTAAGTACATTCCTTTGTGTGGGGGGCAATAATCAGGACACCAACCACCTTCAGATGTGTTTTTGGCTTCGGCTGAGTCCAACTCTGTGGTTAAGATGCGATTACCTTCATGAGAAAGACATTGTTCTGAAATCAAGATTTCTCACAGTTTCCATCTTCAGCTATTTCAGATAAAACTACAAATTGTAGCTGAACATATTTTAATGAATTAAAGTATGTATGTATGTAAGTATGAGTCCTGCAGATGAGCATAACTAGGTCAAGCATCACAACATTTCTACGCATAAAGCAAACGTCTTAAAATGTATCAACAAAAAAATTAAAATCAAACTTTGTGCCACACGGCATTCCAGCCCTCCCGGCTCTCTAGCAAAAAACTCTTTGAGGACATTAGCTACATTTCAGCCGCATGCGCCTTAAATAAATAACCAAGTCTCCAATCTTGCATGACAAACGCTACCAAAACTTGGGAGGCATCATCTCCCTCCATTATATCATCTCCTACCCCCCACCCCCCAACCCCCAGCTGAGTCTTGTAAAGGACATCATGTCCTTTGAAAGATGGAGAAGGAGAACTAGTGGAAGTGATGGGAGGAGAAGTCCTTTTTAAGCAGAGGAAGTCATGGTTTATTCAGCATGTCACCAAAGAGGGAGGAGGTGGGGTGAAGTTAACCACTTAAACCCTATCTACTTTGCTGACCGGGCTCCCCCTGGGGTCTGTACTGTCTCGGGCCCCTCCTTCTTTCACGCTATCCCCAAATCTCTTAGCGGGAAATAGCAGATCTACAAGCTCACAACGCGTTGTAGATCTGATGTTTTCACTGAATGTTCACCTATTATGACATGCCCAGAATAGGGCCGCTTGGGTTCATGTGGTTAACCAGTAGAGTGTACGACTTAGGACCCATATACACAATGTACAACGAATAGCGAAAATGTCCGATCTACAAGCTCACAACGTGCCTCATTGTAGCTTTGTGACGCCTTGTGAGCTTGATAGATATGCTAGTTTGTGTTTTTGAAAAAAACTAAGAAATGTGTAACTGTTATTATCCTGTTTTCTGACTTTTTCCTTTGTTTCTTTCTCTATTCTTATGACTATATTTTTGTACAGAAAATAAACTCACAAACTCTTTTGTATCTGTAAACTTGTGATGTGACAATAGTTGAGCTGAAGTTGATGCCAAACAGCAAACTTATACACACCTGGCACCAATAAACTGCATTACGTACATAGTTAAGCCTGATTTATACTTAGTGATATGACAAAAAAAAGCATGGAGCATATCGCCCAGTCTTGTCTTTCCTGATATGAAGAACAGCTTATAGAATCCTGACCTGTTTCCTTAGCTGACACAAGAGTATATAGGATCTTGATTATCTCTGAAACGGTCTTTTCTGCAAATCTCTGATCCCTCCATGATTGTCTGAACAGGAAAAAAACACAAAAGGATCGGATATTCACACATAGCATGTGTCTGATGATTGCCTATAACTGGTTTTAGCTCATCCACTTATGCCTGATTTACAAAATAGCCCAATCTCACAAGCTCATGCATCACATCGTGAAGCGTTTTCGCCTATAATGACTTGCCCAAAATAGGGATGCCAGGTTGAAATCCTTCTGCAAACACTGGCTCACAATTTTGTTTCACAACAAAACAATAATTTGAATATTGAAATATTATATATATATATATATATATATATATATATATATATATATATATATATATATATATATATATATATATATATATATATATATATTAAAGCCTACAATAGTGTTAGGTGTTGTGTATGTGTCACATATGTGTCTTATTGTATTGTTTTTGTATTGTGTATGTAATGCAGCTGGTCCTTGTTTCCAAGACAAATTTCTCCCAAGACACAAAATAAAGTAACCTTGAACCTTGACTAATACAGTACTGAACAACACAATAATGTACAGATACATAAAACAAAAACGATGTAGCCTGTCCACTAGACGAAATCCTGCACCACATAAAGGAGTGCCATGCTGCACGGACGGACCTACTGTATACAGAGAATCAATCCCTTGAACGTACAGTGGCAGAGTTGGTGTCACCACGCTCTTATCTATTGAAATACATTACATTTACTGTATTATAGGATGATGAGCTTCGTGTTTTTTTTTTTTAATCATCCGCACTAACAGTGCAACATTTCAGCTGGAAAGCCATCTTATGCAGGTTAAATCAGTGAAACCTCTGGGGAGGCCTGGCTGGACCAGAAGGTTTCGATTCGGTTCTATATTTAGCACCTCTGGAGAGGAAAATGTTTAACCCTAGCTGATCAATATTTCATGAAATTGCTCCCTGTGTCACTCCTCATCTCCCGAGCTGATCATGGTGTGTGTGTGTGTGTGTGTGTGTGTGTGTGTGTGTGTGTGTGTGTGTGTGTGTGTGTGTGTGTGTGTGTGTGTGTGTGTGTGTGTGTGTGTGTGTGTGTGTGTGTGTGTGTGTGTGTGTGTGTGTGTGTGTGTGTGTGTGTGTGTGTGTGTGTGTGTGTGAGCATTCCTCTACTCTCCCCCCCCACCTTCCTTTTAGTCCTCAAGAAAATGGAACTCAAATCTAGTGCCTCGAGTGTCGGCTTAGGTCGAGCGGAACATGTTGCAAATGGTGTTAAAAGCATGTACTCACTGGCCCTGGTCCTCAATATTTGATGAGAGACGTCCCCCCTCCTCTTCAATACGGTCCTTGCTGGAATAGGGCATGAATAAATAACACAGATCAAACTGCAGTGTTAGCGCAGATCAAGTATTTGTAAAGAAGCTGACATGATGGTGCACAGGCAGCCCTATGAGATAATGTTGATGTAAGCCCATGTGCCTGCAATGTTCCCTATTCCTGTCACGTTGCATTAGAATTCAACGTGAGTAAAAAGTATGCTTAGTTATCATCAGAACACATCTTTAGCAAAGAATGTCATGAATAAGATCAGGATCTCTTTTTTCTAAAACCTGTAATTGCATCATTTGAAAATTCTTTAACCCCAAAAAAAGTAGTATTAGGTTCTCAATATTAGCACAAATCAGAAGGTTTGGAACCACATTGCACTTAACACATTGGGTGCAACCATGGAGTGCCAAAATCGTATATATACGTTTTTTGAAAAAACATTTTTTTGAAAACATATTTTTTTTTCTTCATTCACAGCACCAGGAGATATCATTTTTCGAAGATTTAGACTCCAATCCACTTCCTGGTTAACTTATGACTTCAAAAGCCTGTATCTCGGCTCCTCAAAAATGGTTAAAAATCCTGGCACTCAGTGTACTCTGTTTAAAAAAAAAACTGGCACCCCATGTGTTAAAGATTACATGGTATCTCCCTAGAACAACAATCAGGCCCTGCAAAATATCAAATCTTCATCACACCACAATTTTGCCCAGGACCTATATTTCCAGCAGACGTTTCAACAGCACAGTCTTCTTCAGTCACTCACCATGGGAATTGACAGCCTATTCGAACCACTCCCTTCATATAAGTTGAAATTCTGAGTCAGTACTACAATGTCTACGAAGATATAAAAACTGACCGTCTGGTATGTTTTTCAACAAATGGTTGTTACTTCTGCTCAGAAAAGAGTGTTTCTACTCAGGGTTTTGCGATACATAAGTTGTACAAAAAATGGTTGTCTCCGTCTTTATACATGGTAAAATCTGGAAGATTATTCAAGTCTAGAGTGAATGTGTAATTGGCATAACAATGAACAAGTAACTAGTGATGAAGGGATGTGTTCAAATAGGCTCTCAATTCTTTTTTAGCACAAGTTTTTTTAAGATGGTACCTACGGTACCTAAGGCATATTTAAGTTCACCTGAAACCGGCACTATGTAAAAGAATTATGAATACATTTTTATTTTGTCCAATCTGTATGGTAGAGTATATTAATACAATATAACTTATACAATTGGGGTGGTTGTATTTTGTCTCCCTGCGCTTCTATTGAGACATTCAGATTGTGTCAAAAAAGGTCATGTCTCACCTAGACACAGGATCTGACACGAATTTTGACCTGATGGTCAAGATTCAATTTATCCCCTGAGCAAGCAGGCAGGCCCTATTAGCTCAATGGTAAAAATGTCAGCACTTGCGCAGGAATCCCGGTTTAAATCCGGGGTAGAGGAGGAAAGTTACATATAGTGGCATATGGTTTTCTAGAAAGGAAAGAAACTTACAGTGAACTTTTAAAAGGTGTGCTGAGTGTGCAGAGAGCTTCACCTTCTTGATGGAGGACAAGATCACCAGTGTGGTCTGTGCAAGGCCCAGGTTTCCTCCGTTTGCACAATCTGAAAACAGAGAGAGAGAGAGAGAGAGAGAGAGAATGTGTGTGTGTGTGTGTGTGTGTGTGTGTGTGTGTGTGTGTGTGTGTGTGTGTGTGTGTGTGTGTGTGTGTGTGTGTGTGTGTGTGTGTGTGTGTGTGTGTGTGTGTGTGTGTGTGTGTGTGTGCGCGTGCATGCATGCATGCGTGACAGAGAGAGAGAGAGACAGACAGATAAGAGCGAGAATGAGAGACATGTGCATAGAGAGCGAGAGACATGTGCATATGAGCATGTGTACCAGGGTCTCTCAATTCTATTCCAGTGTTAAGCTGGCAGCATACTTCAAAATAAGCGAGGCCTAAACCAAAGATGTTTTCTGGGGACGAAATTGTTTTATACTCATGCAGCTGAACATTATCCACTGTATATACAGTGCTGGAATGGTAATCCTGATGGATGGTAATGGCTCCATCAGGTAATGGATCCTCTTTGTATCCTTCGACAGACACAGTGGACAAAGTGTGCATCTATCACTCTCCATGAATTAAAGCTGCCATCTGGTTGTTTAGTTTGTAGTCTCACGTGGCCAGACTGTTGCCTCCCACAATTTTCAAATGCTTCCTGACATACAGTCTATCCTACAACAATTTATCCTACTATAAATCAAGATTATCTAAGCATATAGCTTGCTGCTTAGAAATTGAAATAAAAAATACAATATTTTGAGATATATTTTTGAGAG
>NC_139954.1:19473798-19478798 GCF_963454915.1 Gymnoscopelus microlampas | reverse complement strand
AATTAGGGTTAAGATTAATGAATGTAGTTGTTGACAGTTGGCTCCATAGTGTAAAAAAAAAGGCACTACCAGAATATGTCTTCTGGGAAACCCTCTTTGCTACAAAATCAATTTCTTTCCAAGAATAGAGAGAAACCGGTTGTTTCTCCCCCCACCAAATTGCTGTTGGATATGTTCAGTGTCAGTATGTTATGAAAGGTTTACTTTAACCTATTGTCTGAGTTTTCAATTATAATAAAACGTAAAATCCCTTTAAGATGGTGATTAATAGAAACCAAACATAGGAAATGGTCCTGAACATGACAGACAATGCCACCTGCCATTTACTGTATAATAACAAGCCTGTGCTAGCAATTGACATTATAAGCATTATGATATTAGTTGTTACTAGGTGTCCTTGTTGACTGTCACCACAATACCAGACAACTAGACCTTGTCCTTGAGAACACTAAAGAATGTCTTCAGAGGCGATGTAAGACCTGCTAGTTCACGCTGAGGGATCATAACATAATAAATCTCACTCACCAACATAATGTTGCTTTAGCTCAAATCAGCAGTCACTTTGGGACCTGCTCTCTATCAAAATAACAGCCACTGTTCAAATAAGCCCAACACACAAGTCCAGGCCTGGTGTTTTCTGATATTCACAGGCACTGCAGCTATTCTCAGAAAGATTGATGTTCTTTCTTCCCTGTCATCTGATATTAAACAAGTATTTATCGAGGATTATGATACCTCTTCAGGCTCGGCATAGTGGTAGGATTGGTTTGTCCATGTTTCTCCGCGAGAGACAATGGGGGTCATCGCAAAAGAAAACAAGCGAGGAAGTGGGAAATCAGCTTACACAATGTTTTGATTAATTTATGTTGCCGTTGTTGTTTACTTAAGACAGAGAAGATCAGTTGAACTTGGCTGCTGTCGATGCCTACTGTCGATGAAGCGAAGGAAGAGCCCGGAGGAACCTCTGGGCAGGTTGATAAAACCACACGTGACGTCATGCAGGCAGCCGTCAAAACATGCACGCATGCACACATGCGCGCACGTTCATGCACACGGTCACACGCACGCACGCACGCACACAAACAGGTGGCCAATAACGCAAATATCTGCACACAACATAAACCAACAGAGTATTACACTATTTCATATTGTGAGATTATAAACAAAATTTTAAAAAATTATCTTTTAGAAACTTTTGTTTTTAAAGTAGAAAAATTGCTATTCCTAACATTTTAGAAAGAAAATGTAATAATTTAGGGATGACAGGGCGTTCAACTCAGGGTTTTGCTGTGCCCTTGCTAAGCTCATCAGACACAGTAGACATCATGTACAAATATAGACTACAGATGAGGTGGGCGAAGGTGCAAAGGAAGTGTTCTCTTTCCTTTCAACGTGAACGTCACATTCAGGTAGGAGGACCACAAGACTCTAAATAGCGCCTTTCTATTTATTGCACATCTGTTTACTCTGAAAGCTTATATCTCTTACACCTGACTTGGTGACTTCATCACAAGCCCCGTGGGGCACAGAATACATCAGTGAGTCAGGGTTTCTACCGGCACGCAAGCAGCAACTGGAATGAAAGGGTCTGGGGATACCCTCTCAATGCTGGTTACTATGTATGGTCTTATCTTGTCCATGTAGGACTTGCGGTAAATTGTCCCGGCTTTAACATGGTTTAACATGAAGGCCAACAAAGTCCTCACCTGCCATATATTTTTTTTGTCTTTTGATGTTGGTTCCATATTACAGTGTAGGCAAATCAGCAGTGTAGATAAATCATTTTCTCAAACACATGTGCAAGCTAGAACTTCTTTATGGCCTATAGCACACAATATGTGCAAGGTTCATATTTTCCATGTTAACGAGTTGTGGCAAAATGAAGACAAACTATTTATTTCTCTTTACCAAATGAGCTGCTTTCATGTATTTTATTATTTCGTCACATTAGGTCCCTTTCAATATTATGGTCTTTCTTTATTGTTTTACAAATATTAAGTTATCCACAAAAATAAAATAACTTAGATAATAGCCATATTAAAACATAAAAAAAGACATACATACATACATACATACATAAATCTATACATACATTACAAATAAAACATGAAAAAAATGCATATGGCTGATATCCCCCAAAGTTCTCCTGAAGACAAATGCTGCATGTGCAAACTACTAATCTGCATCGAAAATAATTTGTGCCAGAAAACCAGACATAATTTCAGGTTTGTTTTCTTTTCAACACAGAGAAGCATTTGCTTTAAATAAATTAAACAGAACAGTCTTAAGATCAAACCCAATCTTAGAAATGTGCATGGGTAGACATCTATATCCAATTTGTAGACCTTGAGCTTGACATGAAAATTAGAGCCAGAACGATATATTGAGCAGACTGTTACATCGGATATTATTTGACTTTTATTGACGCCGGCATGCCATCGGTATAGCAATTATGCAGCCGATGAGTCCCATTTATTTTTCTTTTTACCACTCTCTTGTTTATCCTATTTTTGGCATGTCATTATAGGCAAAAAAATCTAAAATAACAGATCTACAAGCTCACAATGCAATTTAATTAAATGCAAGTTTTTCACATTAGTTAGAAAGTTTTCTACTTTTTGACTAAACTTCGGTAATCGGTGGTCTCCACCGATTACCGATCGGGATCAGCAAAAATCGGGATCAGCATCAGACCCCAAAAACCTGGCATCGGTCTGGCTCTAATGAAAACGTCCCAGACTCCTCCTCATCTGACATGATATGCATGATATGCACACATCAAAGAGGTGTGAAGCACGTGATATGATGTAGATATGAGTAGAAGCTTACAGGGCTGCACGTGCACGCACATTTGCGCGCGCACACACACGCACACACACGCGCACGCGCACGCGCACACACACACACACACACACACACACACACGCACACACGCACGCACGCACACACACACGCACGCACGCACGCACGCACGCACGCACGCACGCACGCACGCACGCACACACACACACACCTCACTGCACTGCATTGCAAAACATGATCAAATTTGATTGATGACAGTTTAGGATGTTTATAGTGCGAGAAACTGAAGCCTGTTCATGTGCACTCAGTTTTCCTGAGGCACTTGTAATTTATTGACAGAAGGTGTGTGTGTGTGTGTGTGTGTGTGTGTGTGTGTGTGTGTGTGTGTGTGTGTGTGTGTGTGTGTGTGTGTGTGTGTGTGTGTGTGTGCTGTGTGCTGTGTGAGTGTGTGTGCGCGTGCGTGCATGTGTGCAATTATTATTATATATATATATATATACATTTAAATAAATTGGGTGTATACAGTATGCACAAGGCCACTAAGGCCATATTGATGATGAAACGAAGTACATTTTCTTAAACTGAGGCCCAGTTCTCTTGGGGGAGTCTTACATTACATACAGAATGTACCACATAACACAGACAATGGATTTGTCCATTGGGCAAAAAGAGACAACAGACAATGTTGTGTGTGTGCACTGTGTTTTTGGGAAGGGGAGGGGGGGGGGGGTAAATTCATCACATCAAAACAGCTGTACAAACTATTCTAACAGTGGTTTTAACACAACGGTAAAGTTTTTGATAGGATAGTGCTTTGTTTAGACGCCTTGAACATTAACCAGCCTGATTTATACTTCGTCGCATGGCGGTGTCGTGAGGAGAAAAGAGCCGATCTACAAGCTGAAAACACATCACATAGCGGCGCGTTCTGAGCTTGTAGATCTGATATATCTAAAGAAATTACCTACAAATTGCCTATAAATACATGCCCAACATTGGGACACCAGGTTGGACAGTGGTTTTAATGTGAAGTCCATTGGCAGCATCCACGAGGAGGATGGACAGGAAATGTCACACCAGGTCAGGAAG
This sequence comes from Gymnoscopelus microlampas, assembly GCF_963454915.1. NCBI lineage: Eukaryota > Metazoa > Chordata > Actinopteri > Myctophiformes > Myctophidae > Gymnoscopelus > Gymnoscopelus microlampas. The sequence goes on along the minus strand of NC_139954.1, from coordinate 19,474,907 downwards.
CAGCACTGACAGTCTTTCATTTGTTTATACTGCAGTCACTCAGCTGAGCTTCACCATAGCTACTGCACGACGTGCTCGCTTTTTGACCGTTCTTAACCACTCAAACCCCATCATCCGTATTCTGGAGAAAACATTAGCTGGAAATAGCCCGATCTACAAGCTCACAATATGTCGCGACACATTGTGAGCTTGTAGATCGGCTATTTTCAGCTGAGATATTTAATGTGGAGCGAAAACGGAAAAGTCACTGGTATAGAGCCCAGCGGGACTGCGGTCAACTGCAGTTTAGGGTTTAAGCGGTTAACATTTTAGTGCCGTTAGTTCTGTCAGGAAACATGACGATGGGTTTCGTGTAGGTAGTCCAGTCTGTAGTTTTCCGGCTTTTCGCCATAGTTTGTTACTGACAGGGATACGCATAAATAACACACAGTAATGTCCACTGATAACGTAGGTCATACAGAGTAGCAGTTTGGCCTTCAAGACACCTGAAGCCAGGAGGTCCATCGAAAAAAGCATGTACAATGTGACTGGTAGTTGGTCTTCCATCTATAGTAACCACAAAACAGCCAAAGTGCCCTTGAGCAAGGCACTGAAATGCTAACTGCTCCAGGTATGCTTCACTGTAGCAGGCCCCACACTCTGACCTTTCAACTTGAAAGCGTGGCGTGCAGCTAGAGGGGTCATTAAACTTCAATCGCACAACATCTCCAGTCCTACGCAAAACATGGTTTGAGTTTGTGTTATAATGTCCGACCTGTTAGAATTCAATCATTCAACTTCCCCTCACTTTGTATTTAAACCCAAGCAGGGTGTAGGAGAGAGTATGCTGTGCCATCTCATTCTCGCTTAAATAGAGTGCTCTGGAGCAATACGGTTTTATTGTATTTTTTAACCATTATTTAGTTTTTTAGAATATATATAATGTCATTCATCACCAATCTGTAATGGCTCTGTGTCAAGAACCATATAACTCGTAATCAAACTGAAGCTTGGAATCTGTCTTTACCTCGAGAGGAGGCAGAATGCCAACACACTCTTGACTTGTGGTGGTTTTCTTATACATGCTGCATGTGCAAAGATTCTCTACCAACGTGCACATACTATCTGGC
>NC_139954.1:19463798-19468798 GCF_963454915.1 Gymnoscopelus microlampas | reverse complement strand
ATTATTGTCACTGCACAAATCATAGAAAATGATTCCATGATAATGGAATATACTGACTGTGAATTGAAATGCTGTTATGCAAAGTACATTTCAGGTTAAGGATGATTCACACCTGTTGCCTGTACACAAAATTCCAGCCTGGAGGCCAACAACATTATCTTATAAAGCTTAAAGACTATTACCGTACAGTTTAGGAATTACACATAAGTTAATGTATGCTATTTAGTTGCCCATTCAAGATCAAAGGAAAAACATATTTGTGAGTGCTGTTTAGGCAGTTAAACTGTATATATTTTAAACAGTTAAAATATGCCTGAGTTCTGACTGCTCACAGTGAGGAAAAGTTAACAATCTTCCAAAAAGCCTTGACAACAAAACGTGCTTCCCAGGTGAGTTCCAGTGCATGCGTGTATTAAAGGGTCTACACCATGAATTTTAACTTTTTCTTCATTTTTGTGTGTTTTTGGTCTCCCCCACCTCTCTTCTGTTCCAACAAATACCCGACTTCGAGCATGCAGGCTTTCATAGGCTATCTGTGTTTTTTATGTAAATTGGTCTGAAAACAGTCTGTCAGATTTGTTCCCCCACCCTACGTCACGTCTGGGAACAATTCCTCCCGTTTTTCAGTTCTAACCAAAAAATAAAAAATAAAAAAAATAAAAACATATTTTTTTTTTACATTTTTTCTTATTTTTTTTTTTTTACTTTTTCCACACAGAACCAGGACATAACATGTATACAAACTGGCTCAATAGCGCCCCGTGCCAAACAGGACAATGTGGTATTGCAGGTGAAAGTGCTTTATAAGCCAGAGAGAAGTTAGTTGGAATGAGTATATCTGAGGCTTGATTTAGGCTCAAACCTTTTGAAAAACGTTTGAGGGACATAAACAATATGATATCAAATATATATATATTTTTTTTAATTCATGGTGTAGCTCCTTTAAACACCTTGCCTTTTGACATGCAGTTATAAGCCAAACAGGTAGAAACCAGAGCTTCAACCCATTAAAACCGGGAAAGCGTGTCATTTTAGATTTGAGCTAAAAAGCATTATTTTATACTTCTGGTTATTCAAAAATAGCAGATATACAAGCTCATAGCATGTCACTTCGTGCCGCACTACGAGCTTCGAGTAGATCAGCTATTTGTTTTAAAAACGTGACAAAAATGTTTGAGCACCACTGATATAGTAACATACGTTTTTCAGAAAACTGTTAGGATTCAGAAGACATTTGTAGAATCGGCCTCAGGGCTTAATGGGTTAATAGTCGAAAGGATATTGGGGAGCTGTCTGCTCTTGCTATATCAGAAGTGGCCTGTCAGTGTGACAAGGGAAGTGCCTGTCTATCTGACAAAAGACTTGGGTGAACATTTTGTACAAATGGAAAAAGCAAAACACACACACACACACACACACACACACACACACACACACACACACACACACACACACACACACACACACACACACACACACACACACACACACACACACACACACACACACACACACACACACACACACACACACACACACACACACACACACACAAAACCTCACTAGTCCATGTACTCTGGGATGTGTGTGCCCCAACTCTGTGCAGACTTCCGGTAATGTGGATGCCACAACCCTGCACAGACAAAACTAATACTAATAAACAGATGAAATTTGGGAAAATTGAGAAAGTGTAGTCAGTCCCTGCTCATGCCAATGCTCATGCTCATTGCCCATGTGCAATTTCAGATTGATTGGCCAATTACCACTGAGGAGAATGGATGCAGACAGACAGACAGAAGGACATTTCTCACAATTTAAAAGTAGAATGATGATGTGGAATTATTGAGGGAAGATCCACCCAATACAGAAGGTATCAACGCAAGAGAACTGTTACCCATCTCAGTATGCCATTAATAGTATACCGTAGAGGTGACAGCAGAAAGTGGCAAAATAGTAGATTTACTAACAGTATATTGAATATACTGTTTAGGTGAGTTCAGGTGAATTTTGTTGTTGAGGACTTGCCATGAATGTAACAGGAATAAAGCTTATTAACATAACTTGACTGCCATCCATGTTAAAATAATGACTCCAGCACGGTGCAACTGTGTTTTGTTCCTGGTCTGGGTCTCTCTAAAGCCTGATTGATGCTTCTGCAGCACCATGTCACTCCACAGAAATAACATATTTATAGCTGAAAAATCTGCTAAAAACACATCATTTTTGTTGAGCGACAAAAGCGACACTTTGTCACCGATGCGTAAATCAGGCCTAACAATCTGGTTGGCTGGTCGGTCGGTCGGTCGGTGATCAGATAAGAGAGTCTGATTGTCTGGTTCATTCCTTTTCCGTCTTATGCACACCTGGGGCTATGGTGGGGAATGCCAAGGACACAGGAAAAGCACAGACAGAGATAGACGGAGACAGACAGACTAGTGTGTGTGTGTGTGTGTGTGTGTGTGTGTGTGTGTGTGTGTGTGTGTGTGTGTGTGTGTGTGTGTGTGTGTGTGTGTGTGTATGTGTGTGTGTGTGTGTGTGTGTGTGTGTGTGTGTGTGTGTGTGTGTGTGTGTGTGTGTGTGTGTGTGTGTGCGCGCGCGTGCGTGTGTGTGTGTATGACCGTGCATGCATTCATGCATGCTTGTGTAAATATGTTTGTGTGTGTGTGTGTGTGTGTGTGTGTGTGTGTGTGTGTGTGTGTGTGTGTGTGTGTGTGTGGTGAGCGGTGCGCGCCTCGTCTGTCTCTCTTGTGTTTCTGGCCTGACTACTGTAGCTGATGAGAGACAAACCGATGCAGCTGTGATTTACTGTTGCCCTGTGGAACAGGAACCAGGATTCAGATCTTTGACAACATGCCCTCAGGACACAGAGCGAACTGGTGGAGGAGGAGGGCCGGTGGGCGGGCGGGATGGATGAAAAGAGAAGGAGAGGCAGCGCGAGAGAGAAGTGGGGGAGAGGAGAGGAGAGGAGAGAGGGGACGACAACAGGAGGAGGAGAAGGAGATCATCAGATTAGCGCTCTACTGTCCTGATCCGCCTCCCACAGACACTGTGTGTGTGTGTGTGTGTGTGTGTGTGTGTGTGTGTGTGTGTGTGTGTGTGTGTGTGTGTGTGTGTGTGTGTGTGTGTGTGTGTGTGTGTGTGTGTGTGTGTGTGTGTGTGTGTGTGTGTGTGTGCGCGGCTGTGCGCGTCTCACTGCCAATCACCTGCGTTACAGGGCTGATACTCTATCTAGGCTCAGTCAACACACAGGCACCACTATGAACCACAGATTAGATTATAATCAGTCGTCTTATCTACCCTGTCATTGACTATGATGCTCTTGGCAATGCGAAATAGGATGTGCGCAGATATCCTACAACTAACCTAATTTCTGAGCACAGACATGTCAGCTGCAAAAATGTCATCCGCCGGCTTCTTCTGGTACACTTTGTGTACCTCATTTATGGAGCTAGTGATTCATTTAATTGTTTTTCGTCCAGACAAGTGAATCGAAAATTGTTGGACGAGCCGTGGAAATTAGCGATGATGGTGGAATATGAAAGCTGCAGTGTTGTGTTCTTAATGTTTGTCAGAGACTGGATTCGAACCAAAGAAAGCGGGAACCAAATTAGGCAAGTTATATTGCCATAGAAATCCCTGCAATGTAAATTAGTGCAGAGTAAATCACTGTAGGCTAGCATGTTAGTATTTTTCTTTAAAGCAAGCATCAACCAATATACGCCACAAAATAATTTTGAGCTTTGAGAAGAAAAAACAACAAAAACAAATGTCTTTGAAACCGTGGGTCCCTGAAGAAAAAGGCTGACAACCGCTGTCGTCTGCTATCCAGTGAGCTACACATGTCTCCTTACACTGTACTTACACTAACAGGATGTAATTGCCTCCAAATTCATTGGCGGACCGCAGTTAGAAACACACATCTGGTGTGTTTTAATTGGCTTATAGAGTGAGACAGAGGCGTCTGTAAAACAACCCCAGACAGAGATCAAATAAGACATATTGGTGGCAGATTCAAGACCGTAGGCTGTGTGTCGTACAGTAGAGCGGAGGGAAACACAGCCGAGCAGAGTAGACCGGGGGTCTTCAACAGGGGGTCCGGGACCCCTAGGGGGTCCTCAGAGTTACTACAGGGGGGACGCCAAATCTTTGTGTGATATAAACTTTTTTTCGTATTACATTAAACACTTAAACCCTATAGTATCCCTTTTCTGAGGGGAACATTAGCCGAAAATAACGCCTTGTGAGCTTGTAGATCTGCTATTTTCCACAAAGAGGTTTGGTGTAGGAGGAAAAAAGAGCAGACCAAGTACAACTCTTTGGGTTTAAGTGAAAATACACATTGACATGAATCCAATACAACGCTACACAACGATAGTGCTGTCAAACTCTATGAAGCAATCTATGAAATATAAGAAAAGGTTTAATCTGCAACACAATTTCTTTTACAATATGTAGCGGGCCAGGGGGTCCCTGCTTCATGTCTCTCTCAGCTAAGGGGCCCTTGGCCTGAAAAACGTTGAAGACCCCTGGAGTAGACCAAAGCCAAGAGACAGCAGAGTGGAGCTCACTAGAATGGAGCAGAGCTGAACTGAACAGCATTGAATAAAGTAGACAGAGTATGTGTGTGTCCGCAAACTATTGTCACTACACAGTAAAGTTCCTCACTTACGCCCTGTTTTATACTTTGTAGTGCGATGGTGTCACGCGAAAATAGCCAATCTGCAAGCTTAAAACCCATCACATCTAGATCGGCTATTTTGAACATTTTTGGAAACCTTTGGAACATTTTGAAACATTTTGAGAAATGTTCTCCTGCTGTATAATGAAATGCCCAACATAGTGACGCCATAAGTTTACCATGATCCACTTTTAGTTAAGGACATACATCCAGGACATACAGTAGAGTACAAACAGTATGTGAAATATAAAGTTATACCATGGCCACAGAGATATTTATACATCTATATATACAATTTGAATCCTGCGCCATGTCGGTTGTA